>NC_056739.1:811603373-811903373 GCF_019279795.1 Protopterus annectens
ACCTTGGAGCCAAGCACCGAGATGCTGTCTCGAGTCGAGGTCCAGGTCTTGGAGCCAGTGTCAGAGGTACTCCCTTCATCGATCCTTCGCTCGGTGACCTCTTCGGTCTCTTCGGCCCCTTCGACCTGTTCCTCCAGACTGTCTGACACAGATGTGGATCGAGTGGTGCAGAAACTGATGGAGAACACGGCCTTATCCAAACTGATTGCGGTGTCATCCCAGTTGGTTTCGAAGCTTGAGGCCCTTCCCGTCCCATCTGTTGATCCTCCTTCAAGACTCGTTGCGTCATCGGAGCCGGGAGTCGAGGATCTGATGATCATTGATCCCCCAGGGCTGAAGCCTTCTTTAGTGCTTTCGGTTCCACTGACCTCGACACCCTTGGTACCCATCGAGGGGTCTCGGAGCCGACAATCTCTCCTCGGTTTTGGGGGGGAGAGTCGAACCGAAGTTTTGGTTCTGACTCTTCCCCTCGGTGCCTCGGCGCAGATTAGTTCAACTCTGTGCTGTGGATCGGAGCCCATGGTTCCGGGCTTGGGGAGACTACTGTCTTCTTTGGAACCGGTGGAACCCTCAGCCCGGGTCTCCGGTGCTTTCGAAGCCATGAGGAAGGTCTTGTCTGGTAGGACTTTCACATTGTCAGATTCTTCTTCTCCCTCCCCGAAAGGTCCATGTTCTGTCTCTGCACCACTGGTTCCCGCCAAGCGTAGAGACCCAAAGCCTCAGTCAACCCCAGAGGGTAAACCCTGCTCTTCGGAAGCTTCACCAGATGTCCCCTCTGATGAAGTCCCGAGGAAGAGGTTGTGCAAGAGGAGGCACATTGATTCCCCACAGGAATCGTTGACATCGGATACCGACTTGGATGAGTCAGAGGGGTCCCCACCGTCCTCCTCGGAGGATGTCTCGTTCGCCAACATCCTTGAAATTCTCAAACAGAGGGGTGACTGGCAGTCCCTTGCCCCTACTGAGGACGAGTCGGTATTACTGAAGGCTTTTGGGGCTCAACCCTCCACCTCCTGGGTAACTCCGCCCTTCGACGAGTTAATGGATTTAATAGCTCGAAGGGCATGGGAGTCCCCTGACACATTGGAACCAGTCCCAGGGAGGCCCAATAAGTACATCACTGCCCCCCAGGATAAGGTGTACCTCACCAAGGGAGTCCCAGTTGACGCTATGGTGGTGGCGGCGGCCACCAAGAAAGAAATGTCTGAGGCATCTTCCTCTGTTCATCCTCCTAGCAAGGACTCCAGGATGATGGACAGGTACGGGAAGCACATTTTTAGTTCAGTGACTTTTTCCATGCGATCGCTGAACTATCTCACTCATTTTACCCGTCTTCAGAGAGAACTCCTCAAAGAATTGGGAGATACTCTACAGGGTGCCACAGATGCTGCTGTCTCAGACAAGGTGACAGCTCAATGCCCTAAACTCTATCGTTAACTCATCCATGCAGCTCATTTCATATGCAGCCGAAGGATCGAGTAGGGCTGCAGCTTCAGCGATTGCTCTGAGGAGACAATCCTGGATGCGCCTATGCTCCTTTGTGGAAGCCTTTAAGTCTTCCTTTACTAATGCCCCTTTTTATGGCTCCTTTTTGTTTGGGCCCAAAGTGAAGGAGACGCTCACTAGGTGTGAGCAAGAAGGAAAGACCCTGTCTGCCATAAGGGTCCATTTTTCCACCCCTTCTAGACCATACCCCAAAGGGCAAAGAGGTGGAAAAATTTGGTTCCGGAAGATTCAGGGAGCTTTCCAATCCACACCTAGTGAAACCCCCCCCCAGAGGCAGAAGAGGGGGAAGGAATGGAAGACGCCGCCCAGGCGGCAGAGGGGGTCCGCAGAACCAGGGCGACAGGGATAGTGTCCCTGGTAAGCCCTTCCAGCACTCCTGAGTGGAGGCCTGGCTGTCCTGCTCTGGAGGCAGTCTGGGGTCGCTTGGCTTTATACCCAGAGGCCTGGCTAAAACTCACTTCAGATTCCTGGGTAAAAAGCATAATAACCAGAGGATACAACATCCCTTTCTTAAACAATCCTCCCATCCAAAAAATATCCCCAGATGTTCCACCCAATCTGAGGGATCAGACAGCCATAGAAATACAAAGGCTGTTAGAAAAAAGAGTCATCCAGCCAGTCCTGGTGGACCAAATAGGATCCGGAACTTACTCAAGGTTCTTTTTAGTTCCAAAGAAAACAGGGGACTGGAGGCCAATACTGGACCTCAGCAAACTCAATACCTTCGTGAAGAAGGAATAATTCCGGATGGTCACACTACAATCGATCCTTCCGTTTCTTCAAACGAACGATTGGATGTGCTCTATAGATTTCAAGGATGCGTACTACCACATAAAAATGGCCAGGCCATCCAGAGATCACCTGCACTTCCGGCTGAGAGCCAGTCATTTTCAGTTTTGAGCTCTGCCCTTTGGCCTCACCTCAGCCCCCAGGGTGTTCACCAAGTGCATGGCAGTAGTGGTGTCCCACCTGAGATGACTAGCATTCCGGGTGTTTCCATACTTAGACGACTGGCTTCTAACCGCCGCCACCAGGCATCACCTATTGCAAGCCAGGGACTATACAATCAATCTCTGTTCCCATTTAGGCATAACTCTGAACTTCGAAAAATCTGCCTTATCACCCTCACAGCATATATCTTTCATAGGAGCAGAATTAGACACTACCTTATCCCTGATTAGACTTCCCCAGTCAAGAGTCTCAGCCCTGAGAGAACAGATTTCTATTCTCCAAGAAAACAAAAGAGTCCCAGCCACACAGGTCTTGAAAGTTTTAGGCATGATGGCAGCAGCCCTTATCGCGGTCCCCCTAGGGAGAATGCACATGAGGATCCTCCAGTGGCTACTCTTCGCACAGTGGTCTTACCAACAGCTACCGTTGTCACACAACATCCTACTCACGGAATCTTGCCAACAAGATCTTCAATGGTGGATGAACAGTCACATACTTACGATAGGCCGCCCATTTGTTCTTCCTCCCCCCATAGCCACAGTGACCACGGACGCTTCCCTGACAGGGTGGTGGGGACTTTTTCAGGGGAGAACAGTTCAAGACGAGTGGTCAGAAATGGAGTACAAACTGCACATCAATGTCCTAGAGTTAAGAGCAGTGTTCCTAGCATTGCAACACTTTCACGACTACTTACCTCTGGGAACAATTGCAATTCAGACAGACAACATGTCAGTGGTCTGGTACATAAACAAGCAAGGAGGAACCAGGTCTTACCCCTTATGCAGAGAGGCCCTGAGGATCTGGCAATGGGCTGTGTCCACTGGACGCTTTCTCATAGCAATGCACATTCTGGGGACGTCCAATGTAATAGCGGACAGGTTGAGCAGAGCCATCCTGCTGCCTCACGAGTGGTCCCTCAAAAATCAAGTAGCAGAAAGGATTTTCCGCAGATGGGGCCAGCCTTGCTGCAACCTTTTTGCATCCCCCTTGAATGCCAAATGCAGAAGCTATTTCGCCCTACTTCCCCCTCCGGGGGGTGCCCCCAGGGACGCACTTGTATACGATTGGCCCCCGGGTCTCCTATATGCCTTCCCTCCTGTTCCACTAATCCCAAAATTTCTACAGAAAGCCAAAGGTCTGGAAAGGACGATCATCTTGATAGCACCATTCTGGCCTTGACAAATCTGTTTCCCCTTCCTCCAAGCTCACCAAACAGAGGAACCTTGGACTCTGGACCCAGTGCCAGACCTGCTGACCCACTCGTCAGGAGTTCTTCACCCCTCTCTCTCGTCCCTCAAATTGACAGCATGGCTGCTCCGCTTCCCAGCTTAGCCAGGTCAGATCTTTTGTCTCCAGCAGTACAACATATTCTGATTTCTTCCCACAAATCCTGCACTAGAAAATTGTATAAGAGCAAGTGGAAACGTTTCACGTGTTGGGCCTCCAAACAAGGTTTAGATCCCTTGGTTGCTCCTATTCACAAGATTCTAGAATTTCTATCTACTCTCTTTCACCAGGGGGCTTCAACATCCACCATAAGGGTACAGCTGGCTGCCATATCTAATTTTCATGTGGGTGAAGGAGGCGCTACGATTATGTCGCACAGACTTTGTAGGGCTTTCATGAAGGGAACTTATCATCTCCGTCCACCTATTCGGTGCCCAGTTTTTCCTTGGAATTTAAACCTGATGCTATCCCAACTCATGCTATCGCCGTTTGAGCCAGCGTCATCATGCCCGCTGAAATATCTTTCTTGGAAAACCCTATTTCTGGTGGCAATCACTTCGGCCCGCAGAGTTATGGAGCTACAGGCACTGTCAATGAGACCACCATATCTGATATTTCATCCAGACAGGGTCACCTTACATACTAATCCGTCCTTTCTACCAAAAGTCTGCTCAGAATCGAATCTTAATCAGTCCATAGAACTTCCCACCTTTTTCAGGAACCATACCAATAAGATGGAATATATGCTTCACAAATTGGACGTACATAGACAACTGAGATTTTACCTAGACAGAACAAAAGAGTTCAGAAAATCGGACCAACTATTTGTGTCTCATGCAGATAGTAAGAGAGGACTTGCAGTTACAAAAATCACGCTATCCAAATGGCTTTCAGACTGCATAAACTTTGTTTGTTCATCTTCAAATCAGCCTACTCCCCTCAAAGTTAAAGCTCATTCTACTAGGGCTGTTTCTACTTCTCTGGCACATGTGGCTCGTTTACCTATAGATACCATTTATGCTGTGGCTACCTGGGCCAAGCCTCATACCTTTATTACTCATTACAAAGTGGACAGGGCCACCAGGGACAGGGCTTCCTTTGGTTACACTTTTCTCAGGAATGTTCTCCCGTGAGCCACCCGGGGTTTAGGGTGCTGGGGATGCTACCCGTGTGTAAGAACAAACGGCGAGATTGAAGTACTTCACATAAAGAAGTTATGATGTTAAGTTGTCAATCTCGCCTTCATTCTTGCTTGATGGGTTCGGAGCCGATCCCTCGGCTCCGACTCGGCACTTGCTAAGCTCGAGAGTCTCTTTTACCAGCTCAAGGCAGCCCCATATCCCATGATGCAAGGCGGTAAGTACCCAGATCTCGCTTTGCGCGCTTAGGAGGTCTTCTTTTACCAGCTCCTGGTAAGTTGTTCACTTTGTGATATTTAAGCCCCTTTTAGTCAAAACCTTTTATTGATAGTTTTTAAGTTTAAATTGTACTTTTTCTGACAGAAATTCCCTGTCTTCTTTAATTTTTTGTTAGTCAATCTTTTCCCTATCCCATCCCCCCCCTGTTAGGGTGTGTGTGTTGGTTTATAGAATACCTTTTGGTATTTTATTTAACTTAATTTTGACTGGTGTGTGTGTGTGTGTTTTTCAGCACCATGTCAAAGGAGAGGGTCTCAGGTTTTAAGAAGTGTGACTCGTGCTGTCAGAAGATGTCTCTGACAGACGGTCACACTTCTTGCCTGTATTGTTTGGGCCCTCTTCACCTGCAGGACTCCTGTGCTATTTGTCACTCCTTCAGCCAGAGAGTCCTGCAGGAGAGACGAATAAACTGATTCTTAGGGGCCTTCTTAAGCCGGAGGGCTCTCCGCTAAGTCGGCTCCACCTAAATCAGTAAACCCTTCCAAGGCCCAGGCTTATGTATCTAAGCCCGCGGCCTCGGCTCCGACTCGTTGAGTCGAGATCGGCTCCGCTGGAGCCGATTCTAGCTGACAAAGCCTTCGCACCGATGGCTATCGGTGCCGAATCTGTATTGACCACTCGATGTCGGCTCCGATCGGCTCCGACACCCATGTGGCACAGGCATCGGTGTCGGCTCCGATCGGCTCCGACACCGTTACTTTGGTGGCTGTATCGGCTCCGGCTGGAGCCGATACATCGAGGCTTTCTGTCGGCTCCGAGAGGTCGGCTCCGACAGGATCTATTGTATCGGCTCCGATGGCTCATTCCAGGAAGAGGTCGGGGTCTCCTTCCTTGGAGCCGATACTTCCGGCTCCGGCTTCACCTCTTCTATCGGAACGGAGCCATCGGAGCCGATCTTCAAGGTCATCCAGGTTGTCAGATCATGACCTAGAGAGAGTGGTCAGTAGATTACTCAAGTCACAGGTACTGGCCCAAATGTTACACAGTCCGTCTCAACAGACGACTGTTGGTCCACACCCCATTACAGTTCCTCCTTCAACTCTACCCCAGAGCTTGGAGTTGGAGTCTTCGGAATGGTTACTGCTACGGCTGGAGGACGGATACCCCTTCTGTTCCTTCAGCCTCTACTCTTATCTCCTCTTCGAGACCTTCCTTAGAGGGATTCGTGGTCGGGCTTCCATGGTCTCCTCCGAGGGGTGAGTGGCATCGGACCCTTGTCCGAACCCGCTCTTCCCCTTGGAGCCTCGGCCTTGGTGAGCTCGGCTCCGACATCTGCCTCGGAGACTTCCCTTCGGTGGTCCCTGGAGTTCCTAGCTCTTGGAGCGGGTTCTCTCGGACCTGCCTGGGAGGGAGCATTCGAGGTGATGAAGAGTGTACTGGCCACTGGTATCAGTCAGCAGTCTGTTCCCGTAGCTCCTCCCTCTATAGTACCTGTTGACATCTCTGCCACTTCTCTTGCTACAGGACCCAGAGATCCTCCGCCTCAGGTTTCCCCATTGGGAATTTCCCCTCTTCCGAGGATTCTCCTGATGTTTCGGGAGATCCTCCTAGGAAGAGGACTTGTAAGAGGAAGCATGTAGACTCCCCCGAGTCTGTCACTTCGGATACTGACTTTGATGAGTCAGAGGGATCCCCTAGATCCCCCTCTGAGGATGTCTCCTTCTCAGAAATCCTAGAACTCCTGAAACAGAGGGGAAACTGACCCACCAACAATCCCTCTGAGGATGAGTCAGTATACCTAGAGGCGTTTGGATCTCGGCCCTCCACCTCCTGGGTATCTCCGCCTTTCGACCCCCTTATGCAGGTGATTGCACGAAAGGCGTGGGCAGCTCCTGACTCTGTAGAGCCAGTCCCTAGGAGGCCTTCAAAATTTATCACTGCCCCGAGCGACAAACAATTCCTTACTAAGGGTGTCCCCGCTGATGCCATGGTGGTGGCTGCGGCCACCAAGAAGGAACTTGCAGATCCTTCCGTGCCCGTCCATCCTCCTAATAAGGACTCTAGGACCATGGATAGGTACGGTAAGCGGATGTTTTCCTCAGCGACCTTTGCTATGCTCGCTGAATTACCTATGTCACTTCACCAGACTCCAAAGGGATATCCTGAAGGAGCTGGGAGAAGTAGTTCAGGATCCTACAGCTGCAGGGGCTCAAGTAATAATTGCTTCTCAGCTAGGAACCCTCAATTCCATTGCAAACTCCTCCATGCGGCTAATATCTTATGCTGCGGATGGAGCGAGTAGAGCCGCAGGCACAGGTGTGGCTCTTAGACGCCAAGCCTGGATGCGGCTATGTGATTTTGCGGACCCCTTTAAGGCGTCCTTCACAAATTCTCCCTTTGATGGGTCAGCTTTGTTTGGCCCTCAGGTGAAGGAAACCTTGACCAGGTGCGAGCAGGACGGCAAGACTCTTTCTGCTGTTGGAGTCCGTTTTTCCACCCCTTCTAGGCCTTATCCCAAACGACAGAAGGGTGGGAAGATGTGGTTCCGTAAATCCCAAGGAGTCACGCCGGATTCACGTGGTCAGTTTACCCCTAGAGGCAGAGGGGGTAACAATAACAGACGCCACTCTAGAGGCAGAGGGGGTCCGAAGAACCAGGGAAACAGGGAGCCTCTCTCTGACAAGCCCTTTCAGCATCCCTGAGGTGTTGCCCGGCTGTCCCTCCTTGGAGGCAGTCGGGGGAAGATTATCACTGTACCCAGAAGCCTGGCATTCCCTCACTCAAGACAGTTGGGTACAGTCGATCATATCCAAGGGTTACATAATTCCTTTCGAGGAAAGTCCTTTCCCCTCAAATTCCCTTCCAGATGTACCACCCGGTCTAAGGGACATTGCAGAGTTAGAAATCGCAAAACTACTGCAAAAAGAGCCATTCAGCCAGTTACAATAGACCATTCAGAGCCGGAATCTACTCAAGGTTCTTTTGGTCCCCAAAAGACGGGAGACTGGAGACCAATATTGGATCTCAGCAGACTCAACAAGTCTGTCAGGAAGACAAGATTCCGAATGGTCACTCTTCAGTCAATTCTGCCCTTCTTACAGAAGGACAACTGGATGTGCTCAATAGATCTTCAGGATGCGTACTATCACATCAAAATTCACAGACGCTCCAGGAGATTTCTCCGCTTTTGCCTGGGGTCCAGTCATTTCCAGTTCAGAGCCCTGCCCTTTGGTCTCACTACAGCCCCCAGAGTGTTCACCAAATGCATGGCAGTGGTCACGGCTCACCTGAGACGTCAAGGATTCCAGGTGTTTCCGTATCTCGACGACTGGCTCCTGTCAGCCACCACCAGGCATCAGCT
Source organism: Protopterus annectens (assembly GCF_019279795.1). NCBI lineage: Eukaryota > Metazoa > Chordata > Ceratodontiformes > Protopteridae > Protopterus > Protopterus annectens. Next base: position 811,611,777 of record NC_056739.1, read on the forward strand.
TATACAAGCCAGGGATTACACAATAGACCTTTGTTCTCATTTGGGCATCTCAATCAACTTCGAAAAGTCATCCTTATCCCCTGCCAGTCTATTACCTTCATAGGCGCAAACTTAAACACTGTTCGGATGTCAGCTACCCTTACAGAACAAAGAGTTTCAGACATTCAGACTCATGTCAGGATCATTCTGGCCAGCAAGAAAATACAGGCCAGAATGGTTCTAAAGGTATTAGGTCTCATGGCTGCGGCCATTACTCTTCTTCCCCTGGCTCGATTCTACATGCATTCTTCAGTGGATGCTGTTCACACAGTGGTCATACCAGCAACTTCCAATGCGTCACCAGATTCTGGTGACACAGACATGCAAAGAGCATCTTGCTTGGTGGATCACATCGTCTCAGGTTCACCAAGGCAGGTGCTTTGTACCTCCGTCCCCGATAGCCACTGTCACCACGGATGCCTCCCTGATCGGGTGGGGGGGTCATTATCAGGGCAGGATGGTTCATGGGACGTGGCAACCGTTCGAGTACCATCTGCACATAAATGTCCTGGAGATGAGAGCAGTGCTTTTAACGTTGCAAGCCCTCAATGACTTTCTTCCCGTAGGGACAATTGCAGTCCACACAGACAACATGTCTGTAGTTTGGTATATCAACAAACAGGGCGGAACCAAGTCCTACCCCTTGTGTCGAAGCGCTCAGACTTTGGCAATGGGCGATCTCCTCTCATCGGTTTCTGGTAGCAACGCATATCCCTGGGAAAACCAACATTATAGCGGACAGATTGAGCAGAGCTATCCTCATGCCTCACGAGTGGTCTCTCAAGCAATCTATAGCGGAAGAGATTTTTCTGGAATGGGTCGTCCATGTTGCGATCTTTTTGCTACTCCCCAAAACAGCAAATGTCCAGACTTCTTCAGCCTCTTCCCTCTATCAGGCCATCCCCCCAGAGACGCTCTGACCCAGGATTGGCCCCAGGGACTTCTTTATGCCTTCCCTCCATTTCCTCTGATCCCTCAGGTGATCCAGAAAGCTACCGTTTTGAGAGCCAAATTGATTCTCATTGCCCCTTACTGGCCTCGACAAGTTTGGTTCCCGTTCCTCCATCATCACCTTTTGGTGCAGCCGTGACATCTGGACCCAGTGCCAGATCTTCTGGTTCACCAATCCGGTCAGCTGCACCGGTCAATCCCTTCTCTCAACCTCACAGCATGGTTGCTCCACTTCCTTCCTTAGCCAGGCTTCCTTTGATCTCTAACCCAGTTAGAGACATCATAGTAGCTTCACTAAAATCCTCTACCAGGAGGATTTACACAAGCAAATGGAAACGTTTCTCTTATTGGGCTAAGGCCCAAAATATTGATCCTTTTACTGCCCCTGTTCAGGCAGTTCTGGACTTCTTAGCAGAGATTTTTCATGCAGGCTCCTCTTCTTCCACAGTCAGAGTTCAACTGGCTGCTATTTCCAATTTTCATGTCGGGATAGCAGATCATAATATTATGTCCCATAGGCTCTGCAGGGCCTTCTTGAAAGGAATTTTCCTACTAAAACCTCCAATCAGGAATCCTCCTCCTCAGTGGGATCTAAATTTAGTGCTGACATCCTTGATTCTTCCCCCCTTCGAGCCAGCTGTTTCTTGTTCCCTGAAATATCTTTCTTGGAAAACGTTATTTCTAGTGGCTATTACATCTGCCAGGAGGGTGTCTGAACTTCATGCGCTTTCGGTTCGACCCCCCTATTTGGTTTTTCACAAAGACAGAGTATCTTTGAGAACTAACCCAACCTTTTTACCTAAGGTCGCTTCAAAGAACAATTTGAATCAATCCATTGATCTCCCGGTATTTTTCCCTAACTATTCAGACAGAGCTGAACAAAAGCTACATTATCTTGATGTCCATCGTCAACTTAGATATTATTTGGACAGAACAAAAAAATTTAGAAAATCTGATCAACTTTTTGTTTCCTATGCGGATAATAAAAAAGGCCTTCCTGTTTCTAAAGTGACTTTGTCCAGATGGCTTTCTTCGGTCATCACTGAAATTTATATCCCCAGGGGAAAACAGCTGTGCTCAAAACCTAAAGCACATTCAACTAGGAGTTTAGCTACTTCTACAGCTTTTCAAGCTAGACTTCCTTTGGACACTATTTGTGCAGCGCCACTTGGGCTACTCCTCACACTTTTGTTTCCCATTACAAATTGGACTTGGCCTCCAGGGACAGAGCCAGTTTTGGCTCTACAGTCCTCAAGAGTTTGTTCCATTGAGCCACCCAGGATAGAGGTGCTAGGACGGTCCCATCAAGCAAGAATGAAGGCGAGATTGACAACTTAACATTAAGAAGTTATGTACCTACCATAACGTTCCATGTTAGTTGTCTTCTCGCCTTCTTTCTTGACCCTCCCTCCTTCCCCTGGCCTGGACAGACCTTGTATAAGAAACTATTATGCTAAAGACCATTCAGACCTGGTCCTTTTTCCATCTGTAAGTTTCTTCTTCCTTTGGGAAGTATTTCATGCTTGGTGTTATTGCCCTTTGTCAACAAACGAGATCTGGGTACTTACCGCCTTGCATCATGGGATATGGGGCTGCCTCGAGCTGGTAAAAGAGACTCTCGAGCTTAGCAAGTGCCGAGTCGGAGCCGAGGGATCGGCTCCGAACCCATCAAGCAAGAAAGAAGGCGAGAGAAGACAACTAACATGGAACGTTATGGTAGGTACATAACTTCTTATTCTTACCATAACGTTCCATGTGAGTTGTTCATCTTGCCTTTGTTCTTATACTCCCGCCCTCCTTCCCCCTCCGTGTTCTGGAGGAACGAGTATGATTCATGGCTGGTTGTCTTTCTCATGGTTCTCTGTGACTATCTGTGCCTATGTATGCATGCGTAGTCAGTCAGGTATAACATATCTGCCTGTATCTATCATTACCTTTTAAGTATATACGTGTATAGGTAATTTTCGTGCGTATGCATGTGTAGGCAGGTATATTTTGTTGTCTGGTTTCTTTGCAAACTAGATCTGAGAGTTAGCAGCAGAGGATCATGGGATAGGGACTGTGCCTCGAGCTTCTCTTAGACGCAGAGCTTGGAATGTGGCCGACTCGGAGCCGAGGGATCGGCTCCGAACCCGTGTGTAAGAACAAAGGCGAGATGAACAACTCACATGGAACGTTATGGTAAGAACATAACTTCTTTTTTCTAGCTATCCCAGTGTGAAAACAGAAACTCAAACAGAGAAAGCCAGTAGACTTATGTTTAATGGTAAATTACAGTAACTGGCTAGTAAGTGCACTGCCTGGATGCCAGGAATAAAGAAATAAAGAAGATCTGGGAAAATCAGCTGCAAAAGTGAGGAAGACACACTGACTGAGGAAAGTTCTGCAGCTGTTCAGCAAAAAGCAATGCAACCTTCAGACATGACTTCCAATAACCTACAGGAAGATGTAAGACAATGGCATACAGACCTGGTTAAAATAAACAAAACACTGATGGAGTATATTAACTCAAACAAGATAAGGCTGGAAAAAAATGGAAGAAGCTTTAAACAAATATTCAGATGAGATGGTAAAGCTGCAAAAATCGGAGATCAAAGTGAAGAAAAGGCTGGCTGAATATGAGACTGCTCAGGAAGAGATGTTTCAAAAATAATAGAGGACAGAGCACTTAGGGAAAACCTGAGATTTTCAGCTATACCAGAGAAGCTGGAAGGAACAGACTGCATTAATTTTATGAAAGCACAAATAAGCAACTCGACTGGTATTCCAGAGCAGGAGTTGTTTGTTGAAAGGACATATCATGTGTATGCTCCAAACCTAGCTATAAGAAAGCAACCTAGACCTTTAATAGTAAAGATGCAATCCTAGCAGCAGAAGTAATTGATTCTGACAAAACTGTGGCAGAAGGACAAAGTACTAAAAGTGGGAGGCAGCAGAGTGTTTGTGGAGAATGATTACTCACTGCACATCAGACAGAAGAGGAGCAAATTTATTCCACTGTTTAGGGAATGTTGAGATGCAGGAGTTAGATTCAAACTGCTGCATCCAGTTGTCCTCAAGGTATTCTTCCTTGGAGGGACAAAATCATTTTTTTGATGAAGTACATGCTAAGGAGGAACTACAAAAGTTTGTCCAACAAAAAGTAAGCTGTGAAACAGGAGATTTTGCGTCTTATTCATCTGGTAATAAAGACCGCAGAGGGACTGTACCTGTGAAACCTTTTCAAATTTTCGACAGGATTTTTGAGCTGAACCATAATAAAACAAGTAACTTAATATGGGATTACAATGTAGTAATTGTATTTGTGAAATGTGACAGGACAAGAGAATGTGAACATTTTGGACTTTTTCAGAATTTGTTGGACTTGTGGGGGACTCTAAATCATATTCCCTACTTCATGTCATTCAACTATGGAAAGTACAGTTTTTTTCAGTTATTTTTAAGTGTAATGGAGATTGTAAACATGTGCTGCTGTTCCTTTTTTTCATTTGGACAAAGTGGATAATGAGACTATAGAAACCAATTGGAGTAGTAATTTTGTTTTGAATTTTAGTAGGGGCGCACCCCGTTTAAGGGATATTGTCTCCAACAATTCGAATAGGTTTGGTAGTTATTCAGACCTGGATAAACTATTTAAGGACCCTCTTAAATTTACTTATAGAAAAGGTAGGAATATTAAGGAAATGTTAGAACACCGAAAAACCAAACAAAACAGACAGACAAAAGGGACTTATAAGTGTGGCACTTGTTCCCAATGTCCTCATATCCTGCAGGGAGATTCAGTGTATATAACGGACAGGAAAATAAAGCTTGAAATGAATGTTTACTCCAATTGTGACACCATTGGAGTGATATATATTGCTATCTGTAAAATATGTGGAACTTTCTATATAGGAAAGACCACTAGGAAATTTAAGAGGCGTGTTTACGAACATCTTAATGACATAAAGAAGCAGGATATGAACAATGCCCTATATAAGCATAGTATATCTTGCACTCAGGCAGTTTATATATATATTTTTTTTTATTGAAAAAGTGGAACTCGACCCCCGGGGAGGCCCCTGGGAAACCACTATAGAGTTTACGGAGCTCTTTTGGCAGTTAAAGTTGGAAGCCAACAGGCTCCCAGGCTTAAATGAACATGTTTCATTAGCTCCCATTCTCAAACCAAGATCAGCTAAGCTTCAAAAAAGTTGGCCAGTAGATGATAGCATTGTTTAGTTTTAAATAATTTAATTATTTGATCGTGTGTACTTTGCATGTGGATAAATATATATTTTATTTGTTTTTTTGTCTTGCCATTTGTTGCCAATGTGGAAGATTTTAAGGCAATTTTACCTTTAACGTATAATGTTAAGTTGTCAATCTCGCCTTCATTCTTGCTGGATGGGTTCGGAGCCGATCCTCGGCTCCGACTCGGCACTTGCTTTAGCTTGAGAACTCCTTGTACCAGCTCGAGGCAACCCTATATCCCATGATGCAAGGCGGAACTACTTCAGATCTCGTTTGCCGCTTAGCGAAAGAGGTCTCCTTTGCCAGCTGAGGTAAGTTGATATTGTCAAAAAGCTTAGTTAGGGATTTATTTCTCCCTTTTTCCCCTTTTCATAGTGTGTAGTGTTTCTACAGCCCACCCTATTTCCCTTATAGTTAAAAACTTTTAAATTCTTTCACAGTTGTAAAACAGTTTTAAGTTAGGCCTAGACCCCATTGGTTAATCCCTACCTGTGTGTCTGTGTGTTTGGGGATTAATTGTGTGTTTGTTGGGGTGTGTGTGACTTTCTTCCTCTAGGACTATGTCAAAGGAAGGCAAGGTCTCAGGCTTCAAGAAGTGTGACTCGTGCTGTCAGAAAATGTCTCTGACAGACGGTCACACTTCTTGTGTTTACTGCCTGGGGCCTTTGCACCTGCAGGACTCCTGTGCTTTGTGTCACTCTTTTAGCCAGAGAGTCCTGCAGGAAAGGAGGAATAAACTGATCCTCCGTGGCTTACTTAAGCCAGAAGGTTCTCCCTCTAAAACAGGGTCTAGTAAACCTTCTAAGCCACCGAAGGTTCAGGCTACAGTATCTAAGCCTCCTCCAGTGGCTCCGGCTCCGTGAGCCGAGATCGCTCCGCTGGAGCCGATCTTTCTGCTTCCAAGGTAGTGGGTTCGGCACCGATTGGTTCCGACACCCGGTCTACTGTGGCCTTGTCGGCTCCGGCTGGAGGCGACACCTTATCCAGCATCGGAGCCGAGAAACCTTCGGCTCCATCTGGAATTCAGGGACTTCGGCTCCGATGACTTCGTCCCGAAAGAGATCTCGGTCCCCTTCGTTGGAGAGTATCCACTCGGCTGCGGGGTCTCCTATTTTGTCGGAGCGGAGCCATCGGAGCCGATCTTCGAGATCTTCCAGGCTGTCTGACCACGACTTAGAGAGGGTGGTAAGCAGGCTGTTAAAGTCGCAGGCACTGGCCCAAATGCTCCATAGCCCGTCTCAGCAGACTTCGGCTATTGCTTCACCCCTTGAACTTCCTCCTCCGACTCCCCACCAGAGTTCGGAGCCGGAGCTTCTTGGGACAGCGACTGTTTCTGCGCCGGAGCCGATACATCCTTCGGCTCCGTCTTCGGCTCCGATCTCCTCCTTGAGACCTTCCTTGGAGGATCCGTCGCCGAAGTTTCCTTGTCGGCTCCGAGGGGCTAGTGGCATCGGACCCTTGTCCGACCCCGCCTCCCTCTCGGGCTTCGCTTTGGTAAGCTCGGCACCGACATCGGCCTCGGAGCCTTCCCTCTCAGTGGAGCCGGGAATTCCTGTGTCCTCGGAAAGGGGATATTCCGGTCTCCTGGGGAGGGGAGCCTTTGAGGTGATGAGGAGTGTCCTGGCTCCTGAGCCAGGTCAACGGTCCATCCCTCTAGCTCCTCCCTCTTCGGTGCCTGTAGACACCTCTTGCCAGCCTCTTGCTCTCAGGCCCAGGGATCCATCGCCCCAGGTTTCCCCATTGGGAATTTCCTCCTCTTCCGAAGTTTCTCCTGATCCTGCAGGTGAACCCCCTCGGAAGAGGACGTGTAAGAGGAAACACACAGACTCCCCTGAGTCTACTACATCTGATACCGACTTAGATGAGTCAGAGGGTTCCCCGATCCCCTCTGAGGATGTCTCCTTTTCAGACATCCTTGAGCTCCTCAAACAGAGGGGAATTGGCCATCCATTGATCCCTCCGAGGATGAGTCGGTATACCTGGAGGCTTTTGGATCCCGACCCTCCACCTCCTGGGTGTCTCCGCCTTTCGACCCACTTATGCAGGTAGTGGCTCGAAGAGCCTGGGCAGCTCCAGATTCTGTGGAACCTGTCCCCAGGAGACCATCCAAGTTTATTACGGCCCCTACGGACAAACAGTTTCTTTCCAAGGGCATCTCTGTGGATGCTATGGTGGTGGCGGCCACTAAGAAGGAACTGGCGGATCCTTCAGTACCTGTCCATCCTCCTAACAAGGATTCTAGGACCATGGACAGGTATGGAAAGCGGATGTTTTCTTCAGCGACCTTTGCTATGCGTTCGCTGAACTACCTTTGTCACTTCACCAGGCTTCAAAGAGATATTCTCAAGGAACTGGGTGAAGTGGTCCAGGATCCTTCTGCTGCTGGGGCTCAAGAAAAGATTGCCTCACAGCTAGCAATCCTGAATTCCTTATCCAACTCCTCCATGCGGCTCATATCCTATGCGGCCAATGGAGCGAGCAGGGCCGCAGGCACAGGAGTGGCTCTTAGACGCCAAGCCTGGATGCGGCTGTGTAATTTTGGGACCCCTTTAAGGCGTCCTTCACCAATACCCCCTTTGATGGTTCGGCTTTGTTCGGACCTCAGGTGAAGGATACCTTGACCAGGTGTGAGCAGGACGGTAAAACTCTTTCTGCCGTTGGAGTCCATTTTTCCACCCCTTCTAGACCATATCCCAAGGGTCAGAAGGGAGGGAAGATGTGGTTCCGCAAAGCCCAAGGAGCTACACCGGACACACGTGGTCAGTTTACCCCGAGAGGCAGAGGGGGTAACAATAACAGACGCTGCCCTAGAGGCAGGGGGGGTCCTCAGAACCAGGGCAACAGGGAGTCTCTTCCTGAGAAGCCCTTTCAGCACCCCTGAGGTGTTGCCCGACTGTCCACCCTTGGAGGCAGTCGGGGGAAGGATTTCGCTGTACCCAGTAGCCTGGCATTCCCTCTCACAAGATATGTGGGTACAGTTGGACATATCCGAGGGTTACAAAATCCCCTTCGAAAGGTATCCCGTACCTCAACAATCCCTTCCAGACATCTCACCCGGTCAAAGGGATTTGGCAGAACAGGAGGTTTCAAAGCTCCTAGGAAAAAGAGCCGTCCAGACTGTTCCGGCAGACCAAGTAGGATCCGGCGTCTACTCGAGATTCTTTTTGGTCCCCAAAAGGACGGGAGATTGGAGACCAATATTAGACCTGAGCAGTCTAAACAGATTTGTCAAGAAGGCAAGATTCCGGATGGTCACGCTTCAGTCCATTCTGCCTTTTCTGGGCAAGGACAACTGGATGTGCTCTATAGACCTTCAGGACGCGTACTATCACATAAAGATTCACAGGCGCTCCAGAAGGTTTCTCCGCTTTCGGCTAGGGACCAGTCATTACCAATTCAGAGCCCTGCCCTTTGGCCTCACTTCAGCCCCCAGAGTGTTTACCAAATGCATGGCAGTGGTCACAGCTCATCTGAGACGTCAAGGATTCCAGGTGTTTCCTTATTTGGACGACTGGCTCCTCTCCGCCACCACCAGGTGTCAACTTCTTCAGACCAGAGACTACACTCTGCAGCTTTGCAAGAGGTTGGGGATTTCGGTAAATTTCGAAAAATCTTCTCTGCGGCCTTGCCAATCTATCACCTTTATAGGCGCAGAATTAAACACCGTCAAAATGTTAGCCAGACTAACAGATCAAAGAATTCTGGACATCCAAAAATTCGTTCGGATTCTATTGCAGAGCAGCAAGGTCAAAGCCAGATTGATACTAAAGGTTCTAGGTCTTATGGCTGCGGCCATTGTTCTTCTACCACTGGCTCGCTTCCACATGCGTCTTCTGCAGTGGATGTTATTCACTCAGTGGTCGTACCACAGTCTTCCGATGAGGCACGAAATCTTAGTCACACAATCGTGCAGAACTCATCTGAACTGGTGGATATCTTCCCCTCTTCTTCATCAGGGCCAACCCTTTGTTCTCCCTCCTCCAGTTGCCACAGTTACTACAGATGCCTCTCTGATCGGGTGGGGGGGGGGCATTATCAGGGCAGGATGGTCCACGGGACGTGGCAACCCATAGAATACCATCTGCACATCAATGTCCTGGAGATGAGAGTGGTGCTTTTAACGTTGCAAGCCCTCAACGACTTTCTTCCCACGGGGACTATTGCAGTACAAACGGACAACATGTCCGTGGTCTGGTACATCAACAAGCAGGGCGGGACCAGGTCCTATCCGGTGTCGAGAAGCTCTCAGACTTTGGCAATGGGCAATCTCCTCTCATCGGTTTCTGATAGCAACGCACATCCCCGGCAGGTCCAACCTCTTGGCGGACAGGCTGAGCAGATCCATTCTGATGCCTCACGAGTGGTCTCTCAATCAGTCTGTAGTGGATCAGATTTTTCTGAAGTGGGGCACACCTTGTTGCGATCTTTTTGCTACACCTCAAAACAACAGGTGCCCCGATTTTTTCACCCTTTTTCCCCTACCAGGCCAACCCCTGAGAGACTCTCTAACCCAGGATTGGCCCCGGGGACTTCTGTACGCTTTTCCTCCTTTTCCCTTGATTCCACAAGTCATTCAGAAAGCCATCGTTTTGAGGGCCAAGTTGATTCTCATTGCCCCTTACTGGCCTCGACAAATTTGGTTTCCATCTCTGCATTGTCACCTCCTGGTGCAGCCCTGGCATCTGGACCCAGTTCCGGATCTCTTGATCCACCAGTCGGGTCAGCAGCACCGGGCCGTTCATTCTCTCAACCTCACTGCTTGGTTGCTCCACTTCCTTCCCTAGCCAGGCTTCCGATGATCTCTGATTCAGTCAGAGACATCTTAGTGTCTTCTTTAAAGTCGTCCACCAGAACTGTTTATGCTAGCAAGTGGTGACGTTTTTCTATTTGGGCAAATTCCAGGAATATTGATCCCTTTACTGCTCCTGTGCATTCTGTTTTAGATTTCCTGGCTGAAGTTTTTCATTCAGGATCTTCTTCATCTACAGTTAAAGTTCAACTGGCTGCTATTTTCAAGTATCATGTTGGCTTGCATGATAATAACATTATGTCTCATAGATTATGCAAGGCCTTTCTGAGAGGAGTTTTTCTCCTAAAGCCGATAAAGCATCCTCCTTCGCAATGGGATCTAAATTTAATGTTGGCATCCTTGATGCTACCTCCCTTCGAACCGTCTGCTTCATGTTCTTTGAAATTATTGACCTGGAAAACTATATTCTTACTGGCTGTCACTTCAGCAAGAAGGGTTTCCGAGATTCAAGCTCTCTGCATTCGTTCCCCTTACTTGGTTTTCATAAGGACAGGGTATCCTTAAGAACGAACCCGTCCTTTCTCCCCAAAGTTGTGTCTTAAACCAATATTAACCAATCCATAGATCTACCAGTCTTTTTCCCAAACTATTCTGACAGAGCTGAACAAAAGCTTCATTTTTTGGATGTCCATCGTCAGCTCAGGTACTATTTGCATAGAACGAAACAATTCAGGAAATCGGACCAATTATTTGTCTCCTATGCAGAAAACAGGATAGGTCTTCCAGTTTCTAAAGTGACCTTATCCAGATGGTTGTCTTCCACCATTTCCTATGTGTACTCTCTCAGAGGCAAGCAACTACCTTCTAAACCGAAAGCACACTCAACCAGGAGTCTATCCACTTCTGCAGCCTTTCAGGATAGACTACCCATTGATACCATTTGTGCAGCAGCTACTTGGGCCACGCCTCATACCTTTGTCTCTCATTACAAGTTAGACTTGGCCTCCAGAGACAGGGCCAGTTTTGGTTCCACAGTTCTCAAGAGTCTGTTCCATTGAGCCACCCGGGATACAGGTGCTAGGGACGCGGTCCCATCCAGCAAGAATGAAGGCGAGATTGACAACTTAACATTTAGAAGTTATGTACCTACCATAACGTTCCATATTAGTTGTCTTCTCGCCTTCTTTCTGCGTCCTCCCTCCTTCCCCCTGGCCTGGACAGATCTTGAAGAGTTCCTATCAGGTTGTTTCCTCCTGAGCCTTCATTTGAGGACTCTTATGAACTTGGGTTTCCTAATTATGTTAGGTTAGTCCTTAGCAGGGTAGGTTAGCTACCAAACGAGATCTGAGGTAGTTCCGCCTTGCATCATGGGATATAGGGTTGCCTCGAGCTGGTAAAAGGAGTTCTCAAGCTAAAGCAAGTGCCGAGTCGGAGCCGAGGATCGGCACCGAACCCATCCAGCAAGAAAGAAGGTGAGAGAAGACAACTAACATGGAACGTTATGGTAGGTACATAACTTCTAATTTTTATAATTATGATTTTAAATGTTTAGATGTTGATTGGGAATTTTAAAGTATTAAAGACTGGCTTGATTATTTCATTTATTTAATTATCTTATTAAACTTGAAGGGGGAGGAGTATAAATAGAGGCACTGTATTTTTTGAATGTTATTTTGATGAAGTCCTGCTTGTATGTGGATGAAAATATGGTGACCCAGTTAAGCATTAAGCATTTGTATATTTGAATAAATTGAGTTGCCTTTACACTTTTTAGTGTTGTAGTCATGATTACTGGGCCTTTCAGTGCTTTGTTTTAGACTTTTAGTTCTTGGTGTTTTTTCAAGACACGTTACCTCCAAGTTCTACTTTTTTCCTTTTTTTCTTTTCTTTCTCCCTTCTTCTCTCTTTCTTCTTTTTCAGTTTTAAGAAATGTAGACAATGCAGTGTAAAAAAATGCCTGGTTAAAAAGCATGACAAAAGAAAAATTAATGTGCTTTTTCTAATTTTTGCTTGGGGGAATGACTGGATTAAAGACCTTGTATTTATTTAGTAACAAGTTTTAAGAGTGATTAAGTAAATGAGAAAGAACACTGAATATTAAGAGGCTTTTTTCTAACAAATAAATGTATGTTTGGTAACAATTCTTTAGCTGGTCTTCATGTTTCCTTGGAAACAATCTGATAGAGAAAACTGGCTGGCTGGTATCTCATGGAGACAATATGATGAGGAGAAACTGGGTACAGTCTGGTGCAGAATGATTAGCTGAGGGAAAAAAATGAAAAGAGAAATTGGCTAGGAGATAATGTTCTCTGAAAGGATTCAGGGGTTTTCCCAAGGTAGGTAATGTTCTCTGAAAACAGTGAGGGCTTTTCTAAGTTAGTTAATGTTTTCTGAAAACTTTCAGAGGTTTCCCTGCTGGGAGGGCTATAAAGATGATACAAAACCAATCACCAATTAGTTGAAGCACAGGTTGCACCATACATCTTAGCATGGATAACCTTTCCTTTAGATTAACTCATCTGTGAGTGTAGCTTTCAGTGTGGGACTTTTATTCCTATTAGTTAGGAGGGTAAAACTTCTATAGTTGAAGGTATACATAATTTTGTGTGTTACTATTAAGTTAATAAGTTTTAGGGGAGTAGTGGGGGTGTTTCTTTTTTTGTTTGAGGTCTTTCAATAAAACAAAAATTTTTAAAAGATGTGACATAGGCTCAAATGGATATGATAAGAAACAACTGTATAACAGTTAAACCCGCCAAACAGTGTATGCATGTAACACAAAAGCTGGAACTAGACATTTAATAAAAAGGTGTTATACATAAACGGTGGGAATAATAACTTTTTAATACAATGATGCTTTCTTTAATGTTTTAAATGTAAATGGACTCACAGATAAATACAAACAAGAAAGAGTAGTGAACTATACTAAAGTAGGGTGCAAATAGCTATGTTACAGGAGACACACGTAGGAAGAACTGAACATGTGAATTTGATAAAGAAAGGTTTTATGGATGATTATTCAGCAGAACACCTGGGACAAAGGAAGAAATGTGCACTTATATTAATTGCAAGAGGAGCTCCAATAGTAATAGAAGAAGATAAAAAAGATAACAATTGCAGATTTGTCGTGCTAAGGGGCTACTGGCAAGGGAGGAGGATTACACTGGCATGTATTTACACTCCACTGCTATAATGCCGCTTAAGAAAAGTTCTGCGAGAAATAATCAGTTTTCAGCAAGGAATATTAGTTATAGGTGGTGACTGGAATTTGATTTGCAGCAGTAAAGATATGTCTGGGGGCCTAGAAGGGAAAACATAACAAAGGAAGGTAGATTTTTGAAGGAATTTATTAAAATATTTGGTATGGAAGATGTGAATTCAGTAATAGGAGTTCGGAGTGAATTTACATATTATTCCCCAAGATATGAAAACTGGGCTAGGCTATACAGAATTTACATTTTACAGGGATATGTGCATTTAATTGAAGGTCTTGATACTCACCCAATAACTATTTCAGATCATGTACCAATAATAGCTAAGATAAAAGCACAGAGTAATGAGATAAAAATGAGACATTGGCTCTTTCCCACCTATCTTTTGAAAAGAGAGGAATTTAAGGAATGGGTAGTGGAGATTACTTAGGAGCTGTTAGAGAGGATGGAAATTTCTTCTGAAAATATAGTTAGGCAGTGGGATAAAATTAAGGTGAAGTTTAAAAATAGGGTGGAAATAAAAGAAAGGGAGCTATGGTTAATAAGTAACAAGAATTATTTGGAGGGACTGACAAATGTTAAAGTATTGCAGGATAGGGGGACTCTCACGGGACAAGAAGAGGATAGAATGCGGAATGCTAGGCAGAAAAGAAGGGATTACCTCGATAATATGCACAGGCCTAGAAAGATTGCTGTTAAGCAACTGTTTTTGCTAATAACACTAGAGCCCAAAAACTTTTAGCACAATGACTCAGGCAACAGAAAGTAGAAAGAGCCGTCTTAGGGAGCCTATAACAAGGAAGGTAACAAGAGATCCTGTAGAGGTATTAGAAATATTTTGGAAATTCTGTGAGAGTCTCTATAAAGCAGAAGAATATGAAAATCAAGGAAAGCTACAAGGTGAAATGTTTATGGAAGAATTAAGTACGCCAAGGTTAGAGATAGATGAGGCTCAATTACTAACAGTAAGGATAGGAGAAGATGAGATAAAAATTATGATGTATAACCAGTCTACAGGAAAGTCCCCAGGAATAGATGGTATTCCTGTGGAAGTTTAGAAGCTAGTAGGGAAAAACTGATAAAGATCTAGAAGGTTTTGTTTAACAGTATCGTAAGAGGAGGAGAAGTACCACCATCCTGGAAGAAAGCAGTGGTAGCTGTAATACCTAAAGAGAGTAAAGATCCATCAGATCCAGCTTCATACAGGCCCATTTCAATACTAAACCATGACTATAAAGTGTTCATGTCTGTAATCACTAAATGAATGGCAAAAGTAATGCCAAAACTGATAGACATGGACCAATGTTGTTTTATGGAGGGGAGGCAAATATTTGACAACATTAACAGAAGACTGATGATCCAGAGGGAAGCAGAATGTAAGAAAATACCATTGTTGTTGGTGGGTCTTGATGGAGATAAAGCATTTGACAGAGTGAGTTGGAAATTTATGAACAGGGCAATGGAAGCATTTGCATTTCCTGAAAAAAATGATAAGGTTGATTAGGAAGATACATGAGGGATCGGAGGTGAAAATTAAAGTGGGTGGGGTCCACTCGGATGATTTCTGCTTAAGCAGAGGAACCAGGCAGAGGTGTCCTCTTTCCCCTTTATTATTTGCATTATGTTTAGAACCTTTGGCAAAGAAAATAAGGGACTCAGAAATTCAAGGATATAATTGGTATGGTAGTCATGAAAAGCTGTCTTTATTCGCAGATGACATTATTTTGGATCTAGGACTGTTGAACAAAACTTCAACATCCTGAATCCACAATAACCGAACACACTTTAATGAAAGCGCTGTCACTGAAAAAGCACTTTCATTAAAGTGTGTTACAAAAAAAAAAAAAAAAAAACAATAAATCTACTTTTATACAGGGGGGCAAGTCCCCCTGCACCCCCCATGTGGGGGGCTGTGCTCCCCACACCCCTGCTACTTTAATATTCTAACTCTGAGGTCACACTACAGTGGGGAATTTTCCCTTATCCACACAGTAGTGCGACCAGCACAATGAGCATACTTATCCAAAAGTGCTGCTTCGGTGAACAGCACTTTCGGTTAAGTACGTTTGTTGATTTCTGCTTCGGCAGAAAGTGCTGTCGGGGATCAGTAAGGATCCCATTATTTTATACCTAACAAAACCAGAAAAGACATTACAATGTTGTGGAACATTTTGAGACAGTTTCCTGTCTTTTCAGGATACAAAATTAATGAAGCTAAAACAAAGGCAATTGTGGTAAATTATGTACCCACACATGAACTGGTTCAGGAATATCCATATTTTTGGAACATGATAAAGTGAAGTATTTAAGAGTATGGATTAAAACTGATTCTAGTGTTGCAGCTAAGCATATGTGGGAAGAGACTAAACAAAGGATAATACAAAAACTGAGAAAATAGAAGTTTTCTTATATGGATATGGATAGTAATATACAAACAGTTAAAATGTTTTTAGTCCGTTTGGTCTTATACACAGGCCAGGCATATTTTTATCAACCAGAGGAGAAGTTGTGGATAGCAATTAATAAAGACCTGAAATACTTTATCTGAGAGAGGAACATGGCAAGAGTCAAGTGGGATAAACTGATTCTTTCAGCAGAACAGGGAGGATTGAGGGATTACTCAATTTGAAGGGGTATTTCAGAGCTACACAGTTAAGACTCCTATACATAGCACAAGCAGAAAAGTATAATTCAGCATGGAAAAGGATGATGTTGAAATAGAATAGAAGCTGAAAAAACAAGGAGAGACTGGGATTTTGGACGCAGTCCTTTAAGGAGAATAACAATAATCATACAAAGTATTATATCTATAAAATAGCAGAAAGTATTCTAAGAACTAAACCAACACAGGAAAGGAGAAAGGAGATTCTACTGATAGGGGTGACTATAATTAGGAATACAGACAATAGACAAGAGGGGGCTGGAAATTATTGGAGAAAACTAGCAAAGGAATCAAGGTATTAGGAACAAATAACTAGAGAGGGAAAGATGACAGAATGGGAAGACACTAAGAATGTATTTGCACTGGAGGTTGGTGATTGCCTTCCCTATCAAGGATTGATATCAGAGTATTGGCAAAGAAAAGGAAATGGGGGGGGGTCCAAAACGAAAGACCAGCTCTGGTAATGTTTTTAATAGAATCTAGAATAAAAGCTGCCACTAAAAAAGGAATAATTAATAGAGCATATAAAATGTTGCATAACTATAAGAATCAATCAGAGGAGGTTAGAACGGATTGGGAAGAAAGACTGGATAAGAAATTCACAAAGAAACAATGGTAGGATATATGTATGTCTCCGCACAAATATGCAACAGAATCTAGAAGATTTAGGATTTTTGCCTGGAAATGTTTACATAGATATTTTTATACCCCAAGTAAACTCCAGATAAGTTTTCCTCAGGCAGACAGGAAATGTTGGAGGTGTGACTGAGAAGAAAGAGGTAATTGGGATTGTATTTTCTGGGAGTGGGATCCTGGTGATTTGATGGAGTTTAAGTATTCCCTGTGGGGTTCACTGTCGGAGATGCTGGATGGGCAAATTGGTGTGACAACAGAAATGATTTTTCTGAGCTATGGTACAGAATTGGAATTGACTAGACATGGTAAGGCCTTGCTGCGTCAAACAATGGTGCAGTGGCAGCTCGTGCTATTGGACTGCATGACTGCAGCCCCCAGCAGTACAAAAACAGGAAAACCCAAAAAAAAAAAATTAACAAGTCCCGGAACTCTGCCCATGCGTGTGTGCTTGGAACTGAAATCCAGACTGCTGTTTAACCAACCTGGAATAAGAAAGAAGGCAGCAGTCTACAGATGCCCCAGAAGTCTATGTGGTTACAACTGCATACTGCATAGACTGAAAGGGGATAGGACTGCAAGGTCTGCAGTCTGTGCATGCTCAGAACAGAACTGGAGGCTGGATTCAGCCCACGCATGAGTGCTCGGCATTCCCCAGGATGATCGGAAACAGGAGCTGCTGCTTTTAAATGGATTCTTTCTGGACTCAGAGCAAGCTGCTTTTGCATGGGGAAATGGGACTTTGCTTTTATGCAGGTACTGGCTTTTGTAATTAGGAACGGGGCTTTTGCCTTGAATGACGGACTCTGCTCTCAAGCTTTTGGTATGTGTGGGGGGTGCAGGTAGCAAGAGCCTGAATTCCGTAACCCACCACCACTTGCAAAAAGTGTTCAGATTTTTTCTCATATTCTTGTTCTGTTCCTCATAAAATCTATGGTTTTCTGGATTTTGAATTCAGTAAATAATGACAGACATTTGAATTTCAGACTTCATATTCTTCAGAAAGTACATGGTAACACAAACTATTTTATTCTAGCAATTTTCGAAGTTTATAAGATCAGTATTTGAAATTTGCCCCTATTTTTGGGTCTGTATTCCCCAATTATTGGCTTTGTCTGGGTTTTTTTGTGCTAAGAGGTTGAGAGCTATGGTGAGAACTGAATTCACTGAATATGTTTGGGGCCTGTATTCCCCCATTATTGGCTTTGTCCAGGTGTTTTGTGCTAAGATGTTGAGAGCTATGGTGAGAACTGAATTTACTAAATGATAGCCATTTCAGTTTCAGTCTTCCTGTCTTTCAAGAAACAGCTGATGTGGCATGGTGGTATGTTGCTCTGAATGTAGTGCACAGTGTCCTGGGTTCAAGACTTGGCAGTGAAATGCATGGCTGTAGCACAGCATTTTATTCTAGCAACTTTCCAAATTATACAAGCAATGTTTAAAATATGTCCCTAGTTTTTGGGCTTTTGTTCCCCCTCAATACATTTTGGCTTTTTCCAGACTTCTTGTGCTCATGTGCTGCAAAGTTGAGAGATACAGTTGAGTGTCAAGTGGATTTTACAAGGAGATAAGAGCTTCAGGGGAAGAGAAGTTTAGTGCTGCTTATACTGAGTCTGCTTGCATTGTTAATAGCACAACAGGTAGTGTACTTGCTTTTGATGCAGAAGGCTGTGGGTTCTACTCCCACAGTATGTAGATGCAGTGCTGATACTGTACTGTGTTGTACTTTTAAAGGGGGTGGATGCTGCAGTCCTGAAAATGCCCTCTTTGGCAGAGATGCCTAGTAACTATGAACCTGTTATCAGTTTGTCATCCATTCCCTATTGCAATATTATTAGCTTATCATTTTTTTTATGTAACATGGGCAATTTATTCCTCAAGGGCAACAGGCACTTTATTTGTAGATGAAATAATGAAATATAAAGTTGTTTGCTAGCAGCAACCTTTTCATTAGTTTCAGATCTCTTTAATGTGGAATTATTTAGATGACTTTTACTTCTGCAGAGATTGTGCATATTTACTGATACTGTCAATTGTAGAAGTCTGAGTAGATTTTTATAATGGCGATGTTCTGAATTGGACAGTTTTGTCATTATTGGTGCATGCATTTTGTTTCATTGTTTACTGGAAAAATGTTCAAAACAATAAATTTAAAATGCCCTCTAACAACTGTATTGTAGTATACAAGGAATATAATTTAATACAATCAGGAAGGTGTATCAAAGAACACATGTACGTTTCATGTGCAAGGGGCCTATGATTTGAAAATAAAGTTAATCTTTATCTGCCACTGGCCAGATGTATTTTCATTGAATGTGGGTTTCAATGCTGCTTCAATGAATATGAGTTTCAAGGGCATAGAAGTTTTAATGCTAAGTCTGTTTACATAGTGAGACTGCATTGCTTTGTTTAGCAGATGTCTATTAGTATTTGTGCTGTAAAATGTAAAATAAAACTTTTAAATGAAATCAAATCATTGTAGAAGTAAAGCAGTATGCACATTACAGTGTTTATGGTAAATGGGATGAAATAGCTAAGTAGTGGGACATTGAAATGGCTGCAGGGGGGAGACCATATTCAACCATGATTTATTGAGGTGGGAAGGGCGGCAAACTCAAAGACAGCCCCGGCTGAACTATACCTCTCCACTGTCCAGATTTTTGCTTCTTATTTTTGGTTTGTTCCTTATAAAATGTGTGGTTTTCTAGCAAATCATTTAGGAATGAAGTCACTAAATAATAAACAGACATTGAGTTTCAGACTTCATACCCCTCAGAAAAATGCATACTAAAGCAAGGCCTGTTATTCTATCAACTGTCTAAGATTATACAAGAACAATTTTTATTACTGTCTGTATGTTCCCCCAATATATTTGGCCTTGTCCAGATTTCCTGCATTAAGAGGTTGAGAGGTACACGCAAATAAATCGCTTTATAGAATTAGGTATATCCAAACCTCTCAATTGTCCCTGACTTTGGCTCAAAATGTTGCTCTCCCCTAATAATCCCTCTGCAAAATGGCAATTTTGGAAGAAAATGTGGAGGGTTTGCAATTAATAAATAATTGTAATGATCAGAGTTATAGATTACTTTTATTTCAGAAATGTATGTAGATTCTCTTATTTTGTCAGCTGCTCAACTAACTTAACAGTTCTAATATTAAAAAAAAGTGTCCTTTCCTTGACAGGTTCCCAGCATATTGTGTGGCTATTTTATATTTTTGCATCACATTTTTGGTCAGTTTTTCATAAAATTGTGGTTTTCTGGCAAATTCGTGGCAAATCATTAAAGATTGACGTTAGAAAATAATAGACATTTGATTTTCAGATTTCATACCCTTCAGAAAATTCATACTAATGCAAGACCTACTATTCTCTTATCTTTCTAAGTTTATAAGAGCAATATGTTAAAAATGTTTTTGGGCCTTTCTCAGATTTCATACCCTTCAGAAAATTCATACTAATGCAAGACCTACTAGTCTATTATCTTTCTAAGTTTATAAGAGCAATATGTTAAAAATGTCCTTATTTTGGGGCCTTTCTCCCACTTCTATTTATAGCTTTGTTCAGATTTCTGAGGTTGAGAGGTATGACAATGTGTCAGCGCCATCACCGCCAGCCAGAGAAATTTCCAATTGTGACATACTTGTTGCACCCCACTCCCCCATGTAGTGACTCTGGATGTAAACAAGCAAGGCAAGGAGTAGTTATGTAGTGTAAGTGTGCAGAGTATCCCCCCATCCAAGGTAGACACAAGTACTACAGTGGCTTTTCATCTGTCCTTCATTTTGTAGAATGTTCTGGTTTTCTGTCATATTTTTATACTGTTGATTTATGCTTCTTATTATTCAGAAAATGCATGTTGTTGCAGTGCCTGTTGCTCTGTGTTTAAGTAGCAACGCTTTAATGACCATCAAGTAAACTTGTCTGAGATTGTAAGATACAACTAAGCTTTAATAAGCATACTGTTAAAGAATTACCAACATTGAAAGCCTTTTTGTTGTTGACATGCAGAGAATATTTACATAACTAGATAAATTATAGGCCTTAGGTATTGAAATGCATATGACAGTATTTGTAATAAAGGACAGGTTTATAGTATTTTTAGAAGCTCATTACATTTGTTGGAGACTTGCAGTCATCTTTGCAGGCTTTACGCATAAACTAAACAGAATGCCAGTCTATCATGTGTGGTCCATAACCTGTGCAGTAATCCTTTAAGCAGTTTATCTTGAGCTTGTTTCTTGTTTGCTGTTCATTTGTTACTGTTTTTCTCATGAAACAAGTAGATAGTTGTTATTAGGCAGCAGGTCTTTTTTGGATAAGAAACATTTTTACAAGTGGGAGTATCAAAGAGATTGCTACTTTCAGCATGTTACTTGGTACTTTTATAAAGCTGAATATAAATTATAATTAGAACTGCAGTGCAAGGAGAAGGGGTTTGGGTTGAGTGCTGCTTGTTTTTTTATACTTGATTTTGACTGGCATTTCAGTAATGTATTTAAAAAGTAATTTATTTTTTCATGCCTCACAACCTTTTTGTTTCCATAGATGTTAAGTAAGCTGTAGTGTAGCCAATGCATTAAAATATATATTTTTTCTATACTTCTTTTTGTCTTGATTGGACTCTCATAATGACAGTTTGGCACGCAGGGCAGCGTATTTAATTAAAGTCCCAGTTTTTGTGGTTTTGAGCATAGCCCCACCCCTTTCTAGTTGGTCATACCCATTCCCATTGGCCCCACCCAATCAGCTGATCCTGCAGCCCCCCCCCCCTTTGATGTGAAGTCAACAGCTGCCACTGCAATGGTGGCTGCTAAAAAAGCAATTACTAGAAAATGGAAATCAAAATCTAAACCAGCTGTAGTGGAAGTAGTGAATACAGTAAAGATAAACCAGCTGGAATTGAGATCTTTAGAAAAGGGTAGGAGCAAATTACATAGGAAAAATGGGAATTGTGGGAACAATATATACAAGGGAGAAATTAAGTTTAAAAGGTGGCAGGAATTAAATGAGCTATGTAATATCTGAGTGAGAAAGATTGGGTAGATTATAAATGATGTATAATGTTTACAACTGAGAGTGCCAGTATGATTTGTGATGTAAAATGCTTGCAACTAGGATTGTGTTGGCATGGTTTGTTTTCATTTATATAAATCTAAGATTGCCTGTGTAGTAAGTGATGGTTAATAATGATGTTTGTTGTTTAAAAAAGGCATGAATTGAATAATTTATGTAATGTTGCTTAGCATACTTTTCAAATGTACCGATTTTCGCAGAATGTCCAGATTTTTGTCTCATATTTTTGGTCCATTTCTCATAACATTGTGGTTTTGTGGCAAATCATTAAGGGTTAAAATCCAAAAATAATGAAAGACATTTGAGTTTTAGACTTCATAGCCTTCAGAAAATTCATGCTAATGCAAAACCTGTTAATGTGAAGTTGTTCTATCTCGACGTTCATTCTTACAGATGGGTTCATAGCCGATCCTCGGCTCCGAGTCGGCCTACTACAAAGCTCTAGGTCTTCAGACAGCTCGAGGCCAAGTCCCTATCCCATGATGCACCTTGAGTTACCTCAGATCTAGTTTGCCACTGCAACAGATCGGAAGTTTCCTCACAGCTTGGGCCAGTATAACATATTTTTCTGAAAAAAGTTCATATTTTCAATCTTTATATCTTTATAATTATAACTTTAAAACTTTAATAGCTTGTTAGATATTGTTAGCTTAATTGTGATAGTCTCTTATACTCCTTTTGGCCTTCATTTTTTTATAGGCCTTTAGTATCTCCCTTCCCTTCTTTGGTGTGCCTTTATATAGATATTAGAATAGTTTTAATAGCTTAGTAGTGTGTTTTAGCAAGCATTTATAGGCTTTAGAACTTCTATGTGTGTGTGTTTATACATGTATAGTTAGCTCATATGTAACCATATAGAATCCATTTGTTTTTTTTAAGGGCCAAATTGTTAAAAACGTGTGTGTGTGTGTGTGTGTGTGTGTGTGTGTGTGTGTGTGTGTTTTGATAACACAAGTTTGCTTGTGTGCAGTTAGATAGTTTTCATGGCTGACAAAGATAAAGAGAAACATCCCAAGTCTGGGTTTAAAAAATGTCCAAAGTGTGGACAAAAGATGTCAGTGACTGATAGTCATGTAAATTGTGTTTATTGTTTCGGTGCTTTGCACTTGCAAGAAAGTTGCTCCATCTGCCATTCCTTTTCAAGCCATGTACTTCATGAAAAGAAAAGAAAATTAATCAATAGAGGACTACTAAAATCTTCCTTTCAAGAAGCTTTGTGTGACCATCATAAAACTAGTCAATCTCCCAAATCTTCCATGTCCTTTAAGACTTCATCATCTGACTTGACAAAATCAAAAAAAAACAAAAGGACCTGTGTCCACTTCTGCCTCACAGATCCCTTTGAAGCGTAGAGACCCTGAGCTTCAGGAAGCCCCACTGGGTGGCCCCTGCTTTTCCGAGACCTCACCAGGTTCACACTGATAAGGTTCCCAGGAAGAGAATTTGCAAGAGGAAGCATCTAGACTTCCTGCAGGAGTCTCTCACATCTGACACCGACTTAGATGAATCAGAAGGGTCCCCACGGTCCCCTCTGAAGATATCTCATTTGCAGATATATTGGAAATCCTTACGCAGAGGGGTGGCTGGAAGCCCACCAACCCTACTGAAGATGAGTCGGTCCTCCTGAAAGCTTTCGAGTCTCAACCCTCCACCTCTTGGGTCTCTCCGCCCTTCAATGAGCTCATGGAGCTGGTCTCACGAAGGGCGTGGAAGTCTCCGGACACCATGGAGCCTGTCCCTAGGAGGCCCAATAAATTTATTTCTGCCCCTCAGGATAAGTCTTTTCTCACTAAGGGAGTGCCTGTTGATGCCATGGTGGTGGCAGCAGCCACCAAAAAGGAGATGTCAAAAACTTCTTCCTCTATCCATCCTCCTAACAGAGACTCTAGGATCATGGATAGGTATGGGAAGCACATGTATAGTTCAGCGACTTTTGCCATGCGTTCACTGAACTATCTTGCACATTTCCCAAGACTGCAAAGAGACCTCCTAAAAGAGCTTGGAGATACTCTTCAGGGTACGGTAGCTGAAGGAGCTTCAGACAAGATTGCTTCCCAGCTTGCTATCCTTAATTCCATAGTGAACTCGTCCATGCGTCTGATCTCATATGCAGCTGATGGAACGAGTAGGGCAGCGGGTACAGGAATTGCTCTCAGGAGACACTCCTGGATGCGCATATGTTCCTTTGCGGAGCCCTTTAACTCATCAACACCCCCTATGATGGCTCATCCTTTTTGGGCCCAAAGTTAAGGAAACTTTGACCAGGTGTGAGCAGGAAGGAAAGACTCTGTCTGCCATCAGAGTCTGTTTTTCCAATCCTACTAGACCCTACCCCAAGGGTCAAAAGGGAGGAAAGATGTGGTTCCGAAAAGCCCAAGGAGCCTTTCTGGACACACGTGGTGAACCCCCCTCCAAGGGCAGAGGAGGGGGCAATAATGGAAGATGCCACCCTCATGACAGATGGGGTCCGCAATACCAAGGCGACATAGACCAGTTCTTTGGGAAGCACTACCAGTGCTCCTGAAAGGAGGCTCGGCTGTCCTACTCTGGAGGCAGTCAGGGGTCGCTTATCTTTGTATCCAGACACCTGGCTAAATATAACAAATGACAACAGGGTACAAAGCATAGTTTCCAGAGGATATTCTATTCCCTTCGCCACCCCCCACCCCACCCCTATTGACAACAAAAATCCCAAACGTTCCACCCAGTTACAGAGAACAAGCAACAGTAGAGATCCAAATGTTGCTATGAAAAAGAGTCATCCAAACAGTCCCAGCAGACCAGACAGGATCCGGAACTTACTCAAGATTCTTTTTAGTTCCAAAAAAGACACGGGACTGGAGGCCTATTTTGGACCACAACAGACTGAACAGATCTGTCAAGAAGGAGAAGTTCTGGATGGTCACGCTTCAGTCGATACTTCCCTTCTTAGGGAAAGACAATTGGATGTGCTCTATAGATCTCCAGGATGCGTACTACCACATAAAAATGGCCAGACCATCCAGAGATAATCTGCACTTCTGGCTGGGAGCCAGTCATTACCAGTTTCGAGCCCTGCCCTTTGGTCTCACTACAGCCCCTAGAGTGTTCACCAAATGTATGGCAGTGGTCACAGCTCACCTGAGGCGTTTGGGATTCCAGGTGTATCCATACTTAGATGATTGGCTCCTCACCGCCACCGCCAGGCATCAGCTAATACAAGCCAGGGACACCACTCTTACTCTTTGCAATCATCTGGGCATTACAATAAATTCAGAAAAATCTGCCTTATCGTCATCGCAACATATTGTTTTTATCAGAGCAGAATTGGACACCACCACCACTTTAAAACTTCCATCAGATAGGATATTAGTACTTCTTCAGCAAATTCAGAATATCATATCCAGAGAAAGGGTTCCAGCATCAGAAGTGCTAAAGTTGTTGGGGATGATGGCAGCTGCAATAATAGCGATTCCATTGAGCCGCATGCACATGCGGGTTCTACACTTGTTGCTGTTCATGTAAAGGTCTTATCAAGAGCTCCCAATGTTTCATCTCATTATTCTAACAAACACATGCAAAAAGGATCTTTGGTGGTGGTTGACCTCTCTTCAAGTAACGATTGGTCGTCCTTTTATCCTACCCTCACCATCTGCCACAGTGACCATGGATGCTTCCCTGATTGGGTGGGAGGGGCATTTTCAGGGAACAACAGCCCAAGGCACATGGACCGAACAAGAGACACATCTACATATCAATGTCCTGGAGATGAGAGCGATACTCTTGGCGTTGCAGTACTTTCAGGACTCTCACCCTCTGGGGACAATTGCGATTCAGACGGACAATATGTCCGTGGTCTGGTACTTGAACAAACAAGGAGGAACCAGGTCCTATCCCCTTTGTAGAGAGGCCCTAAGAGTATGGCAGTGGGCTACATCCACCCAGCGCTTTCTGACAGCAATGCACATCCCGGTGAAATCCAATGTGATCGCAGAGAAACTGAGCAGGACAATTTTGTTGCCTCACGAGTGGTCCCTCAAAAAAGATATAGTGGAAAGAATATTCCGCAGATGGGGCCAGCCTTGCTGCTATCTTTGTGCATCCCCCATGAACACAAAATCCAGAAGCTGCTTTGCCCTGATTCCCCCTCCGGGTGATACCCCAGTGGACGCACTTGTACACGATTGGCCTCCGGGTCTATTCTATACATTCCCACCAATGCCCCTGATACCCAAAGTACTACAGAAAGCAAAAGCCCTGGGAAGGACCATCATTCTAATAGCCCCTCATTGGCCTTGTCAGATTTGGTTCCCCTTCCTTCAGCTTCATCTGTTGGAAGAGTCTTGGATTCTGGACCCAGTTCCGGACCTTTTGCCGCATTCGTTGGGGGCTCTTCATTCCTCCCTTCAGTCCCTAAAATTGACAGCTTGGCTGCTCCAATTCCCAACATAGCTAGATTCCATAACCTCTCAAACGAAATGCAGCATATTTTAATATCTTCTCCTAAATCCTCTACTAGGAAGTTGTATCTTAGCAAATGGAGGAGATTTTCCATATGGGCTTCTCAGAATAACATTGATCCTTACCAAGCCTCTATTTCCTCTATATAAGAATTTTTGACTATGCTTTTCAACAAAGGAGCGGTGGCAGCTACAATTCGGGTACAGCTTGCCGCCATCTCAAATTTTCATCTTGGTATTCAAGGATTTAACATAATGTCACACAAGCTATCCAAAGCCTTTCTCAAAGGGACCTTCCACCGTAGACCACCAGTTTAATCCCCTTATACCCCCTGGAACCTAAATTTTATGCTCCCACACATTATTCTCCCACCTTTCGAGCCAGCTTCCTCATGTGATTTGAAATTTTTGTCTTGGAAAACTATCTTTTTAGTAGCCATCACGTCTGCCCGAAGAGTATCGGAACAACAAGCCTTGTCCATAAAACCTCCGTATTTGGTTTTTCATGCTGACAAGAGTTTCTCTGCGAACAAATCCTTTATTTTTACCTAAATTTTGTACTGAAGCTGACCTTAACCAGATTATAGATTTACCAGTGTTTTCCCCTAAACACAGCAACAACTTAGAGTATATGCTGCACAAGCTTGATGTTCATGGATAGCTCAGAGTTTACCCAGATAGAACCAAAGAATTCAGAAGATCAGAACCTTTTCAGATTCTATGAAAGGTATATATGCCTCTGGCAAAAACAACACTATCTACATGTTTATTTGATGGCATCACTTTCACTTACTCAGCTGCCATTTACCTCTACAACACAAAAGTAAGGCTCATTCTACCAAAGCTGTGTCCACATCTTCTGCCTTTTCTGCTAGGCTACCTATAGACAATATCTGTGCAGCAGCCACTTGGTCAAAACCTCATACTTTTATCACTCATTACAAAGTCGACAGGGCCTCCTTTGGTTCTACTGTCCTGAAAAACATACTCCTGTGAGTCACCCGAGAAAGATGGTGCTTGGGACGCTACCCATCTGTAAGAATGAACAGCGAGATAGAACAACTTCACATAAAGAAGTTATGTACTCACCATAACATTCCACGTGAGTTGTTCATCTCCCCTGCATTCTTAGTTCCCACCCTCCTATTGCCTCCAAGTTTTTTTCGAGGACCAAGATACTAGTTTTGTCATGATTGCTTTGTATTTCTATGGTTTTTACCTAAGAAAGTGACAGAATGGCATATGGTTTTATTAGAGGCAGCAAATAAGATCTGAGATAACTCAAGGTGCATCATGGGATAGGGACTTGGCCTCGAGTTGGCTGAAGACCTCAAGCTTTGTAGTAGGCCGACTTGGAGCCAAGGATAGGCTCAGAACCCATCTATAAGAATGAAGGCAAGATGTACAACTCACATGAATGTTACGGTGAGTACATAACTTCTTTTTCTATCAACTTCCTAAGTTTGTAAGAGCAATATTAAAAAGTGTCCATATCTTTGGGCCTTTGTCCCCCCATTCTTTATGACTTTGTCCAGGTTTCATGCTCTAAGAGGTTGAGAGGTATGTTGCTTAGATTATATGATATTTAGCAATATATGTGAAGTATAATGTTTGATGTTATGTTGTCTTATCTCTTCTTCATTCTTACTGGTTGGGTTCAGAATCGATCCTTGGCTCTGACTCAGCCACATACTATAGCTCAAAGTCTTTCACTTGGCTCATGGCTAAACACCTATCCCATCACACAGTGTGTGATTCCCCAGATCTCGTTTGCCACTTAACAAGATCGGAGGCTTCTCATCTTGGCCGTGG
This sequence comes from Protopterus annectens, assembly GCF_019279795.1. Lineage (NCBI taxonomy): Eukaryota > Metazoa > Chordata > Ceratodontiformes > Protopteridae > Protopterus > Protopterus annectens. The sequence continues at coordinate 811,639,585 of NC_056739.1, forward strand.
ATACGTGATACATTTTTCCATTTTGTATATTTCTTGCTTACTTAGCTAGAGTGTAATATTTTCTTCATATTTAGAGAGAGTGTTGCTATTATTTCTTGTATTTAACCGCTTGTGCTGTCTGTTTGGCTGTCACCATTTTATTCCGCAGACCTTTTTCTCCTGCCCCATTGTCAAATTACACACACACACATATATATATATATATATATATATATATATATATATATATATATATATATATATATATATATATATATAGTGTTAGAGAGTATTAGTAGCACACTATTGCCTTGTCTCAAGTATGCTGTCCCCATATTTTATTTTCCTTTTTCTTCCTGCTTAGCCATGCTTGGCCTGTTTAAGTTAGAGGGCCAAGCGCCCGTTTAAGTTAGAGGGCAGAACTAAATTTTTTTTTTTTTTAAATAGTTTGTTGTTATATGGTGTGCTGTAAGTTTCTATTTACATAGTTTGCAAGTGTTTCATATACGAGTTACTTAAGTGTGCTGTTAGTAGTATTATAGTCTTGTATTCATAATGTCTAAGGAAACTAGAGAGAAAGAAACAAAGCTGTCTGGCTTTAAAAAGTGTCAAAAGTTCTCAAAAAATGTCATTGACTGATGGCCATAGCATTTGCGTATTCTGCTTAGGGGCCATTCATTTACAGGAATCATGTACCTTCTTCCATTCCTTTAGTGCAAGGGTATTAACTGAGAGAAAAAAATAAGTTGATAATTAGAGGACTTTTACAAACTCCGTTCTCTTATTACTTGGAAAGTCAGAGAACCTCCAGTAAATCCAAGTCTTCTTCAAAAGGTGATAAACCTTCAAAAATACCATCTTCTTCTTCCTCATCTGTACATTCAGAACTACCAGAAAAGACTCCAAAAATATCTGCTTCAGGAAAACCAAGCTCTTCGGCGCCAGAGGTTTCAGAACCGAGAGAGCTGTTGAAATCAGACAAACCAAGTCCTTCGGCGCCACTGCTTTTGGAGCCTACAGAGACTGATATTCGGAGCTGGCCCTTTAAACTATTGCCAATCTCCCCAACCTCAAGATCTCCCATTCTGCAGAGGTCTCGCTCACCTACTCTTTCTTCTAAGTCCTCTAGAAGCCTATCGGATGATAATGTGGATAGGGTGGTCCGCAGACTACTGAAGTCGCCAGCTCTGGGGAAATTATTCTCGGCTCCAACCCATTCGGATTCGGAGCCAACTAAGATTCTTTCATCCACCTCGATTCCTCCTCCGAGTCAAGCTGGATCTTTGGAACTGGAATGCCTAGTACCCATTGTGGTAGAATCTTCGATTCCAAGAACTGCTCTGGAGATTTCGGAACCGTTGTCTGCTCCAACATACTTTATGCCATCCGAGGTGTCTAGGAGCCAAAGCTCACCTGTTGGTTTTGAGGGGGACACTCAGACCCGAGACTCTTCGGTTCCAAGCTTACCTTTCGGGGCTTCAGCACATCTGAGCTCGGCTCCTGCATCGGGCTCAGAGCCAGTCTCCTTTGTGCTAGGGATTCCCTCTGCTTCTTTCGGAACCAGAAGACTCCTCGGAGCTGGGGGGAGCTGCCTTCGAGCTGATGAGGAGTGTGCTTGTCTCCACCTACAGCTCTACACAAGGGTACTGGTATTCTTCTCCCCAAGGCACCAGCTTCTGTCTCGGCACTACCCCATCTTCAGGACAGCAGAGATTCAGGGCCTCAGGGAACTCCACTGGGCAAATTACACTCTTCCGAGACCTCTCCACAATACCCTTCTGGGGAGGCTCCTTGGAAGAGAACATGCAAGAGGAAGCATCTGGACTCACCAATTGAGTCAATCACCTCTGACACTGTCCTCAAGGAGTCAGACGTATCCCCATGCTCACCCTTTGAAGATATCTCCTTTTCGGATATCTTAGAAATCCTAAAGCAGAGAGGTGGCTGGAAGCCCATCAACGTTCTGATGAGGAGTCCTTGTACCTGAAGACCTTTGGATCTCAACCTTCAACCTCCTGGGTGTCTCTGCCTTTTGACAAACTAATCTAACTAGTTAGTCAAAAGGCATGGGAGTCATCAGATGCAATGGAACCAGTCCCTCGGAAGCCAAATAAATTTATAATGTCACCAACAGACAAGAGATTTCTTATGAAAGGCGTCCCTGTAGATGCTATGCTGGTGGCAGCAGCCACCAAGAAGGAAGTCTGAAACATCCTCATCTGTACATCCACTGAAGAAGGAGTCTCGAATGATGGACAGATATGGGAAGCATGTTTTCTCGTCAGCGACTTTTGCCCTTAGATTGCTGAACTACCTAACACACTTCACTAGGCTTCAAAGAGATCTCCTGAAGGCGTTAGGAGATACTGTCCAAGATTGAGTAGCTGCAGTGGTCTCAGACAAGGTGACCTCTGAACTATCCACCTTAAATTTCATAGTTAACTCCTCCATGAGATTGATTTCCTATGCAGCGGATGGAGCAAGTAGGACAGCGGGTTCAGGAGTTTCCCTAAGGAGGCACTCCTGGATGCCCTTGTGTAACTTTGCGGAACCTTTCAGTCTACCTTTGTCAGTGCCCCTTTCAATGGTTCCTCACTCTTTGGACCCAAAGTTATAGACACACTCACCAGATGTGAACAGGATGGAAAAACTCTGTCTGCCATTGGAGTACGTTTTTCCCTGTCTTCCAAACCTTATCCTAAGGGTCAGAAGGGGGGTAAAATGTGGTTCAAAAAATCCCAGGGAGCTTTTCAAGATGCACAAGGTGAATCCTTCCCCAGGGGCAGAGGGGGAAGTAGTAATGGCAGACAAAACAAGGGTGACCGTGACTCCTTTCACGGCCGACCCTATCAGTGCTCCTGAAAGGAGGCCCATCTGTTCTACTCTGGAGGCAGTCAAGGGACAGATATCTTTTTACCCAGAAGCCTGGCGAAATATTACAAGAGACAAGTGGGTACAAAGTGTAATATCCAGAGGTTATTCCATTCCCTTTTGCCATCCCATTCCACAAATCAGAAATATCCCAGACGTTCCACCCAGTCAAAGAGAACAAGCAACTGTAGAGATTCAAAAGTTGCTAGACAAAAGAGTCATCCAAGAAGTCCCTGCAGACCAAATAGGATTCAGAACTTACTTAAGACTTTTTAGTGCCAAAAAGAACAGGGGACTGGAGACCCATATTGGATCTCAGCAAACTAAACGAATCCGTAAAAAAGTCCAAGTTCCAGATGGTGACTCTGGAGTCAGTTCTTCCCTTTTTAGGGAAAGACAATTGGATGTGCTCGATAGACCTCCAGGATGCGTACAACCACATAAAAATGGACAGGCCATCAAGGAGTCACACTTCTGGCTGGGGGTCCAGTCATTACCAATTCCAAGCTCTGCCCTTTGGTCTCACTACACCCCCCAGAGTGTTCACCAAATGCATGACAGTAGTCATGGGTCACTTGAGACGGTTAGGATTCCAAGTGTTTCTGTACCTAGACGACTGGCTCCTGACTGCAACCACCAAGCATCTACTACAACAGGTAAGAGATGCCACTTTACAAATCTGTTCTCAATTAGGGATAAAAACAAATTCAGAAAAATCTGCCTTGTTGCCATGTCCACATATTACCTTTATAGGAGCAGAGCTAGACACCGTCTCTATGATGGCAAAGTTACCTGCAGAAAGAGATTTATACTCAGACAACAGATTACCGATCTCCTGCCAAAGAAAAAATTAACAGTGAAAATAGTTCTAAAAGTTCTAGGAACCATGACAGCAACGATAACCCTAGTCCCTTTAGCCAAGATGCACATGAGAATCTTCAGTGGCTCTTTTTTTCTCAGTGGTTCTTACAAGAACTTCACATGTCTCACCAGATCAGAATTACAGAGTCATGCAAGAAGTATCTAAGATGGTGGCTCCTTTCCAGTCACGTCACATTAGGTCGACCCTTGATTCCACAACATCCTCTGGCAACAGTGACCACGGATGCCTCCCAGATAGGGTGGGGGGGCATTATCTGGGGAGGACGGTCCAAGGCACATGGCAAGAACACGAGACCCATTTGCACATCAGTGTTCTAGAGATAAGAGCAGTGATCTTGGCGTTGCAAGGACTTCAGGACTCTCTTCCACTAGGAACAATTGCAATTCATTCAGACAATATGTTAATGGTTTCGTACATAGACAAGCAAGGTGGAAGCAAGTCCTACTCTCCTTTGCCGAGTGGCACTGATAGTATGGCAGTGGGCAATCTCTTCCCAACATTTTCTGATAGCAACACATATCCCGAGAAAGTCCAACGTGATAGCGGACAGGCTCAGCAGAGCAATATTGATGCCTCACAAGTGGTCCCTGAAACAAGAGATAATGGAAAGGATTTTCCGAAAATGGGGCCAGCAGCTTGCTGCGACCTTTGTGCTACTCCCATGAATGCCAAATGCAGCAACTACTTTGCCCTAATCCCCCCTCCGGGGGAGTCACCAAGGGACACACTTGTCCACGATTGGCCCTCGGGACTACTTTATGCATTTCCCCCATTTTCCCTAATACCCAAAGTCATTCAGAAAGCCAAGTCGTTGGGAATCAGGATGATTCTCATTACCCCATACTGGCCTCGTCAGATTTGGTTTCTCTTCCTCTGGCCTCATCTTCAGGAGGAACCATGGGTGCTGGACCCAGTTCCAGACCTGCTGACTTATATGTTGGGAACACTCCACCCCTCCCTTCTAACCCTCAAGATGACAGCATGTCTGCTCCAATTCCCAAGTTAGTCAGGCTTCACAATTTCACGCCAGCAGTAAGACATATCTTAGTCTACTCACACAAGGCTTCAACGAGGAAACTATATTCCAGTAAATGGAAAAGGTTCTCATATTGGGCAGAGAGAAGAAACATTGATTCCTTTTCTGCCCTGATCAGCTCTATTCTTGAGTTCCTATCAGAGCTTTTAAACAAGGTTCAGCAACAGCTACTATTAAAGTACAATTAGCTGCGATTTCAAATTTTCATATAGGTGACTGAACTCCTAACCTGGTGTCACACAGATTGTATAATGCGTTCTTAAAAGGTACTTGCTTATTAAGACCTCCCATTAAAGAACATCTCTCACCATGGGATTTGAATTTTGCTCTAACGTATCTCACCTTACCCCCCCTTTGAACCCTCATCAACACGTGACCTCAAATTCCTGTCTTGGAAAACAATTTTATTGGTTGCTATTACTTCGGCAAGAAGAGTTTCAGAATTACAAGCTTTATTAATCAAACCTCCTTACTTGATTTTTCATAAAGATAGCATATCTCTCTGAACAAGCCCATCATTTTTACCTAAAGTGTGTTCGCAAAATAACTTAAATCAATCTATTGAGCTGCCACTGTTTTTCCCTAATCACAGCAACAAGGCAGAATACAAGCTCCACCAATTAGATGTGTACAGACAACTTCACTTCTATTTACATAGAACCAAAAATTTCAAGAAGTCTGATCAGTTGTTTGTTTCTTTTTCAGAAGCCAAAAAAGGCAAGCCAGTCTCTAAAATCTCACTCTCTAACTGGCTGTCAAATTGTATTACCTTTATTTACAGTTGTAATAACAGACAACTACCATTCAAAGTCAAGGGTCACTCTACTAAGGCCATGGCAACGTCATCCGCTTATCTAGCTAGACTGTCAATGGACAATATTTGTGCCGCTGCTATGTGGGCAAGACCTCACACCTTTATCACTCATTGCAAAGTGGATTTGGCCTCCAGGGACAGGGCCTCCTTTGGTTCCACTGTGCTGAAATGTGTACTCCCATGAGCCACCCAGGGAATATGGTGCTAGGGACGCTGTCCCAACCAGTAAGAATGATTTCAAGATAGGACAACATAACACAAAGAAGTTATGTACTCACCATAATGTTCCATGTTTGTTGTCCATCTCGCCATTCATTCTTACGATCCCTCCCACCTTCCCCCTGCCTAAAGCTTCTAGAAAACCCAAAGGAATTTTCTCCTTGAACAAGAAGCTCCTCTGATTTTCTTCCCTTTTAAGTATCCTTTATTATAGGACTAGTGTACACATATGGCTATGGTTAGCAGCAAACAAGATCTGGGGAATCACACACTGCATGATGGGATAGGTGTTCGGCCATCAGCCAAGTGAAAGACTTTGGGCTATAGTATGCAGCCGAATCGGAGCCAAGGATCGGCTCCGAACTCAACCAGTAAGAATGAATGGCAAGATGTCAACAAACATGGGACGTTATGGTGAGTACTTAACTTCTTTCTATGTTAATATAGTTTGATTACTTTTATATGAATGTAAATTTGACTATGTCACAAGTGATAATTCAGTAAAGGTGTTTGAGGAAAAAAAGGACAGAAAAGTATCAAAAAAGAAAAAAAGTACAGAAAAGTATCAAAAAAGAGACCAGAACGAAAGACAGCTAGTGGATTCTTCATGTCCAAAACAACCAAGGCCTAAACGTCAAACTTCAGAATCTTCCTGCTGGCTCCAAAACTACATCTGCTTGCCAACCCCATCAGGAACCTCAACAGGAATTACTTGTCAGATTTTCAAGAGAAAAGAGCACTGATCAACATGCTGATTTCAGCTCTCCCAGTGTGAAAACAGAAACTATGAAAAAATGGCTACTGAAACTCTCAGTTTGGGTAAAAATTCAGTCACTGGCTAGTAATTACTGTGCCTGGATGCCAGCAAAGAAGACATTCTGAGAACCTGAGAGAAAACCAACCAGAAAAGGAGAAAAGAAAATCCTGGCTGGGAAGAATCCTGCAGATGTTCAGAAAGCATCTCGGGTTTCAGCTTTAGTACAGGAGAAGACTTCCAGTAATTTAGAGGAAAAATAATCAAATGCACTCAGAGGTGTTTAAAATAAATGAAACCTGGAAGGAATATATCAACTCAAGTAACAAAAGTCTGGAAAATTAGAAGAAGCTTTATCTAGCTATCCAGATGAACTGATAAAATTGCAGAAAATAAGAGAAAAGAAAGAAGAGATTGACTGAATATGAGGCTTTTCAGGAAGAGCTGTTTTAAAAAATAACACTTAGAAGACAGAGCTCGTATGGAAAACCTGAGATTTTCTGCTATAACAAGAAACTGGAAGGAACAGACTGTAGTAATTTTAGGAAGGTACTAATAAGGAAATGGACTGGTGTCCCATAGCAGGATTTGTTACTTGAGAGGGCACATCATGTGTATGCTCCAGACCTGGCCATGAAAAAAACAGTTAAGATCTATATTAGTAAAGACACAGTCATACCATCAGAAAGAGTTGCCATTGACAAAACTGTGGGAGAAAATGTATTAAAAACTAGAGACAATACAGGGTTTATGGCAAATTATTGCTCACTGGACATCAGGCAGAAGAGAAACAAGTTCATCTTAGCAATCAGGGAAAGGCAAGAGGTAAATATGAATTTAAAGCTGCTGTATCCAGCTCTCTTCAGAATATTTTTCCTGGAGGATCAGAGAGTTTTGATGCAGAGCAGCCAAAAGAATTAAATAAAAAACATTTATCCAACAAAGAATGAGCCAACAATCAGTGGGGCACTCTGCTTCTCATGTTTCTGACAACAAAGACCATTGAGAGATTTGGCCAGTGAAACCTTTTATATTGTTAAAAAGGGAAATGTTTGAGAGACGGAAAAAAAGCACAAGAGATGCTAAAAGAATCAGGAGTATCTTGGACTTGAATCAGAGACTATTGCTGGGAGATGGAGATGATCAGGAAGAAAAAGCAATAATGTGAAATTAGTGAATAAATGAGAGACTGGAAAGCATCACTCCTATTGGATATAGGAATAGCCATGTGAAATTTGGCTTTGCAAGAATAAGTAGCAGGTCTATATTAATTAGTTGAACTCAAATCAGTGAAAGCTCAATTAAGTGAACGGCCGTTCCAGACAAACATTTCCTAAGGAAAAAACTAGAAGGCCAGCTACTGACCAGAACAAATACAACAAAATTTAAGCCCCCCAACTATATATACCAACTCCAAGATCGCACTGCAGTGGAAAAAAAGGGCAAATACCCGATGATGGTCAGCCATGTCCTTTTCCCTAGGAAATTTTTCACTGAAATGATTGATGTTAAGTTGTCTATCTCGCCTTCATTCTTGCTGGATGGGTTCGGAGACGACCTCGGCTCCGACTCGGCCACTCTAAAAGCTCGAGAGTTGGTTCCACCGGCTCGAGGCTCCCCTTATATCCCATAATGCTAGGCGTGAGTTACCTCAGATCTCGTTTGCCGCTACAGCATCGAGGTGTTGGTTTTTCTACCGGCTTGTTGGTAAGTGTATTTTTTGTGAAATTAGCATACTTAAAACCCTATAATTTTAAGTTTATATATGTTTCCCTTAGTGTAGTGGATTTCTACCCCTGTTTTCCGAAAAATCCCATTTTTTTCCCACAAGAACTTTTAAAGTTCTCTCTCGGGCCTTCTGGCCTTTCCCCATCCCCTAGTGGTGTGTGTGTGTGTTACTCTTAATTAAACTTTAGTTAATTGTTTATTTTTGAGTTTTTAGAGGTAAAATTAGTGTAATCAGTGTGTCTGTTTGAGAGTGTGTGATTACACTTTTTTGTCTAGGATGTCTAAAGACACAAAGGTCTCAGGCTTCAAGAAGTGTGATGTGTGCTGTCAGAAAATGTCTCTGACAGACGGTCACACTTCTTGTGTCTACTGCCTGGGGCCTTTGCACCTGCAGGACTCCTGTGCTGTATGCCACGGCTTCAGCCCCAGGGTCCTGCAGGAAAGAAAAAATAAGTTGATCCCACGGGTCTTCTTAAGCCTGAGGATTCCCTTTCTGCTTCTGGGAAGCCCTCTAAGGTTTCTAGGTCCTCGGCTCCAGCTACTGAGCCGAGACCTAAAGCTACAAAACCTATGTCTGCATCGGCTCCGGCTGGAGCCGATGAGACTACAGCTTCTGTGGTTCCTCGGCCCGGCTGGAGCCGAGGTAGTAGAATTCTTGTCGGCTCCGACTAGACCTTCGGAGCCGACATCTAGAAGAGATCCAGGTCACCATCCCTTGGCTCCGTTCATTCGGCTCCAGCATCTCCTCTGCTGTCTGAACGGAGCCATAAATCTCACTCCTCTAGGTCATCGAGGCTGTCAGATCATGACCTCCAGAGGGTAGTGAGTCGACTTCTTAAGTCCGAGGCACTGGCCCAAATGCTTCAGAGCCCGACTCATCAGTCGATGCCTGCCCCTGTCCATCAATATATTCCTCCTCCGACTCCGTTGAGCTCGGAGCCGGGCGCTGAACCGAGACTGTGGCAGCGCCGGAGCCGATACAGGTGTCTTCGGCTCCGCTCGGCTCCGATTTCTTCTTCGAGGATTCTCGGCGCCGGACTTCCCTCGTCGGCTCGAGGGATGAGTGGCATCGGACCCTTGTCCGACCCCGCTCTTCCTCTCGGAGCTTCGGCGCTGGTGAGTTCGGCTCCGACATCAGCCTCGGAGCCATCACTGTCGGTGCCGAGGGAGGTCCTCAGCATATCGGAGCGGGGACCTCTGGCTTTGCCTGACAGGGGTGCGTTCGAGGTCATGCGGAGTGTGTTAGAGCCTGGCTCTACTCCACAGTCGGCTCCGTCCGCCCCTCCCTCTACGGTGCCTCAGGTCAAGTCGACTTACTCCCTCATCCCGGACCGCAGAGAGCCAGCTCCTCAGGAACCCCTTGTGGGGATTTCATCCTCTTCCGAGGCCTCTCCTGATTTGGCAGAAGAGCCCCCTCGGAAGAGGAAGTGTAAGAGGAAACACATTGACTCACCTGAGTCCATCACATCTGACACAGATTTAGATGATTCCGAGGGTTCCCCCCGTTCCCCTTCTGAAGATGTCTCCTTTGCAGACATTCTCGAAATCCTCAAACAGAGGGGAAATTGGCCAGCCCTCAGCCCTTCGGAGGATGAATCTGTGTACCTTGAGGCGTTCGGCTCTCGTCCTTCCACCTCCTGGGTGTCTCCCCTTGACCCCCTCATGCAGGTGGTAGCTAAAAGGCATGGACGGCTCCTGATTCAGTGGACCCCACTCCCAGGAGACCCTCCAAATTCATAACGGCACCAGCAGACAAACAGTTCTTGACAAAAGGAGTTTCTGTGGATGCTATGGTGGTAGCTGCTGCCACTAAGAAGGAACTAGCTGATCCTTCAGTACCTGTCCATCCACCTAACAAGGAATCTAGGTCCATGGACAGGTACGGGAAGCGGATGTTCTCGTCAGCGACATTTACTATGCGTTCGCTGAACTATCTGTGCCATTTCACTCGTCTTCAAAGGGACTTAATTAAAGAAGCTAGTGACATGTTGAAGGACCCTACAGCTGCGGGTTTTCAAGATAAGATGAACACGCAGCTGGCTACCCTTAACTCCATAGCCAACTCCTCCATGCGCCTCCTTTCTTATGCGGCTGATGGAGCGAGTAGGGCCGCAGGGACAGGTGTGGCCTTACGTAGGCATGCCTGGATGCGGCTATGCAATTTATGGACCCCTTCAAGATGTCTTTCACTAACTCCCCGTTTGATGGATCATCTCTCTTTGGTCCTCAAGTGAAAGAAACCTTGACTAGGTGCGAGACTGATGGCAAGACTCTTTCTGCCGCCGGAGTCCGTTTTCTACTCCTTCTAGGCCTTACCCCAAAGGCCAGAAAAGTGGGAAAATGTGGTTCCGTAAACAATCTCAAGGGACTTCGCCTGACGACAAAGTCGTTTCCGCCAGAGGCAGAGGCGGAATAACAATGGTAGACGCCGCCCTAGAGGCAGGGGGCTCCAGAACCAGGGCAATCGGGAAGCCTTCTCTGATAAGCCCTTTCAGCATCCCTGAGGTGTTGCCCGACTGCCCACCTTCGAGGCAGTCGGGGGAAGATTGTCACTGTACCCAGAAGCCTGGCTATCCCTGACTCAAGACAAATGGGTACAGTCCGTCATTTCCGAAGGCTATTCTATCCCCTTTCTTCAATTCCAATCCAATCAAAAATCCCTTCCAGATGTTCCACCCTCAAAGGGATCTAGCGGTTTTGGAAATTTCAAAACTGCTTGCAAAAAGAGCAATTCAGCCAGTTCCAGCAGACCAGATAGGATCCGGAATCTACTCAAGGTTCTTTAGTTCCAAAGAAAACAGGGGACTGGAGACCAATTTTGGATCTCAGTATCTTGAACAGATCAGTCAAGAAAACAAGATTTCGGATGGTCACGCTGCAATCCATCCTTCCCCTATTGGGAAAAGGCAACTGGATGTGCTCTATAGACCTTCAGGATGCGTACTATCACATAAAAATGAACAGACGCTCCAGAAGATTCCTCCGCTTCAGGCTGGGAACCAGTCATTTTCAGTTCAGGGCCCTGCCCTTTGGTCTCACCACTGCCCCGGTGTTTACCAAATGCATGGCAGTGGTAGCTTCTCACCTGAGACGACAAGGATTCCAGGTGTTTCCATATTTGGACGACTGGCTCCTCACAGCTCCCACCAAGCATCTCCTTCTGATGGCCAGGGATTACACTTTTCGCATTTGTCAAAAGTTAGGCATTTCAATAAATTGCGAAAAGTCTGTTTTGTCGCCTTGTCGTGCTATTACTTTCATAGGCGCAAATCTAGACACAGTAGACATGTCTGCGAGACTAACACATCAGAGAATAACAGACATTCACAAACTAGTCTCACTCCTTTTCAACAACAACAGAATCAAAGCCAGGTTAGTTCTGAAAGTGTTGGGAATTATGGCGGCGGCCATACCGCTGCTTCCATTAGCCAGATTCCACATGCGGATCCTTCAATGGATGCTCTTTACACAATGGTCATACCAGCAACTTCCAATGTCTCACACCATTATGATCACGCAAGCGTGCAAAAATCATCTCATGTGGTGGATGTCTTCCCCTCAGCTCTTGTTGGGAAGACCCTTTGTTCCACCCCCTCCGGTTGCTACTCTGACAACGGATGCCTCCCTGATCGGGTGGGGGGGGCATTATCAGGGCAGGACGGTCCAGGGCACATGGCAACCAAACAAATGCCACTTGCACATAAATGTTCTGGAGATGAGAGCAGTGCTTTTGGCGTTGCAAGCCCTTCAAGACTCTCTTCCCTTGGGAACGATTGCAATCCAGACAGACAATATGTCTGTAGTGTGGTACATCAACAAACAAGGCGGAACCAGGTCATACCCCGTGTGTCGAGAAGCACTCAGATTGTGGCTATGGGCGATTTCTTCTCAGCGGTTTCTGATAGCAACGACATCCCCGGGAAGTCCAATCAAATTATGGACAAGTTGAGCAGAGCTATCCTCATGCCTCACGAGTGGTCTCTGAAAGACTCTGTTGTGAGAGAAATTTTCCTCAAGTGGGGTCAGCCTTGCTGCGATCTTTTCGCCAGTCCCGACAACAGCGAGTGCAGCGGATATTTCACTCTATCGCCTTTACCAGGCCAGCCCAGCAGAGACGCTCTAGTCCAAGTTTGGCCCCGGGACTTCTGTATGCATTTCCTCCTTCCCACTAATCTCTCAAGTGATACAGAAAGCTATCGCTCAGAAGGCCTCATTAATCCTCATTCCTCCTTACTGGCCTCGACAGGTGTGGGTCCCCTTTCTACATCAATTTCTATTGAGCGACCGTGGCATCTGGACCTAGTTCCAGATCTTTTGATCCATCAGTCGGGTCAGTTTCATCGCTCCCTCCCCTCTCTGAACCTCACTGCTTGGTTCCTCCAGTTCCAACCTTAGCCAGGCTTCCTCAATTATCTCACTCCGCTCGAGATATTTTGATAGCTTCCCATAAATCTTCCACTCGGAAGATTTATTTGAGTAAGTGGAAACGCTTCACACATTGGGCTCAAGGAAGGGACATAGATCCTTTCACTGCTTCCATCCAAATAGTCCTTGATTTTCTAGCTGAACTCTTCCATGCAGGTTCATCTCCCTCTACTCTTAAAGTTCAATTGGCAGCTATTTCTAACTTCCATGTGGGTATTTCTGAATCTGCCTTAATGTCCCACAAGCTTTGCAAAGCATTTTTGAAAGGAGTTTTTCTTCTCAGACCTCCTATAAGAAATCCTCCTTCTCCTTGGGACCTAAATTTAGTTCTTGCTTCTTTGATTCTTCCCCCTTTCGAACCTGCAGTCTCCTGTTCTTTAAAATTGCTATCATGGAAGACTCTTTCTGGTAGCTATTACTTCAGCTAGAAGAGTTTCAGAACTTCAAGCACTCAGCTGTCGACCTCCTTATCTCTTGTTTCATAAGGACAGGGTATCCTTACGAACGAACCCGTCCTTTTTGCCCAAGGTAGTCTCGACGTCAAATCTAAATCAAAGCATTGACCTCCTGTCTTTTTCCAGAATATTCCAATAGATCTGAACAAAATTACACTACCTGGATGTTCATCGTCAATTGAGGTACTATTTGGATAGAACAAAACAATTCAGAAAATCTGACCAGCTGTTTGTCTCCTATGTGGAAGGCAGAAAGGGACTTTCAGTATCAAAGGTATCATTATCCAGATGGCTAACATCTTTGATTTCCCTTGTATATGAAATTAGACACCAAAAGCTGCCTAATAAACCTAAGGCCCATTCCACCAGAGCTTTGGCTACTTCTTTAGCCTTCCAAGACAGACTGCCTATTGACACCATTTGTGCAGCGGCTACTTGGGCTTCTCCTAACACTTTCATTTCTCATTATAAGTTGGATTTAGCTTCTAGGCATAGAGCTAACTTTGGTTCCACTGTTCTCAGGAGTCTGTTCCGTTAGGCCACCCGGGACAAGGTGCTAGGGACGCGGTCCCATCCAGCAAGAATGAAGGCGAGATAGACAACTTAACATAAAGAAGTTATGTTCTTACCATAACGTTCCATGTTAGTTGTCTTCTTCTCGCCTTCTTCTTAAGGCCCCACCCTCCTGCCCCCGGCCTGGACAGACCTAGAGGAGTTGTGATTGTGACCTCTCTTTCTACCACCTCTGTACTTTAGGTATATGCCCTGCTGTGCATATTTCCTGGATCAGGATGTAGGTCACCCTTCTCTTCTCCCTTGTTTATAGAGGTGGATTTTGTTACTAAATATTCTGTTACTATTATAGGCTGGGCCTAGCTTACAAACGAGATCTGAGGTAACTCACGCCTAGCATTATGGGATATAAGGGGAGCCTCGAGCCGGTGGAACCAACTCACGAGCTTTTAGAGTGGCCGAGTCGGAGCCGAGGTCGGCTCCGAACCCATCCAGCAAGAAGAAGGCGAGAAGAAGACAACTAACATGGAACGTTATGGTAAGAACATAACTTCTTTTTCGCTTAATTGAGCTTTCTCTGAATAGAGTTTGACGAATAACGATTTGCTCAATTAAGCGTTCGATGAAGTGATATAGACCCAAAGTGGCTGCTTATGTTTGTTAACTTTGTTAAATGTGGGTGGAGTGTAAAGCATATACTCCACTTTATGTCATTAGTGTACAGAAGGACACTGAAGGGAATGAACAAGTAAGTGCAAGTAAAACAAATTTGTACTTACTATTATTTGTATGAAAGTTTCATGATGTATATTGTAAAGTAGCTTTGTATAGTGTGCATTCAGGGAATTTTAAATGAGAGGTGGGGGTATCTTATCAGTGACTGTTGTTTATTTTATAGATATTAAAACAAGCAAGTTTTTTTCTTAGGGGTAAGATATACATGCCTTACCCTTCAATAAGATAAGAAAGGCTAGACAGAAGCAAGTGAAAGTTAATATAATATGATCTTGGACAGCTGAGGTATGGTGTAACAGTGTATTGTTCAAATTATACGTAGAATTAAAATAATAAATCTGAAGTTGTTGTCTTCATTTGCTCTTCAACCTGTGGGACACGGATCTGGGACGGATCCGACTTGGCCACATTTCTCCAGCAACGGATCTGAGCGCCAAGCTCCTCCCCTACCCATAATGCTCCCGTCTCTTTCCACCCTCTCTTCAGACCTCATTTGCCACGCTTGTGTAAGCATCGTGATCTTCTGCTTCAACTATTTTGGCTAAGTGCGTTTAAGTTACTGAGTTAGATTCTCTTTCTATGTAAAAGTCTCATTTTCTTTCTCTTTCCTATCACCTCCCTTTTGCGTTTCGTGTCAGTTAAAAAAAAAATCTTCCCTTGCTCTCCCTGTTCTATCTCTAGGAGTGTGTGTGTGTGTGTGTGTGTGTGTGTGTGTGTGTGTGTGTGTGTGTGTGTGTGTGTGTGTGTGTGTGTGTGTGTGTGTTTCTGTTTGGGCCTCTCTATCTCTTGATATTATGTCAGAGACACCTAAACCAAGCTTCCGAAAGTGCTCGTAGTGTGGCCATAAGCTTTCCTTGTTTGTCTAGGGGTTGCCCATCTTGATTCATCATGCTCAATCTGCATGCAGTTTAACCCCATGCATTGATCAACAGGCGGAATAAACTTATTCTGAAGGGCCTTCTCCCTCCACCTACTATAGGGGCCCAGGCCGTCCCTTCTATTCTACCTTGGCTACTTCTTCTGTCTCCGCCATGGCCTCTGGGACTCAACACTCCCGCTAACAGGGCCAGAGACGGTGACAAGCAAAAACATAGAGACAGGCCGAGGAAGCGGTCCTTCAACCGCTGATTCTCAGCTGGACCACCAGCCAAGCTCCGCTCTGCTCCTAGTATTGGGTCTCCCCGACTCTATTCCTCCTGTTTCTCCAGGTGCCTCGGAGCCATTCCATGGCATCGGTGTCACCTCACCACTTCTCTAGGCCGTGTCAGTGGCCTCTTCCTCCAGATCCACCTGCAGCCTTTCCGAAGCCCAGGTGAACAACATGATGTGGAGATTCATCTGCACCCAACTACAGATGGGAGTCTTGCCTGCTCCCTCTCCCTCTGGAGCAGGGCGCATGCAGTCTGCCTTCATCCCAATTACACCTTCTCCAATCCAATCCCTGGTTTCAGAGTCCTTGGATCCGAGGACCCTCGGCATCGAGGGGTTGGCACCTATAGTACCTGGTACCTTGACACCTGCCATTACATTGAGCAGGCTGGATCTGATGATCTTGGAACAGTCTGTCTCTCAGAGCCTCAGCGCCAGATCTGAGGGAATGGCTTCAACTCACAGTTGTTTGGACCAGTGCCTTCCAGTCGGAGTCGTGGTGACTGGTGGTTCAGCTCTGGCTTTGGCTTCCTCGTTGATCCAGAGGATTACGGACCTGACTGTAACCCCAACCCAGGGGGTTTGTTCTCCCTCTGCCTTTGACATGGTGGTGAGAGTTTTCTCGATCCTGTCGAGATCCTTGACAATCTGATCCTTGAAATCCGCACTGGCTCCCTTTTTTTCTGGTACGGATTCTGTCATCCTGCTAACTCAGGGACAGCTTGCTGCCTCTCCACCCCAGGGATCTCCCATACAGGAACAGCTAGACATTTTTGAGTCCTCCCCAGAGACGTCCCATGAGGAGGTTCCTCGAAAACGCACATGTAAAAGGAAGCACTTAGACTCCTCGTCGGAGTCTGTCACGGAGGACACCGACTTAGAGGAAGGGGAGGATTCTCCCTGATCACCCGCTCCCCCCCCAAGGATGTCTCATTTGGAGACATCATGGAGATCTTGCAGCAGCACGGGGGGGGGGGTGGTCTGTCTAAAAACCCAACCATGAAGAGACGGTGTTCCTGGAGGCATTTGGTGCTGGACCCTCTACTTCCTGGGTGCCCCCTCCCACAGATCCTCTAGTGGATCTTGTTAAATCTCCAGCATGGAAGGAGTCCAACACAGTGGAGCCTATCCCAAAACACCCTGATAATGTCCTCAGCATTCTTACAGACAAACCACACTGGTCTATGGGACCCCCTGTCAATGCCATGGTGGTGGCAGTAGCCAGCAAGACAGAACTCGCACAGGAGAGCTCTACGGTCCATCCGCTGGCCCAAGAGTCTAGGACCTTGGACAATTTTGGGAAGTGGGCCTACACTTCAGCAACATTGTCGGTACATGCGCTGAACTACATGGCACACATCATTTGGCTTCAGAAAGACTTAGTGAAGGAGGTTGCTGAGTCTACCCCAAGGTCCACATCGGCGGAGATAGAAAGGTTTTCTCCTCTCGAATGGCCACCCTCACCTCCATTGCCAATGCCTCTATGCAGCTTCTCTTTCATGCTACTGAAGGCGCTGCCAGAGCTGGCATTCCCATCAGGCATCACACCTGGATCCTACATTGCACCTTCTCTGAACCCTTCAAGGCATCATTCACAAATGCCTCGTACAATGGTTCCACTCTCTTTGGGAATATGGTACGTGATACACTGGTCCAGATCGAGAAGGATGGGAAGCCTCTGTCTGCCATCAGAATCTGCTTTTCAACCCCCCCCAATGATCCTTCTACAGAAATCAGCGGGGGACAAAGAAGACTTGGTTCTGTAAGTCTCAGGGTTATTCCCAGGATGCTTGGGACTCGCCTTCCCCCAGAGGCAGGGGGGGGTTGACAGACACCGCCCTTGCGGCAGAGTGGGCCCAAGGAACCAAGGGTCTTGGGACTCATTCTCGGACAGGCCCACGCAGCAGCCCTGAAGGGTTGCCCGCCTGCTCATCTCTGGAGGCAGTTGGGGGTCGACTATCGCTGCACACAACAGTTTGGGAGTCTATCACAGATGATCAGTGGGTGTTGCGAATCATATCCAGTGGATATTCAATTCCCTTTCTGTGAAGGCCAGTTCCGGCCAAACGCCCCCCAGACATTCCACCCACGCAAAGGGAGGCAACAGCGCAGGAGATTTCCAAAAACGAGTCATCCAGCTCGTCCCCCCAGACCAGTCCGGATTAGGTATTTATTCTAGGTTCTCTTTAGTGCCAAAGAAAACAGGGGATGTTAGACCAACTCTGGATCACTCTACCCTGAACCTGTCAGTTGCAAAGATGAAATTCCTGATAGTCACATTTCAGTCTATTCTGCCTTTCCTGCAGGAGAATGACTGGATGTGCTCAGTAGACCTCCAAGATGCGTACCGTCACATCAAAATGATCAGAAGCTCTCGGAGGTTTCTCCGCTTCCAGCTGGGGCCAATCATTACCAATTCAAAGCGCTACCCTTTGGTCTCACCACAGCCCCCAGGGTGTTCACCAAAGTGATGGTGGTGGCAGCAGCTCACCTATGGCTGCATGGCTTCCAGGTCTTCCCCCTAGCTGGAGATTGGCTCCTTTCCTCACCCTCCAGGCATTGACTCTGCCAAGTCAGGGATGTCCTCATCCAAACTGTCCACCAGTTTAGTATCACCACCAATCATAAAAAATGCCAATTAGAACCGGTTCAGTTTCTGGACTTCATTGGAGCCCAGTTGGACACCATTCAGACCAAGGTTTTCCTGACACCTGACAGATTTCAGTCCCACAAACTTCATGTCTGACATATTCTTCAGGTCCCATCTCTTCCAGCGGTGTTTGTTTTAAGGGCATTGGGGCTCATGGTGGCCACAGTCACTCTCGTTCCCACAACTCGGTTGCACATGAGGGTACTCCAATGGACTCTGGCAGTCCAGTGGTAATTTCTAGATGTACCACTGTCACTCGCATCCTGTTCATCTCTTGCGAGCATGCATGGATTCTCTTCTGTGGTGGATTCAGTCCCCGGATCTCCTTCTCGGTCAGCCATTCATTCTTTCCACCCCCCTGACCATGGTGACCATGGATGGCTTCAGGTGGGAGGAGCATTGCTTGGGAAGGACAGTTCAAGGCACATGGTCTTCCCTGGAGACCCAGCTGCATATCAGCATCCTGGAAATGAGGGCTGTGCTTTTGGCTTTGCAAGCCCTTCATGCCCATCTTCCCCTAGAAATGATTGCCATCCAGACAGACAACTTGTCGGTTGTCTGGTACATCAACAAACAGGGGGAAACCAGGTCTTACCTTCTTTGTCATGATACCATTAAATTGTGGGAGTGGGTGATCTCCACCAGCCATTTTATGGTGGCAGCACACATTCCGGGGAGGTCCAACATTCTAGTGGACAGGTTCAGCAGGTGTATCCTGATGCTTTACGAGTGGTCCATGAATCCATCAGTAGCGAAACAGATCTTTCTAAAGTGGAGTCAGCCTTTCTGCAATCTCTTCACCTCTCCTTACAATGGGAAGTGTAGTGAGTTTTTCACTCTGATCCCTCCTCCGGGTGAGTCCCCCAGAGATGCTCTGGTTCATGCTTGGCCCTCCAGTATCCTCGATGCTTATCCTCCACTTCCCCTGATTCCGAAGTTCATTCAGAAAGCACAATGGCTGGGGAGCTCAGTCATCCTCATTGCCCCCTTCTGGCCTCTCCAAGTATGGTTACCTTCTCTGTCGTCTCATGTAGTGTGTAACCTTTCTGGACGTTGGATCCGGTTCCTGATCTCCTTTCTCATCCTTCAGGGGTTCCACATTCAGATCCGGTTCCTGCTCTTTCTCATCCTTCAAGGGTTCTACATTCAGATTTGGCCATTCTGAAACTCACCACTTGGCTGCTCTAGTTCCCATGATAGTTAGGACTCCTGGGTTATCTTCTTTGGTTAAGAAGATCTTCGTAGCAGCTCACAGATCTTCCACGAGGAAGGTCTACTCGAGTAAGCGGAAGCACTTCTCAATTTGGGCATCTCAACGGGATTTGGATACCTTCGCTGCTCTGATTCCTGTTATCTTAGAGTTCCTCCTGGCAGACATTTTTCAACAGAGTGCCAGTTCCTCTACGGTTCAAGTTCAGCTGGCAGCTATTTCCAATTTCCACACAGGGGATAATTCAGCTTCTCTAGCCTCTTCTAAGCTCTGCAAAGCCTTTCTCAAGAGTACTTGTCTTCTTAGGCCACCGATCCAGGACCCTATGGCCCTTTGGGACCTTACTCTGGTAGTCCAAGCCCTGGCTTCTTCCCCCTTTGAACCTGCTGCTTCAGTTGACCTACAGTTTCTGTCTTAGAAGACAGCCTTCCTAATTGGTATTACTTCAGCTAAAAGTCTGTTGGAGCTTCAGGCCTTTTCAATTAAGCCTCCTTACATGATCTTTCAAAAAGACAGGGTATCTTTGGACACTAACCCTTCCTTTCTGCTGAAAATAGCCTCAGAACCAAATTTTAGTCAGGTTATCAACCGCCCTGTCTTCTTTCCGAACTTTCAGAATAAGGGAGAGTATACATTACAGCTGCTGGGTGTTCATAGACAGTTACATTTTTACTTACAGGGGACAAAGGCCTTTCACAAGTCTGATCAACTTTTTGTTTCCTACTCTAAGCCCTTTCTAGGGAAACCTGTATCTAAGGTTACTGTTGCTCGTTGGATTTCTCAATGTATTCTTTTGGCCTATTCAACTAAAGGATTGTCCCCGCCAGGTCAAGTAAAGGCGCATTCTATTAGGTCTATGGCTACTTCAGCTGGCTTTTGGTCCAGAGTTTTCTTGGATGACATTTGCTCTGTGGCTACCTGGGCATCTTCACATACTTTTATCTCCCATTACAAGTTGGACCTTCTCTCCGGAAGTAGGGCATCCTTTGGCTCCGCTGTGTTACTGAATATCCTTCCATGAGGGCCTCCCAGGTGTTTGGTAGCTGGGGTCTCTGTCCCACAGGTTGAAGAGCAAATGAAGACAACTTCAGATAAAGAATTTATGTACTCACCATAACATTCCATATGAGTTGTTGCTCTTCATTTGTCTTCAACCGTCCCTCCCTCCTTCCTCCTGCCTTATATGGGCTGTGTGGTGGTCTGGCTGGAAAAGACGTGGCCCTTCTCTTGGCACAAATGGTCATTCCTTGTAATACTTTCTGGGTTATTGTACCAAGGGATAAAACAATGTGTCAGGTTGGGTTGCTAGGGTGAGCAGCAAACTTGATCTGAAGGGAGAAAGGAGACAGGGGGCAATATGGGTAGAGGAGGAGCTTAGAGCTCGAATCCGATGCTGGAGAAATACAGCCAAGTCGGATCGGTCCCAGATACGTGTCCCACAGGTTAAAGACAAATGAAGAGCAACAACTCAGATGGAACGTTAAGGTGAGTACATAACTTCTTTTTTCCCTTGTTTTTACAAGGGTAGATGTCTAGATTAATGCCACTGACTTACGCTATGTAAATGTTTTAAGCTAATAAGCTTGAGAAATAAGACAAAATGATGAAAGGCTTGGAAATTTTTAGGTTTCTTGCAGCTGAAAAGTTTATTCGTTTTTTTTTTTCCATTACCAGATGCTCTTAGTGGGAAACAAGAATTCTCCAGGTGTAGTGAATTGGCCAGGAGAAGGCTATACATTGTGTTCTGGGTAAAATTTACAAAGATTGTATTATACAACTACAAAGTTGTTTATTGCTTTGCTACAGCTTTTACATGGAAAGGTACAAACAATTATTTCCAAGAGTTCTGAGCTCTCTTTGGTGAGAGAAGTGTAACATTTAAAGGTGCATTGGCAAGCAGTTCAGTGAAAAATAAAGATTGAAACTGTGAGAATTGAATAAGAAGTAATAGCCTCTCCAGCAGCCTTAATACTGTAGAAAGCACAATTTAGTTAATTAATTTAAAGGCAGCCATTGCACTTTTTCTTAGGGCTAAAAGCTAATGTTTAGTAAAAGCATATAAGCCATGTTTCACATCCTAGAGTGAACGAACAGACAATAATCACTGCAAGTGACATCACAGTCTATAACATGTGCTTTAGCTTAAGGAACCTTAATTTTAGATTAGGTGATTCTTGTGGGTGCAGCTATTGATTTATGGCAACTGCTCCTGTCTGGAGCAGTAAACTTCATTTGTTAAAAATATACATCGTTTTCTGTGCTTTTTGTAAGTTAAACAGAGATAGAAGGTTTGTATGTTTTCATAGAAGGAAAAAAGTCTTAACAATGTGATATAGTTTTAAATGGTCACGAGAAAGGCAACTAGACAACAAATCAACTTGTCAAAAATTACTGTTTGCATGTATACCAATAGATGTTGAAAAGAATTAACTTATGTAATATGTGGGAGTGATAGCTTTCTATCATAATGATTGTTCTTTCCATATTACAATATTACCATGGAATGCAAATAGCCTTATGGGTATGGACAAAAGCAAATTGTATTGAATTATAATAAGAAATATAGGGTGCAAATAGCAATGTTGCAGGAGACATATTTGGATAGAAATGAGCATGTGAATTTAACAAAGGATTTCAGGATGGATATTTATCAGAATATCAGGGACAAAGGAAAAGAATAACAATTGCTAGAAGGCTCCAGTAGTGATAGTGATAGAAAAAGATAGTAAGAGAATAACAGAACATATGTGGTAGTAAGCAGCTATTGGCAAAGGAGGATTACATAAGCATGTATTTCTATTCCTTCTAAAACTGCCATTATGGATCTTAAGGATATTTTTGAAGAAATAGTCAGCTTTCAGTTGGGAATGTTATTTAATGTGGAGATGTAATACTGAGAATGTATCAGGGGAACCTAGAAGGGAAATATAACAAAAGAAGGTAGATTTGTGAAGAAGTGTATAAAAATATTTGAAATGGAAAACATGAAGTCAGTAGTAGAAACTCAGACAGAATTTACATATTATTCCTGAAGGTACAATAACTGGGCTAGGATGGATAGAACTGATCTTTATCACAAGGTTCAACAGCCAGGAAGCAATATACAAGGGGGTGCTGAAAACTTCTAAGCCAGACCTAAAAGGGAATGACGTGGAGCCATGAAATTCACAAGTTATTCAACTTAGTCACCCTGAAATTCAACA
Organism: Protopterus annectens; assembly: GCF_019279795.1. NCBI lineage: Eukaryota > Metazoa > Chordata > Ceratodontiformes > Protopteridae > Protopterus > Protopterus annectens. Next base: position 811,662,209 of record NC_056739.1, read on the forward strand.
CACTTGGCACATCGTGTTTAAAGTTTCTGTAACCCTGCCAAAAAAGGCTGAAGTTTGGTCACTGAAATACTGCTCCATTGCTGCAATTACCTCTGAATCCCTCTAAAATTGTCACCCTTTCAAACTCTTTTTAAGGTTTGGAAACAAGAAATAGTCAGATGGAGCAAGATCTGGTGAGTAGGGTGGACGGTCTATGCACTCAAATCTCTATTTTGTAAAAACATCCATCATTTTGCCAGCCTTGTGAACAGGTGCATTGTCTTGCAAAAAGAAAACTCCTTTCCACAGCTTCCCTCTCCTTTTTTCTTTCAGTGCCTCCTTTAATCAGCACAAGTTACAATAGTATTTTGCATTAACTGTTTGGCCCCTTGGAAGATATTCATTCATTACAATTACAGCACCTTCCTGATCTCCAAACACTGTGGCCATGTCCTTTCCTGCTGACTTTTGGGTCTTGAACTTCTTTGGCCTTGGTGAACCTGAGTGTCACCATTGCATCAACTGTTGTTTTGTCTTAGGATCATAGTGGTGTAACCATGTTTCATCAACAGTAGCTAGTCATTCCAAAAAGTTGGCACCAGCTTGACGAAAATGCTGCAAAATCAACTTGGAAGTGTCCACTCAATGTCTTTTCTTGTCTACATTCAAACATTTGGACATCCTCTTGACTGACAGCTTCTGCATACCCAGCTGCTCATGGATTATAAACTCAACACATTCCCTGGATATCTGTAGTGTCTCGGCAATTGTTTTAGCCAGTATTCACCAATCTGCCAAAATCAGGGCATGGACATGGTCAAAATTTTCAGGAGTTGACACCGTTTAAGCCCTGCTAGACCTTACTGCATCTTCAGTCTCTAAATCTCCACGTTGAAACTTTCCGCACCACTTCTTCACAGTTGAGTAAGAAGGGCACTTGTCAATCAATGTTTGTATCATACATTCATTGATTTCCCTTGGAGTTTTCTGCAGGAATAGGAACTTTGTGATGACTCAGATTTCCACACATAAATTCCAGTTTTCATTGACATGGTTCACTCAATGATCAGAAACAGTGCAAAACATAGAATTACAGTTCTGCAAATTGGTACTTTACAAGATGAAATAACTCTTTTCAACTACAGAGGCAAAATAACTTTCAGTTGGTTAGGCTTTGAACTTTTCAGCACCCCCTCATAAGTGAAAAAATGATGTTAAGTTGTCTATCTCGCCTTCATTCTTGCTGGTTGGGTTTGGAGCCGATCTTCGGCTCCGACTCGGCCATCTTCAAAAGCTCGAGAGCTGTTTACTGGCTTGAGGCCTCCCCATATCCCACGATGCCTGGCGCTAGAAACCCAGATCTCATTTGCCGCTTCTGCTGTGAGATTGTCTTACAGGCTCAGGTCGTATATTTTGATTGTTTTATCTGTTTTTTGACTAAAATAATTAACATTTTTTTAGTGTAGTTTGTTATTAGTAGTTATATCTTTCTATAGCTATCTTTGTTTACTGAATCCCCCTCCCCTTCAGAAAACTCGTTTTAGTTAGAGAGTCCCCCCCCCCCAATCTCTTCCTTCAATAGCCGTTTAAGTTAGAGGCTAACCCTTTAAAAAAAAAAAAAAAAAATTAGTGTTTACCTAGTTTAGTCTTTCTTGTTTGTTGGTAGCATAGGATACTGTGTCTATTTCTTAGCTATTTTTTGAGTGTACTAACCCGTGTGTGTGATAGTTTTTATATCCAAATTTTTTGTGTATTGTGTTGTTGTTTCTTCCTTAGATATGTCCAAGGATACCAAGGTGTCCGGTTTCAAGAAGTGTGACTCATGCTGTCAGAAGATGTCTCTGACAGATGGTCACACTTCTTGTGTCTATTGTCTGAGCGCTGTGCACCTGCAGTACTCTTGTTCAGTTTGCCATGCTTTCAGCCTCAAGAGTCCTGCAGGAGCGTAGGAATAAGTTAATCCTACAGGGTTTACTTAAGCCTGAGGATTCACCGGCTAAGGCTCAGCCCGTGAAGTCTTCTAAGCCACCTAAATCTTCGGCTCCCAGTTCGGAGCCGTCGTTGGGTGAAGCTACTCCTTCTGCCTCAGTTCCGTCCGGAACCGATGTGCCTGCCTCCCAGTCGGTTCCAAGATGCACTTCGGAGCCGTCGGGGAATCGAAAGAGATCCAGGTCTCCCTCCCTGGAGTCGATACGTTCGGCTCCGAGGTCTCCTCTGCTCCAATCGGAGCACAGTCATCAGTTCACCCACTCTTCTCAGTCATCAAGGCTTTCAGATCACGACTTGGAGAGAGTGGTCAGTAGGCTGTTGAAATCGCAGGCCCTAGCAAAAATGTTGTCCCGCCCCCCTCATCAGGGTTCGGCTCCGTCCATGTCTGCAGTTATTCCTCCTCCGACTCCTCCCTTGAGTTCGGAGCCGGAGTTCGTTGAGGTTCGAGTCGTGGAACCATTGGCACTGATACCTTCTCCTTCGGTTCCGTCGTCAGCTCCGATCACTTCCTTGGTACCGTCCTTGGAGGGATCTGGGCGCCGAGACTCCCTCGTCAGCTCCGAGGGGGTGAGTGGCATCGGACCCTTGTCCGACCCCATTCTCCCCCTCAGAGCTTCGGCGCAGGTGAGCTCGGCTCCTACATCGGCTTCGGAGCCGTCCTCCTCAGTGCGGAGAGGGATTCCGATCTCTTCGGATCCGGAGCCTTCTCTGCATCCGAGCAGGGGCGCCTTCGAGGTCATGAGGAGTGTGCTGGCCCCTGAGTCAGCCCCACGATCATCCCATCGACTCCTCCCCTATGGTGCCTGCGTCTGCCTCTGCCTCTGCCTCTGCCCCTCCTCCAGACCCCAAGCGTGGGGAACCAACGCTCCAGGACACCCCTTTAGTTGTATCTTCCTCTTCCGAGGCCTCCCCTGATCATTCAGAGGAGCCATCTTGTAAGAGGAAATGCAAGAGGAAGCATGTTGACTCCCCTGAGTCTGTCAAATCAGATACCGACTTAGAGGATTCGGAAGGGTCCCCTAGATCCCCCCCTGAAGATGTCTCCTTCTCAGACATCCTTGAGATGCTTAGGCAGAGGGGGAACTGGACTACCCTGAGCCCTTCCGAGGATGAGTCGGTGTTCCTAGATGCATTTGGATCCCGACCTTCCACCTCCTGGGTGTCTCCACCTTTCAACCCACTGATGTCTGTGGTGGCTCGGAAGGCGTGGTTAGCTCCAGACACAGTGGAACCGACCCCCAGAAGACCCGCCAAATTTATAACTGCACCACAGGATAAACAGTTTTTGACCAAAGGTGTTCCCGTTGATGCCATGGTGGTAGCGGCGGCCACAAAGAAGGAGTTGGCTAAAACTTTCTCATCTGTCCATCCCCCTAACAAGGAGTCCAGGATGATGGACAGATATGGGAAGCAGATGTTCTCTTCAGCGACATTTTCCATGAGGTCTCTGAATTATTTGTGCCACTTTACCCATCTTCAAAGGGATCTCCTTAAAGAGCTTGGAGATACCCTCCAAGATCCATCAGCTAAGGGGGCCCAGGCTAAGGCAGCCTCCCAGCTGGCGACTCTTAATTCAGTGATGAACCCCTCCATGAGGCTCATTTCTTATGCAGCCGATGGTGCGAGTAGAGCTGCGGGCACAAGCATTGCCCTAAGGAGGCACGCTTGGATGCGGCTATGTAACTTTGCGGAACCTTTCAGAGTGTCTTTCACCAACACCTCCTTTGATGATTCCTCTCCTTTTGGATCACAGGTGAAGGACACCCTTACCAGATGTGAGCAGGAAGGCAAGACTCTCTCTGCCGTAGGAGTCCGTTTTTCCACTCCTTCCAGACCATATCCCAAGGGTCAGAAGAGTGGGAAGATGTGGTTCCGTAAATCCCAGGGAGCCTTGCCAGACACACGTGGTGAGTTCCCATCCAGGGGCAGAGGAGGGAACAATAACAGACGCCGCCCTCGTGGCAGAGGGGGTCTGCAAAACCAGGGCAGCAAGAATCCTTCTCTGACAAGCCCTTCCAGCATCCCTGAAGGGTTGCCTGGCTGCCCGCCTCTGGAGGCAGTCGGGGGAAGATTATCATTGTACCCAAGAGCCTGGCAAGACATAACACAAAACAAATGGGTACAGTCTGTTATATCCGGAGGCTACAGAATTCCCTTTGTTCGCACTCCCTTATTGTTAAATAAGTCCCTTCCAGATGTTCCACCCAATCTAAGGGATCAAGCAGTTCAAGAAATTTCAAAACTGCTAGAAAAAAGAGCCATCCAGCAAGTCCCAGCAGACCAGCAAGGATCCGGAATTTAATCGAGGTTCTTTTTGGTACCAAAAAAGACAGGGGACTGGAGACCCATTCTGGATCTCAGCAGACTAAACAGGTCTGTGCAAAGAATGAAGTCTCGGATGGTCACGCTACAGTCCATATTACCCTTCCTGGGTCAGGACAATTGGATGTGCTCTACAGATCTTCAGGATGCATACTACCACATCAAAATGGAAAGACGCTCCAAAAGATTCCTTCGCTTCCAGATGGGATCCAGCCATTATCAGTTCTGAGCTCTGCCCTTTGGTCTCACCACAGCCCTCAAGGTGTTCACCAAATGTATGGCAGTAGTTACCGCTCACCTGAGACGGCAAGGATTCCAGGTGTTTCCATATCCAGATGACTGGCTCCTCACTCCTACTGCCAGGCATCACCTTCTGCGAGCCAGAGACTACACTATCCAGACTTGCTCCAGACTAGGTATCACAATAAATTTTGAAAAATCTGCATTGTCACCCTGTCAGTCTATCACCTTTATTGGCGCAAATTTAACTACAAAAGACATGTCAGCCAGCCTTCCACCAGACAGGGTGGTAGTCATTCACCAATATGTGCAGGTCTTATTAAGATATAAAAGAATTCAAGCCAGGTTCGTCCTCCAAACTCTGGGTCTCATGGCAACAGCGATCATACTCGTTCCTCTAGCTCATTATCACATGAGGATTCTTTAGTGGCTTCTTTTCACCCAATGGTCCTTCCAGCAGCTGCCCATGTCTCATATGATTATGATCACACAAGCATGCAAAAAGCACGTTGCGTGGTGGATGGTCTCCACATCGCTGCCCCAGGGCAGACCATTTGTACGCCCCCCTCCAGTTGCTACGGTGACCATGGATGCCTCCCTGATCGGGTGTGGGGGGGGGATTATCAGGGCAGAACAGTCCAAGGCACTTGGCAACCTCACGAGTACCATCTGCATATAAACGTCTTGGAGATGAGGGCCGTGCTTTTAGCGTTGCAAGCTCTTCAGGACTCTCTTCCTACCGGGACCATTGCAGTTCAAACGGACAATATGTCAGTAGTGTGGTACATCAACAAGCAGGGCGGAACCAGGTCCTATCCTCTATGTCGAGAAGTACTCAGACTCTGGCAGTGGGCGATCTCTTCCCAACGGTTTCTGACCGCAACGCACATCCCTGGGAGATCCAACATCATAGCAGACAGGCTGAGCAGAGCAATTCTCATGCCTCACGAGTGGTCTCTGAATCAGGTAGTGGCGGACCAAATTTTCCGCAAATGGGGCCACCCTTGCTGCGATCTTTTTGCCACCCCCTTCAGCAGCAAGTGCAGCAATTTCTTCTCTCTCCTTCCACTTCCCGGACATTCCCACAGAGACGGTCTAGTCCACGATGAGCCTCAGGGACTTCTGTATGCATTCCCTCCCTTTCCCCTAATCCCAAAGCTAATACAGAAAGCTACCGTATTGGATTGCTAAATGATCCTCATTGCTCCTTACTGGCCTCGACAAATATGGTTCCCGTTCCTGCATCATCATCTTCTCAAGCAGCCTTGGACTCTAGACCCAGTTCCAGACCTTCTGATCCATCAATCGGGCGGGCTGCACCATTCCCTGCAATCTCTCCAGCTCACTGCTTGGTTGCTCCACTTCCAACTTTAGCCAGGCTTCCTGATATCTCCCCCTCTGTGCGCAAAATTATTTTATCATCGCATAAGTCTACGACTGGAAAAACCTATGCTAGTAAGTGGAAACGTTTTTCTTCCTGGGCAGAGGCTAAGAGTATAGACCCCTTTTCAGCCCCTGTACACCACATTTTGGAATTTCTTGTGGAACTCTTTCATGCTGGTTCCACTTCCGCTACAATTATTAGCTGCAATTTCTAATTTTCACATTGGTCTGTCAGAAAACAATATCATGTCTCATAAGCTATGTAAAGCCTTTCTCAAAGGCACCACTCTGCTCAGGCCCCCAGTGAGAGATCCTTAACCTCCGTGGGATCTAAATTTGATTCTAGCTTCTCTAATTTTGCCCCCCCCCCCCTTCAAACCTGCAGCATCTTGTTCTTTGAAGTTTTTATCTTGGAAAACACTCTTTCTGGTAGCGATTACTTCAGCCAGAAGAGTTTCGGAACTTCAGGCCCTTTGTATCCGTCCTCCGTACCTAGTGTTCCACAATGACAGGATTGCTCTCAGGACTAATCCTTCCTTCCTTCCTTCCTAAGGTCTCTTCTGAGAATAACTTGAATCAGTCCATTGACCTTCCTGTGTTTTTTCCCAACCACTCCAACAGGGTGGAATATAAATTGCATCAGTTAGATGTTCACAGACAACTACGCTTTTATTTGCATAGAACTAAGGACATCAGAAAATCGGACCAGCTTTTCCCTTCCCATGCTGAGGGAAAACAAAGTCTTCCAGTTTCGAAAGGAACCTTATCCAGGTGGTTGACTACTACCATCACATTCATCTATCAACTGAGGAATAAAGAATTGCCTGTTAAACCAAAAGGTCACGTCACCAGAGCTTTAGCCACTTCTGTGGCCTTTCAGGCTAGGTTGCTCAAGGAATCTATTTGTGCTGCGGCTGCGTGGGCCAACCCACATACTTTCATTTTGCATTATAAGTTGGATGTGGTTTCCAGGAGTAGAGCTGATTTTGGTTCCACTTTTCTGAAGAGTTTGTTCCGATGAGCCACCCAGGTTTTTAGGTGCTAGGGACGCTGTCCCAACCAGCAAGAATGAAGGCAAGATAGACAACTTAACATAAAGAAGTTATGTACCTACCAGAACGTTCCATGTTAGTTGTCTTCTTCTCGCCTTCTTTCTTACGTCTCACCCTCCATCCCCCTATTCTAATAGACCGAGAAGAGTTCCTTATGGTTTTTCATTGGCTGAGTCTTCTTTGGCTATTCCTCTCTGCCTAGTAGCCTCTCTGGTAGGGTTTATGCATTATAGGATAGGATTCCTTCCTCTTTATGTCTGCAGTTAGACTTACCAAACGAGATCTGGGTTTCTAGCGCCAGTCATTATGGGATATGGGGAGGCCTCGAGCCAGTAAACAGCTCTCGAGCTTTTGAAGATGGCCGAGTTGGAGCAGAGGATCGGCTCCGAACCCAACCAGCAAGAAAGAAGGCGAGAAGAAGACAACTAACATGGAACGTTATGGTAGGTGCATAACTTCTTTTTCTTTAATGTCCATAAAACACAACCATATACCGGTTTTGGTGTAACCACACTGTCATCAGTATGAGCATATGCATGATCAGAGATACAAACATTAAATACATTTTATTTAAAACAGCATTATTAAAAAAACAGATAAAGTCAAATACATATGTTACTAACTATAAATTTAACTAATTTACATTGATTTGTATATTTGCCAACATTCATTTAGTCCTGGTGGAAATAATGCCTGCAACTGAATAATCTCTCTTTCTTAGTCAGAATGTCCAGCCTAACTTATTTAATGAAGAGTGCATTAGCTTGTCTATCCCCACAAACCCAATGAAAGCCACAGGATGCTTTAAAGTATGATCTGATGTTGTCAGTTTTCATATTATCCTCACATAGGGGTTTGGATCCAGTCCCTCGGATCCAACTCGGCCACTGCAAAAGTCTGTGTCAACCAAATAGCTCTCGAGCTCCCTACCCACAGGGCATCTCTCCTAATTTCCCCAGATCTTGTTTGCCACTTTGAGAAGACATGATTATACTGATAGCTCTCAAGTAAGGAGTTTTTTTCTATAAAATAAATTCTACCTTTCCTCATTTTTACTTACATTTTTTTTTACTTTTTACTCTTCTCCAAACCCTTTCCCAGAGTTTTACTTGTTTTTTTGTAAAGTAAAACATACTTAGCTTTTTCCTTACCTCACTATCCTTCTTTCATTATTGTTAAAACAAACAAAAAAAGTAGACTAGAGTTAGTGTTCTTCTTAAAATATTGTAAGATTTAAAACATTATTGAATATTATTAGATTAGTATTTCCTCTTCTTGTTCCTTCTGCTTGTTGTTGCTGCTGATGTTGCTCTTGTTTTTGACATTATGGCAGAAAAGCCTGACAGGCTAGCTGGCTTTAAAAAATGTTCAAAGTGCGGCCACAAAATTCCTATTAGTGAGTTGCACAGTATCTGTGCCTACTGCCTTGGAGCGTCCCATCTTCAGGAGGACTGTGACATTTGTAAAGACTTGAGCGGAAGAATAAATTGATTTTGAAAGGCATGTTATTTTCCTCGATTGAAGAGGCCATTTCTGTCTCAGATAAAAAAGAAATGAGTCCTTCTAAATAGGGACATTCCAGCCCAGCTTTCTCCGTGACCTCTAGAGGTTCGGACAGAGGAAAGAAGAGACCTTTATCAGCTCCACAAATTTCATCGGAGCTGGCTCTAAAAATTGTCAAACAGTTGTATCTAAAGCAAGCTTCTTCAGATCCTAGTACTTATAGGACTCCTCCATCAGATCCGACAGCTTCAGATCTGACTCTCTCTGCATCTAAAGATAAGTCGGATCCATTGCTGTTAGATCTGATGAGCTGTCCATTCAAGCCAATTTTGCCAAGGACTCGGTAGTCTCCTTCCATAAATCTGGTACCATCGAGGGTTCCAGTGCTGTTCTTGGAGAGACCAAAGTCACCATCAGCATCCTTGACTCGCTCCACTAGAAGCCTTACAGAAGATGATGTGGAGAAAATGGTCAAGAAGATCCTGTGGGACCAAGGCATTGCAAGACCTCCCACAGTTCTTACCCCCACGGGTCAGGAGCCTCGAAGTTCTTCACTCCCTGCTTCATGCTCCTCCTTCGACCTCCCTGGCTGCTGTCACCTGTTTTTTCTCAGGGGTAGTCAGCTTTTGAAGCTCTAGAGAGAGCTATGTCTGCTTTGACAGTTCAGACAGAATATGTCTGACTGAATCTGCATTCCTGTACCTTGCAGACTTTGCCCCAGGTGTTTTGACCAGACCTCCCCAGGTGACCAAACAATGTTCCTCTTCCTCTTCCAATACCTCCCCAGAACCCCCCATGGAGGAGGTACCTTGGAAGATGAGGTACAAGAGGAAGCACCTAGACTCCACAGAAGAGTCCATCACTGAAGAGACTGTCCTTGAGGAAGGTGAGGGATTCCTTCAGTTACCCCTGATGATGGTTCCTTTGGGGACATCCTTGAGATTTTGAAGCAGAGGGGTGACTGGAAGTCCAGCAATCCCTCATCGGAGGAGTCAGTGTACTTGGCGGCATTTGGATCCCATCCATCTACTTCCTTGGTGTCCCAGCCCACCGATGAACTCATTGAAATGATTTCTTGGCGGGTATGCGAGGCTCCAGACTCCATCGAACCAGTCCCTGGGAGACCAGACAAGATTATTTCTGCACCAGGGAATAAAAAATTCTGGTCAAAGGATATCCCATTAGATGCCATGGTCATGGCAGTGGCCATGAAGAAAGAACTTATTGAAGAAAGTTCTACCCTCCATCCTTCTAATAGGGATTCCAGGATGATGGATAGATCTGGGAAGTGTGTCTACTCTTCAGCAACCTTTGCCTTAAGGTCCCTTAATTACTTGTCCCATTTTAAAAGATTACAAAGGGATCTGATCAAGGAGCTGTCAGATACCCTCTCAGGAGCTTTGTCTGAATAGGTACGGGATTCAGTCACCTCTCAGCTGGCTACCCTTCATGTTTTACAAACTCCACATAAGGCTGATCTCACATGCAGCTGAAGGGATGAGTAGTGCAGCAGGTTCTGGCATCTCCATGAGGAGACACACCTGGATGCACCTTTGTGATTTTGCAGAGTCCATCAAATCTTCGCTTGTCAATGGTCTGTTTGATGGCACTTCCCTTTTTTGGCCCAAATGTTAAGGAAACGCTGTTCAGGTGTGAGAAAGATGGAAAGACACTTTCTGCTGTAGGTATTTGTTTTTCCACTACTCAGAGACCTTACTCCAAGAATCAGAGGAATAGTGGAAAGATGTGGTTCAGAAAATCACAAGGGTTGTTTCCTCACGCATGTGGAGAAAGTTCCCCAAGAAGCAGGAGGGGAATAATGATTGAAGATGCCGCGCTCACGGCAGAGGGGCTCAGCATCATCAAGGGTCCAGAGATACTTTCTTTTGCAAACCCTTTCAGCGCTCCTGAAAGGAGACCCGATTGCTTTTCTCTGGAGACAATCAGGGGTCGACTATCCCTCCACCAAAGAGCCTGGCAAAAAATAACAAACAATACTTGGGTGCAGAGGATCATATCCAGAGGATACTTCATATCCTTTTCCCATCCACCTTTCCAAAACAAAAAACTCCCTGATGTTTCATCAATCAGAGGGACCAAGCAACCATCCAGATACAAAGCCTGTTAAAACAAGAGTCATCCAAGAAGTCCCCCCAGACCAGAGAGGATCCGGAACTTACTCAAGGTGTACTCCAGCAAATGGAAGAGGTTTTCCTTTTGGGCTCAACAAAGTAACATAGATCTATTTTCGGCTTCTGTTCCAGACATCTTGTTGTTTCTTGCCTCTCTTTTTCAACAGGGGGCTAGTTTCTTGACAATCAAGCTGTCTGTTATATCCAACATCCATTTGAATGAAAGCCCCACCTTTTCTTCCAGGCTGTGCAGGGCCTTTCTCAGAGGGGTGTTCTTGCTCAGACCCCCCCCTTTTAAAGATCCTTCCCTCCATGGGATCTTACTCTGGTGCTGCAGTCCCTGCCACAACCTTCTTTTGAGCCTGTGTTGACATGAGATCTTAAATTCCTGTCTTGGAAGACGGCCTTTTGGTGGCTATTACCTCAACCAAGAGGGTTTCTGAATTGCAGGTTCTTTGCATTAAAGCCCCCTTCATGATTTTTCACATGGATAGGGTATCTCTTAGAACCAATCCTTTCGTCATCCCTAAGGTAGCTTCTGAGGCTAATCTTAATCAGTCAATTCATCTCCCTGTCTTTTTTCCTAAATTTTCGAATAAAGGTGAATATAAACTGCATTGTTTGGACGTACATAGGCAGTTATGTTTCTACTTGAAGAGGACAGAGAATTTTCAAAAATCGGACAAGCTTTTCATGGTCTTTTCTCAGGCTAGGAAAGGTCAGATGATTTCCAAAGTTTCTATATCTTGTTGGATCACTAGTTGTATAGCTCACATTTATGAAAGCAGTCACATAGAGTTCCCAGGCCAGTTAAAGCTCATTCCACTAGATCGGTGGCCACATCTTCTGCTTTCTGGGCAAGAACTTCCTTAAATGATATTTGTGCTGCTGCCACTTGGTCTAACCCCCATACCTTTGTAACACATTATAAGTTGGACCTGATGTCTAGGGGTAGAGCTTGCTTTGGTTCTTTTGTGCTCTGGCATGCCCTTCCTTGAGGTCTCCCAGGGTTGTTGGTAGCTGGGGACGCTGACCCATCCGTGAGCAATAATGACATGAATAGCACCAGATAAAGAGTTATGTACTTACCATAACTTGGAATCTGGGCTATCCAGTGTCATTATTCATCACATTCCTGCCTTCCTTCCCACTCCTTTTGGTGTCTGAGGAGTTGTGGAGGAAGGTTTTGTGGGCACCTTTTCTATTCTATAGGCAGTCTTCACTGTCTTCTGTTTTTCTATCAAGCAAACTCGATCTAAGGGTTGTGGGTAGCAGGGGATCTTGGGAAGGGGAGGAGCTTGAGCTCAGGAGCTGTCTCTCGCAGTGCTGACTCGGATCCAATGTTGGATCCTACACCCATCCCTGATGAATAATGACACTGGATAGCCCAGATTCCAAGTTATGGTAAGTACATAACTCTTTTTTTATTTCCTTCTCGGAGACTGAGTTAGGTCTCATAGTGCCCAAAGTCACCTTAGCCAAATGGATCACAGATTGCATATCTTTTATTTACAAGAATCAAGATTTAGAATTGCCTAAAACTGTTCAAGCTTATTCCACTAGAGCAATGTCTACTTCCTCAGTCTTTTATCCAGGGCGTCCATGGATGATATTTGTGCAGCAGCCACCTGGGCTACTCCCCACCATACCTTTATTACTCATTACAAATTGGATTTGGTCTCCAGAGGTAGAGCATCCTTTAGTTTGATGGTTCTAAAGAACATCCTTCCACAGGACAACCTAGGAATAAGGTAGCTAGGGACTCTACCCCATATGTGAGGAAAAAATGAAATTTGACATCAGATAAAAAGTTATGTACTCACCATAATGTTCCATCTGTCTTGTCAATTTTCAGTTTTTCCTCAACAACCCCCCCCCCCCCCCGTTCTCCATCCCTGTTTTTTCTAGTGGAACAAGTTGAACCAAATATTTTGTCAAGTGACTAGCTGTGGACACCAGAAATGGTCTTGCCCTTTTATATATATGTATATATATATATATATATATATGTATATATATATATATATATATATATATATATATATATATATAAAGAGAGAGAGATAAACGTGTGTGTGTGTGGTAACATACTTGCAGAAAACAAGATCTGAGGAGATTAGGAAAGATCCATTGTGGATAGAGTAGGAAGCTTGAGAGCTTTTTGGTTGACCCGAGCTTTTTCAGTGGCCAAGATGGATCTGAGGGATCAGATCCGAACCCATATGTGCGGAAAAAATGAAAATCGACAACCAACTCGGCCAGTCTCTTTAGATTCTTGGATCAGACTCTCAAGCTCCTCCCTTTACCATAATGCCCCTTGCTTGCCAGATTACCTCAGATTTTGTTTGCTGCTCTAAGGATTCGGTTGGGATTGCATTGTCTCTTTCGAGATCTAGGGTGTCATTTTAGGTGTTGTGAGTAAAAAGTAGAATTTGTTTTTTCTCTTTCTTTAATTTTTCAACTTATATCTCAATTTCTCTCTTTTCTCTTTCAATTACCTTTTAATTACAGTTTAGGTATTTTATCATACAATAGTTGGTATTAGGCCTTTCATCATGTACCTTGTAAGGTATTATGTTATGTTGTCCCCCATCTCACCTTCGTTCTTGCTGGTTGGGTTCGGAGCCAATCCTCGGCTCCGACTTGGCCATTTACTATAGCTCAAGAGCTTATACTGGCTCGAGGCTAACCCCTATCCCAACATGCCTAGCGTTAGCTACCCAGATCTTTTTTTGCCGCTTGCAGCATTGAGATTGCAACTACTGACTCAGGCTAAGTATTCAGTTTTTTTCTATTTTGCTGTTTTCCTTTATTAGGATTATTAGCAGGTTTTTGCCTTGTTGGTGTCTATTTCAGTCCTTAGACAAAACAACCTTCTGACCTTCCTTAGCTGTTGTTTCTTGGTTGTTCTTGGCCGTCGTTTTCTTAGGCCTTGCTTTCCCCTTTAGCCCGTTTAACTTAGTGGGTTCTTCTCTTCTTTCCTCACTTTCTGTTGGAATAGCTGTTTAAGTTAGAGGCTCTCCTATTGGGGGAGTTGCCGTTATAGTTTGAGGCTCTCCCCCTTCTTCTTCTTCTTTTCCCTAAAAAAAAAAAAAAAAAAAAAAACAGTTATCCTTGTTTGTGGTAGTGTTTTAGTTTTGTATTGCTAGCCGTTACAACCTTGTTTTTGTAAGAGGAAGCATCTGGACTCCCCTGAGTCCATCACTTCAGACACAGACTTGGATGAATAGGAAGAGTCCCAACGGTCCCCCTCTGAGGATGTCTCCTTTTCAGACATCTTGGAAATCCTTAGACAGAGGGGTGGCTGGAAGTCCCTAGCCCCTTCTGAGGACAAGTCTGACTACCTGGACGCATTTGGTTCCCGACCCTTCACCTCTTGAGTGTCTCCGCCCTTTGACCCACTTTTGTCTGTAGTGAGTCGGAAGACGTGGAGCGCTCCAGAGACCATGGTTCCACGGAGAGCAAATAAATTTATAACTGCCCCTGAAGACAAGTCCTTTCTTTCCAAAGGGGTTCCTGTTGATGCTATGGTGGTGGCAGCAGCCAGTAAGAAGGAACTTGCGGAAACCTCTTCATCTGTCCATCCGCTGAACAAGGAGTCCCATACGATGGACAGGTATGGGAAGAGTATATTCTCTTCAGTGACCTTTACTCTTAGGTCGCTGAATTATTTCTCACACTTCACGCGACTTCAGAGGGATTTCCTAAAGGAGTTGGGAGATAACCTGCAGGATCCTACAGCTGAGGGAGTTGTGAACAGGGCGGCTTCCCAGCTTGCGACCTTGACTTCAGAGGTTAACTCCTCCATGAGGCTCATTTCTTATGCGGCAGATGGAGCGAGTAAGGTAGCAGGTGCCCGAGTTGCTTTGCGGAGACACTCCTGGATGCGCCTTTGTCAATTTGCGGAACCCTTCAAGTCCTCCTTTACCAATACCCCTTTTGATGGCATGCCCTTGTTTGGGCCTCAGGTAAAAGAGACTCTCACCAGGTGTGAAAAGGATGGCAAGACTCTCTCTGCAGTGGGAGTCCATTTCTCCACTCCATCTAGACTCTTCCCTAAAGGACAGGAGAGTGGGAAAATGTGGTTTCAAAAATGCCAGGGAGCTTCGCCTGACACATGGAGAATTTTCTCCCAGGTGCAGAGGGGAAAACATTAATGGAAGACGCCGGCCACGTGGCGAGGGAGTGGTAGCCCGCAACAGCAGGGTGACAGAGATACCTTCTCAGCTAGGCCCTTCCAGCACTCCTGAAGGGAGGCCCGACTGTCTGCCTCTGGAGGCAGTCGGGGGCAGAGTATCATTGTACCCAACAGCCTGCAAACCATTACGAAAGTTGCATGGGTACTGTCAATAATATCCAGGGGTTACAAAATTCCTTTCTCCCAGTTACCACCCTCAGGAACAAAAATGGTCAATCCCAGATGTTCCACCCAGTCTTTGGGATCAAGCAAACCTAGAAGTACAAAGGTTGCTAGAAAAAAGAGCCATCTGAAAAGTCCCCGCAGACCAAATCAAATCCAGAACTTACTCAAGGTTATTTTTAGTTCCAGAAAAAGATAGGGGACTGGAGACCCATCTTGGATCTCAGCAAGCTAAACAAATCATTAAAAAAGCAAAGTTCCGGATGGTAACACTGCAGTCCATTCTTCCCTTTTTGGGTCAAGACAGTCGGATGTGCTCCACTGATCTCCGGGATGCATACTACCACATAAAAATGGACAGGAGATCCAGGAGATTCCTATGCTTCCGGCTGGGATCCAGTCATTATCAGTTCAGAGCTCTGCCCTTTCGTCTCACCACAGCCGCCAGGGTGTTCACCAAGTGTATGGCAGTGGTTACGGCTCACCTGAGACGTCTAGGATTCCAGGTGTTTTGATATCTACATGACTGGCTCCTCACTGCTACCACCAAGCATCAACTGATCAAAGCACGGGACTTTAATAATTCAAACCTGTTCCCAACTAGGCATCACCATAAACTACGAAAAGTCTGCCTTGTTGCCTTGTCAATATATTACCTTCATGGGGCAGACCTAGAAACAAGACCTATGATAGCAAAGCTACCTCAAGACAGAGTGTCAGCAAGTTTCATTCCTCATAAAAAAGAAGAGAGTTCAGGCAAGGGAGGTATTGAAGGTCTTGGGCTCAATGGCCGCAGCAATTACTCTAGTCCCTATTGCTCACTTTGGGTCTATATTAGAACATCGAATATTTAACAGTTCGAATCACTAAAGGTCGACCTTTAGTGATCAAACTGTTAAAACATCGAATGTTCAGAAAAAAAATAAAAATAACAAAAAAATAAATAAATAAATGGTGTAGGCAGGGTCAAGCCCCCCTGCACTCCCCACACCCCCCGCTACTTAAATATACCAACTCTGAGACCACACTACATTGAAGTAAATGGAAATCTCCCCCTTATGGAGATTTCTGTTTACTTGTTCGATGTTCTGCAGTTTCACTATTCTCGTGTCGACAAAGTTAGATTCAACATTGTCGGCTTTCGAGAATGTAATATAGACCCGCTCACTTCCACATGACAATTCTGCAGTGGCTTCTTTTCACTCAATGGTCATTCCAGGATTTACCAATGTCACATATGATCTCAATCACGGAATCCTGCAAAAAGGACTTAGTATGGTGGCTTGTCTCCCCCCAGGTGACTCTGGGCAGACCCTTTCTAGACCCCCATCCAGTAACCACAGTGACCACGTATGCCTCTCAGATAGGGTGGGGGGGCATTATCTGGGACAGACTGTACAAGGAATGTGGCAGCCACACGAGTACTATGCACTTCAATGTTCTAGAGATGAGAGCGATGCTTCTAGCGTTGCAAGCACTTCAAGACTCTCTATCTACTGGAACTATTGTAATTCAGACAGACAATATGTCAGTGGTATGGTACATCAACAAACAAGGCGGGACCAGATCTTGCCCCTTGTGTCGGGAGTTCCTTCGAGTATGGCCAATGGGTGATATCTTCCCAACGTTTTCTGATTGTGACGTATTCCTGTAAAATCCAACATGATAGCAGACAGGCTCAGCAGGGCTATCCTCATGCTTCACGAGTTGTCCTTGAAGCAAGAGGTTGCGGACTTGAGTTTTCGCAAATGGGGCCAGCCATGCTGTGATCTTTTTGCCACTCTCCTCAACAACAAATGCAGCAGCTACTTCTCCTTAGTCCCCCCCACTGGGACAGTCATCCAGGGATGCACTTATTCACGATTGGCCTCCAGGACTACTTTATGCCTTTCGACCTTTTCCTCTGATCCCCAAGATAATTAGCTAAGTTGTTGGGTTGCAAGCTCATCCTCATTGGTTCTTATTGGCCTCGTCAGATATGGTTCCCGTTTCTCTGCCATCATCTACAAGTGGAGCCTTGGATCCTGGACCCAGTTCCAGACCTCCTGATGCATCAGTCGGGAGTGCTCCACCCCTCCCTCCAAACTCTCAAGCTGACAGCTTGGTTTCTTCATCTCCAGTCTTAGCCAGGCTCCCCAACATTTCCCTGGCAGTACAGCACATCCTGGTGTCTTCTCAAAAGCCCACTACCAGAAAGAATTATGCTAGCAAATGGAAGAGATTCTCTTATTGGGCAAAAAAAATGATATTGATCCCTTCACTGCTCCTGTTCCAAGATTTTTGATTTCCTGGCCGAAACGTTCGAACGAGGGGCAGCTGCAGCTACCACTAGGGTCCAACTGGCTGCCATCTCCAATTTCCATGTGGGAGAGTTGGGCTCTAATATCATGTCCATATAGACTCTACCAATTGGATGTTCATAAACAATTATGCTTTTATTTACACAGGTCCAAGGACTTTAGAAAATCAGATCAATTGTTTGTATCATTTGCTAACAATAAACAAGGTTCTCCAGTTTCAAAATGACCTTATCAAAGTGGCTGTCAGACACAATAATCTATACTTATGAACTGCGTAACAAGAAGCTTCCAGGGAAAGCCAGAGGACACTCAACCAGGGCCTTAGCTACCTCTGTTGCCTTCCAAGCCAAATTGCCTTTACATTCAATCTGTGCAGCAGCAACATGGGCAAATCCTCATACCTTTATCACTCATTACAAAGTGGATGTGGTCTCCCGGAACAGGGCATCCTTTGGCTCCATGGTCCTGAAGAGCTTGTTCCAGTGAGCCACCCAAGAACCAGATGCTGGGGATGCAGTCCCAACCAGCAAGAACAAAGGCGAGATGGGGACAACATAACATAAAAAAGTTACGTACCTACCATAGCGTTCCATGTTTGTTGTCCTTCATCTCACCTTCCTTCTTCCGTCCCCCACTTCTTCCCCCTTCCTGGAGGATCGAAAGGAATTCCTTCATTGGTTACACTGGCTGAGTTTCCTGTTGACATACCAGGTTAGTTGACCATGCTTTGTTTTTCCTTTTTTCCTTCTTAACCTTTGCATGTGGATTGTTCCTTTATACACAGGTTTTCCTTATGTGTACGAGCTTAGTAAAATTTGCATTTTACTATTATGGTCTAGTGTGGGCTATCACAAATGAGATCTGGGTAGCTAACACTAGGCATGTTGGGATAGGGGTTAGCCTCGAGCCATTATAAGCTCTCGAGCTATAGTAAACAGCCGTGTCGGAGACGATGATCGGCTCCAAACCCAACCAGCAAGAAGGAAGGCGAGATGAAAGACAACAAACATGGAACATTATGGTAGGTACATAACTTCTTTTTTCTACCATTGTTGGTAGATATCCTTTCTTTCCTTATTAGAAAAAAAATCTTTGTATACTTTGCTATACTTTCTGGTAGTAGCTGCTGAAGTTTGTTCCCTGTCTCTCTACAGTCACAGAGTTGCTGGTATGGCTGACAAGCCTACCAGAATTAAGAAGTGCACTTCCTGTGAGCATAAGATACCCAATTTTGATATCCATAGGGAGTGCGTTTATTGTTTATGCCCTTCTCATTTACAGGTGCCTTGTGAGATATGCATTGGTTTCAGTTCAAAGGCAGTAAGTGACAAACAAAATAAGTTAATCCTGAAAGGTCTTTTGCCAGCTTCTTCCTCTACTACTGCTTCTACTTCTGGAGCTCAAACCCCTTCAAAAAAGCCAAGGTCATTGGAGCCCAGGGAGCACAGAAAGTGCTCTTCTGCATTGTGTACTGGACCTGCGTCAAGTTCAGAGTCAACAACTAAAGTCAAAAAAGTGTTGGATCCGACAATTTCTGCAGTCAAGTCCCCTTGGATCCGGAGTCCTCAATTTTCTCTAGAGATGGTGTCTCCTAGACTTAGGTCTCCATTTTTACAGGAGACTCCCAGGAAACTGTCTTGACCTCCCTCCACTTCTTCCTCAGTCAGGTCTTCCCAAAGTCTTTCCAAGGCAGATATGGGCAGGATGATGAGGAATCTCCTTAGAGCACAAATCCAGATGGGGGTGTTGCTGGCTTCAACTCCTATCAGATCTGTGAGCCTTCAGCCACCTTCACATGCCATAGTTACTCCTTCTCCGATTTGACCCAGTTTTGGAGCCATCAGCCAATAGCACTGAGAGTTGAAGTGTTGGATCCAAAGATACCACATTCTTCTTCAACTCTGACGGTTCCCTTGACCCTTTTGGCACTGATCCCCATTGAGCAAGATGAGTCTCAGAGCTGAAGTGTTGGATCTGAGGGGTTGACTTTGACTCCAGGGTTTTCAGAACTGTTGCTTCCCCTTGGAGTCTCTGTGCTGGTCAGCTGGGGTCTGACTCCCACCTCAGAGAGAAGATCCGGGAGGGGCGGAGAATCAATGGATCCAAGAGTTTTGGCTCCAGTGAGGTTGGTTTCTTCTTCTCCTGTTCCTCTGACTTCAAGGTAGTGGAGAGTGTTTTCTTCCATCCTAGGGCATTTTCAACTCTCACTTCCTCAGATCCTATACCCATTCCCCCAACAGATTTGAGCTGTAAGTCTCGTCATCCTTCTCCACAGGGACAGCCAGCCTGTAAGAGCTTCCAGACAGTTCCTGCTCAGGAACTCCTCATCTCTTCCCAATATCTGTCCAAAACACCCCACTGAAGAGGTCCACTGGAAGAGAAAATACAAGAGGGAGGCAGTTAGAGTCCCCACAGGAATCCTTGATCAAGGACACTGATTTTGATGAGGAGGAAGAGTCCCCTAGGTCCACACCTGAGGGTGTCTCCTTTGGAGACATTTTACAGGTCCAATTAGAGATCCTATGCCAAAAAGATGGTTGGGCCTCCCAAAGCCCTTCCCAAGAGGAATTGGTGTTACTGAAAGCCTTTGGTTCTGGATCATCCACGTCTTGGGTTAACCCCCCCCCCCCTCCGGTGGATAACCTTATAAACCTTGTCTCCTTCTAGGTGTGGAAGGATCCAAACACTGTGGAGCTTATCCCCTGCCGACCAGACAAGATTATAGGAGCCCCCAAAGACAGTCAGTTTTGCAGTAAGGGAATCCCTGTAAATGCTATGGTTGTGGTGTCGGCCACCAAAAATGAACTAGATGAACAGAGTTCCTCTGTCCACCCTCCTAATAGAAAGGCTAGGGTGTTGGACAGATTTGGAAAACACATTTACGCTTTGGCAACTTTTGACTTGTAGTCGTTTAACTACCTGACACTTTTTAGTAGATTACAGAGGGACTTGATCAAGGAACTCTGTATGTCTACCCCGTGGTCCATGTTGGCAGAGGAGGAGAAAACTTACTCCACTCAAATGGCCACCCTACAATCTATATCCAGCGTGTCCATGAGGTTAATATCTCACACTGCTGAAGGTTTCTCACAGGCTGCTGGTTCAGGCATAGCCATCAGGAGACATGCCTGGATGAGATTGTGTGATTTTGCAGAGCCTTTTAAATCATGTTTCATCAATATTCCTTTTGATTAATCTTCCTTGTTTGGGCCCACAGTTAAAGGCACACTTTCCACAGTGAGAAAGATGTAAAGATCTTGTCTGCTGTTGGAATCCATTTCTGTACCCCACAAAGATTATAGGAATCAGCGTGATGGTAAGAAGATGTGGTTCCAAAAATCTCAAGGACCTTTTCAGGACTCACGTGGGGAATTTTCTCCCAGAAGCAGAGGGGGAAATAATAACAGAAAATGCCATCCTTTCCAGCAGAAGGGGTCTGCAGAACCAAGGGTCTAGAGATTATTTCTTGGATAGGTCCTTTTAGTGTTCCTGAAATGCTGCCCAACTGTTTTTCTCTGGAGACAGTCAGGGGGGGGGCACTTTTCCTTGCACCCAAACACCTGGACAGCCATCACAAGGGATTCTTGGGTACAAAGGATCATATCCAGAAGATACTTCATTCCTTTTTCACAAAACCCTCACAAAAGAGATGTCTTCCTGATTTTCCACCCAATCAGAGAGAGTTAGCAGTCTTAGAAATTCAAAAGCTGTTAGAAAAGAGACTAATCCAGAAGGCCCCACAAGACCAAGCAGGATCCGGAATTTACTCAAGGTTCTTTTTAGTGCTAAAGAAATCAGGGGACTGGAGACCTATTCTAGATCTCAGTCATTTAAATCAATTCATGAAGAATTCCAAGATGTAATGTGATCCTATCTCGCCTACATTCTCTACAGATGGGTTCGGAGCCGATCCTCGGCTCCGACTCGGCAGCTGTACAATAGAACGCAGTCTCTTATTGGCTGAGTTACCTCATATCCCAGGATGCACCACTACTGCTTCCCCAGATCTCGTTTGCCGCTTCTAAGCATAGACGTGGTCTCGGACTTGGCTGAGCTAAGTACCTCTTGTGACAAAATTTTCTGTCATTTTTTCTGCAAAAACTGACCCAAAAGCTGTTTTAACAGCTACTTGTTGTGTGTGATTGTGTATTAGGCGATTTTTGTGGTAAATTTGTATTTTTTGGGCAAGTGTTTTCGTTAAGTCAGAGGGGCCTTGCCCTATTCCGCGCTCTTTTTGTTAAAGTTGTAGTTGTGTAGTTTTTTGTGTATTTTTCGAAGTTACTGTGTCTTTACGATGTCGAAGGAACATAGACCATCGGGATTCAAAAAATGTTCAAAATGCAACTATAAAATGTCCATTACGGACGACCATTCCTTGTGTGTTTACTGTTTGGGGCCGAAGCACCTCCAGGAATCCTGTAGCGTTTGCCACGCTTTTTCCTCTCGCGTGCTTCAAGAGAGGAAAAATAAATTGATTTTGAAAGGGCTTATTACCCCTTCCTTTGAGGAAGCCCTATCTTTTTCTTCTTCCCCTTCGAGGAAGAAAAAATCTTCGGCTCCGGCCAGCCCATCGGAGCCGGCAGCTAAAAAGTCAAGGCAGGCTTCTCCGTCGGCTCCACGGACTTTGGAGCCAAGGGTGGAACGGTCTGCCTCGATGTCTCCAGCCTCGACTCCTCTGGCTTCGGAGTCGAGAGCTCGGGCGTCGAGAGGCGAGTCATCTCCATCGGCTCCACTGCCTTCGGAGCCGATGAAGGTTGCCCGCTCAGACTCTTCCCCTTCGGTGCCGAAGTCCCCATCGGCTCCGAGGGAAATTGCAGTGGTAGTGGAACCTCCCTTGGCGCCGATACTTCTCGAAACCATACGGAGCCGGTCCCCCAGTCTTTCGGAGCCGGCGGAGAAGTCGACTCGGACCCGGTCGGTCTCTTCTCAGTTGTCGAGGATGTCGGATTCGGATGTAGATAGGGTGCTTCAAAGGCTTTTTCAGTCTCCGGTCTTTCAAAAGTTGGTCTCGGCTCCAGCCCAGTCGCTCCGGAGCCGATTTCCCACCCTGCTATCTCGGTTCCTCCTCCAAAAGCTTTGGCGCCGTTGGAGTCGGTGTTGGTGGAGCCGGTGGAGGTTGTCGGGTCGGTTCCGACCCTAACTCCAACCCCGCCCTTCGGGTCGGGGTTCGGTATGCGGACCTCCTCTGTCGGCCCCGGGGGGACGCTTCGGGACCGATCCTTTCGGTTCCGAGCCTCCCTCTCGGTGCGTCGGCGGCGGGAGTTCCGACTGCTGTTGTGGCCTTGGGGGTTGGACCATCCCAAGACTCTGGGGGTCCCGCCTTCAAGGCCATGAGGAGTGCCTTGGCCAAATCCTCTCTGGCCACTTCTACCATCTCACCACCACCTTCCCTTGGCACGGAGACTGGCTCCTTTGCAATCCCCCTGTCTCACGACAGCGGAGCCCGTGGGCCTGAGGTTACCCTCCCATCGGGGGTTCCCTTCTTCCTGGAGGTCCCTCCGAAACGTCAGTGCAAGAGGAAGCACGGCGACTCCCCTGATGAGTCCCTCACCTCGGATACTGACCTCGATGATGCGGAAGGGTCCCCCAAGTCGTCCTCGGATGATGTATCCTTTGCGGACATCTTGGAGATCCTTAAGCAACGAGGCAACTGGCAGTCCCAACCCCCTTCTGCTGAGGAGTCGGTGTTCCTCAAGGCCTTTGGGGCTCAGCCCTCCGCCTCCTGGGTGTCTCCGCCCTTCGATGAGCTTCTGGATTTGATCTCTCGAAGGGCGTGGGAACACCCGGACTCCGTTGAACCGGTGCCAGCTCGCCCCAATAAATTCCTTTCGGCACCCCCTGACAAGGACTTTCTTTCCAAAGGTGTGGCTGTAGATGCCTTGGTGGTGGCATCTGCCACCCAGCAAGATGTGGCAGAGGCGTCAACGTCCGTCCATCCTCCTAATAAGGAGTCTAGGAGCATGGATCGGTACGGGAAGCGCACCCTTACTTCAGCAACCTTTACATTAAGGTCTCTGAACTACTTGACGCATTTCACCAGACTGCAGAGGGATCTGGTCAAGGAGCTTTCGGATACCCTCTCCGGTAACTTACCTGAGCAGTTAGCCCAGACGGTTAACTCCCAGTTAGCTACCCTGTCCTCCTTATCCAACTCGTCCATGAGGCTCATTTCGTATGCAGCCGAAGGAGCGAGCAGAGCGGTGGGAACAGGTGTTGCTCTACGGAGACAAGCTTGGCTACGCCTGTGTCACTTTGCGGAGGCCTTTAAGTCTTCCTTTGCCGACGCCCCCTTCGATGGGTCCTCTCTGTTTGGACCCAAGGTAAAGGACACTTTGACTCGCTGCGAACAGGAGGGTAAGACTTTAACTGCCGTAGGGGCCCGGTTTTCCACTCCCTTCAGACCTTATCCCAAGGCTCGAAGAGGAGGGAAAATGTGGTTCCGTAAGTTTCAAAAGCCTTACTCGTCACAGCAGAGTGATTCCCCTTCTAGAGGCAGAGGAGGGGGAAATTTTTCAGGGAGACGCCGTCCCAGAGGCGGCGGAGGCCACCGCAACACTGGAGACCGCGAGTCCTTTCGTGGCTCCTCCTCCTTCCAACATCCCTGAAGGAGTGCCTGACTGTGCAGCTCCGGAGCCAGTCGGGGGTCGTTTTTCGAGGCACCTAAAGGCCTGGGAAAGTATCACTCAGGACCAATGGGTGCTCCGAATCATCGCCGGATGTTACACTATTCCCTTCTCTCAACCCCCCCCATCCCAAAGAATCCCAGACCCGCCACCCAGTCAATGGAATCTGGCAGCCAGCGAAATATCGAAGCTGCTTCAAAAAGGAGTCATCCAACCTGTCCCCGCAGATCAGGCCGGATCAGGGACTTACTCAATATTCTTTTTGGTACCAAAAAAGACCGGGGACTTGAGGCCCATTTTGTATCTCAGCAAGTTAAACCGATCAGTGAAAAAGTCCAAATTCCAGATGGTCACCTTGCAATCCATTCTCCCGCTGTTGGAGAAAGGTGTTTGGATGTGCTCCATAGATCTCAAAGACGCCTATTATCACATTCTGATAGATCAGGCGTCAAGGAGACACTTGCGCTTCAGCCTAGGAGACAGTCATTTCCAGTTCCGTGCACTGCCCTTTGGTTTCACCACAGCCCCCAGGGTGTTCACCAAATGTTTGGCAGTGGTGACTGCTCACTTGAGAAGTCTAGGATTCCAGGTGTTTCCATACCTAGACGACTGGCTCCTAACTGCCACCTCCAAGCATCTACTCTTCAAAACTCTAGCAGCCACTATTTCCCTAGGCAACTCCTTAGGAATCACCTTCAATTGGACAAAATCCGTATTGCTGCCATCACAGCGTATTCTGTTTATTGGTGCAGAAATAGACTCAGGGCAGATGCGAGTCTACCTTCCTGTGGAAAGGATAGCAACACTGCAGTCTCAGGTTCGGGCATTACTCCTCAGACGTCGCGCTCCAGCGAGAATAGTCCTGCAGCTGTTGGGTTCCATGTCAGCCATCATTCTTCTGGTCCCCTTGGCAAGGTTGCATATGAGGATACTCCAGTGGCTCCTATCAGTCCAGTGGTCTTATCAAGACCTTCCCCTCAGTCACCATATATTGATCACAGAGACGTGCAAACAGGATCTTCGTTGGTGGCTTCTTTCCTCCAACCTGAATCTAGGGCGACCATTCGTTCCTCCACTCCCCTTGGCCACGTTGACTACGGACGCCTCCCAGACAGAGTGGGGGGGACATTATCTGGACAGGTCGGTCCAAGGCACATGGCACTCCGACGAGAGTCTTCTCCACATCAATATCCTGGAAATGAGGGCGGTGCTTTTAACGTTGCAAGCACTGCACGATCACCTCCCTCAGGGTACGATTGCCATTCAGTCCGACAACATGTCGGTAGTCTGGTACTTGAACAAGCAAGGAGGGACCAGGTCTTACCCCCTTTGCAGAGAGGCCATGAAGGTATGGGATTGGGCGATTGCTACCAAACGTTTTCTAGTGGCAACACACATTCCGGGGAGATCCAATGTGATAGCCGACAGACTGAGCAGGACTATTCTTTCCCCTCACGAGTGGTCCTTGAACGACAGAGTGGTAACACAGATTTTCATGAGATGGGGAGCTCCATGTTGCGATCTTTTCGCAACTCCCCTCAACGCAAAATGCCAGCAGTACTTCTCTCTCACCCCGGTTCCGGGGGAGATCCCCAAGGATGCTCTAGTCCAAGCTTGGCCCCCAGTCTGCTATACGCCTTTCCACCGGTTCCCCTTCTCCCCAAGGTAATTCAGAAGGCGATTCGCTTGGAAAGCAAAATGATACTAATCGCCCCATACTGGCCTCGTCAAGTCTGGTTCCCCTTTCTTCACACGTATGCATTGGAGGGTCCCTGGTTCCTGGACCAAGTTCCGGACCTCTTGACGCATCAGTCAGGACAACTCCATCAGTCCCTCCATTCATTGAAGCTAGCAGCTTGGCTGCTCCTCTTCCGACCATAGTTAGGAGCCATTCTTTCGACCCTGAAATCATGCATATTTTGTCCTCGGCTCACAAGACTTCTACTAAGAAGATGTATAGCAGTAAATGGAAGAGGTTTGCTATTTGGGCCCAACTCCGAGGATTAGACCCTATGACAGCCTCGGTGTCAGAGGTTCTGAAGTTTTTAACTTCCCTGTTCAACCAGGGTTGTTCGGTGTCTACCATCAAAGTTCAATTGGCGGCTATTTCCAATTTTCACGAGAGCGTAGAACCACCTTTAATGAGCAACAAGTTGTGCAAAGCTTTTATTAAAGGAGCTTGGCTTCTACGGCCTCCTATATCTCATCCCGCACCACCGTGGGACCTTAACGTAGTGTTAGGTGCATTAACCAAACATCCCTTTGAGCCGGCAGCAACCTGTGACTTAAAATTTCTTTCTTGGAAGACTGCCCTTCTAGTTGCTATTACATCAGCCAGGCGAGTTTCAGAACTTCAAGCCCTATGCGTCAAACCACCATACCTGGTATTTCACAAGGATAGAGTATCTCTTAGACCAAACCATCCTTTATACCAAAGGTTTGTTCTCACTTTTGTTTGCAACAATCACTGGAATTACCGTTTTTTTTCCCTAAGTATTCAAACAGAGCTGAGTATACCTTTCACAGCTTAGACGTGCACAGACAATTACGTTTCTATCTGGATAGGACACACCAAGCACGAAAATCAGATCAACTGTTTGTGTCCTTTTCGGATAGTAAATTGGGCAAAGCCGTCACGAAAGTCACTATTGCCAAATGGATCAGAGACTGTATCAGTCATATTTATCGCATTTCAAATAAGGAGCTTACAGTTCCAGTGAAAGCTCATTCTACCAGGGCTATGGCCACTTCGGCAGCCTTTCATTCCAAGCTCTCTATTAGTGACATCTGTGCGGCTGCTACATGGTCTTCTCTACACACCTTTATTTCTCACTACAAATTGGATGTGGTATCTAGGGGTCGAGCTT
This sequence comes from Protopterus annectens, assembly GCF_019279795.1. Taxonomy (NCBI): domain Eukaryota; kingdom Metazoa; phylum Chordata; order Ceratodontiformes; family Protopteridae; genus Protopterus; species Protopterus annectens. Next base: position 811,688,959 of record NC_056739.1, read on the forward strand.
CCTTCGGTTCCACGGTTCTCCGGACCGTTTTCCAATGAGCCACCCAGGAATTAGGTGCTAGGGACGCTGTCCCATCTGTAGGGAATGTAGGTGAGATAGGATCACATTACATCTTTTAGTTATGGACTTACCATAACTTTAGATGTATGGGATCCATCTCGCCTACATTCCTAATAACCCACCCGCCTTCCCCCTGCCTTGTAGGCCAGAAGAGACCGGACGATCTGAATTAACTTCTTCCTCTCTTGAAACACCTGGCAGTGTTATAACAACAGTCTATGTGTGTGTGTGCATGTGTGCGGACAAACAAGATCTGGGGAAGCAGTAGTGGTGCATCCTGGGATACGAGGTAACTCAGCCAATAAGAGACTGCGTTCTATTGTATAGCTGCCGAGTCGGAGCCGAGGATCGGCTCCGAACCCATCTGTAGAGAATGTAGGCGAGATGGATCCCATACATCTAAAGTTATGGTAAGTACATAACTAAAAGTTCCAGATGGTCACAGTTCAGTCCATTCTACCTCTCCTACAGAAGGACAACTGTATGTACTCTGTAGATCTTCACGATGCATAACATCATATCAAAATAAATAGGCACTCTCAAAGATATCTACGCTTTTGGCTGAAGCCATTTATTACCAGTTCAGAGCCCTGCCCTTTGGTCTCACCAGAGCCTACAGGGTATTCACTAAATGTGTAGCAGTGATGGCAGCTCATCTCAGACTGCACGGATTCAGGGTGTTTCCTTATCTAGACGACTGGCTTCTTTCCTCACCAACCAAACATCTTCTACAAAAGGCCATGGATTACTTACTTCACTTGTGTCCATTCCTAGGGATCATGGTAAATCTTTCCAAGTCCCAGCTTCAGCCAGTTCAAGTCTTGGAGTTTATAGCAGCTCGCCTAGATACAGTAGAACATTTCATATTCTTACCCCAGAGCAGGATTCATTCTCTAAGATTGCATTCCAGACAGATTCTGGAAAGTCCCTCTCCTCCTACGAGACTGGTTCTTCAAGCCTTAGGTTCAGTGGTTGCAGCGATCACCCTATTACATATAGCTCACTTCCACATGAGAATTCTCCAATGGACCCTGTCGGTACTATGGTCGATGCTTCACCATCTTTTGAAGTAGCCTATATTTTGTGAGCCTACAAGGAATCCCTGCTTTGGTGGATCCAATCCAATGAGCTTTGTCAGGGATACCCATTTATCTTTCCTCCCCCGAAGGCCACACTGAACATGGACACCTCCCATTTAGGGTAGGTGGGCATTTCTTGGGACAGACTGTTCAGGGTACGTGGTCCCCAGAAGAGACTAATTTGCATATCATTGTCTTAAAGACGAGAGTGGTCCTATTAGTGCTAGAGGCCTTTCAGAACTCTCTTCCTCTAGGTAAGATTGCTATCCAGGCAGGCAATATGTCAGTGGTTTGGTACATCAACAAACAGAGGGGGAACCAGATCTTATCCCCTTTGCTGAGAAGCAGTGAGAGTTTGGCAGTGAGCGATCTCTTCCAAATGCTTTCTTATAGCAATGCACATTCCAGGGAAATCCAACGTATTATCTGACATCCTCAGCAGAAGCATCCTGATGCCACATGAGTGGTCTCTCAATCTTGTAGTGACAGAAATGATTTTTCATCACTGAGGTCAACCTTGCTGCGACCCTTTTGCCTCTCCCTTCAACAACAAGTGTGGCAGGTTCTTTGCCCTAATTCCCCCTTAGGGGAATCACTGAGAGATGCTGTAGTCCATATTTAGCCTCCTGGTCTCCTGTATGCTTATCCTCCCCTTCCTTTAATACCCAAAATTTCTCTAGAAAACATAACAGTTGAAGGGCAAGGTAATCCTCATTGCCCCCTTCTGGCCTTGGCAGTTGTGGTTCCCATTCCTATGGTCTCATCTTCTGTGTCCTCCTTGGACACTGGACTGCAGTCCAGATCTACTATCACATCCATCAGGAATGCTCCAAGACATTCAAGGCCTCGAGTTAACCACATGGTTTCTCCCATTCCAGTGAAGACTAGACAGTGCAGGCTTTCCTCTCCAGTTCATCAGATTTTATCCTCATCTCAAAAGCCTTCTACTAGAAAGATTTACAATAGAAAATGGAAGATATTTTAATACAGGACAGATCAAAGAAAGCTGGATCCCTTTACAGCTCCAGTTCCTACTGTATTAGATTTTCTGGCTTCAGTTTTTCAGGGTGGCATCAGTTTCTTCACTGTAAAAGTCCAGCTGGCAGCCATCACTAATTACCACATAGGTCATAATGCCTTCCTACTGACTTCTTCTAAAATTTGTAAGGTTTTCTGAATGGCACTCTTCTGCTTAGACCTCCAATAAGAGAACTTACTCCACCCTGGGATCTTACTGTTTTATTACAAACTTTAATCCAATCCCCATTTGAACCTACGGCTAAGTCAGACCTAAAATTTCTCTCTTGGAAAACAAATTTTCTTGCTGCCATTACGTCTGCAAGACAAGTTTCTGAACTCCATGCACTTTCTTTAAGACTGCCTTATTTGTTTTTCCACAAAGACAAAGTGACCTTACATACAAACCCTTCCTTCCTGCCAAAAGTTGTTTCTGAGTTAAACATGAATCAAGTAATCAGTTTTCCAGTCTTCTTTCCAAAATTTGATAATAACAAGTATACATGCTATATCTTATATATACTTTATGCCTCTCCAATATATACCAACCTAAGGCAATGCGATCTAAACAAGCTAGAGACCTGCTACAACAAAATCGCCAAATTTGCCACAGAGGCATCCTACCGTAGTCACCACTGTCTCTCACTTGCTGAACTGGGCTGGCTTGAACTCCCTCACCTCCTTCAGTGGTATCAACTCTCACTCGCCCACAAACTAGTAAACCATCCACTAAATGTCCCATCCCTCCAGAATCTACTCCAACCCTATCGCACCACCAGACCACTAAGATCCAACAACAAAAATCACTTGCAGATCACTAAAGCCAATAACTCTGCTGGTGAAGCACTATTCTCTTGCGCCATAGCCAAATTATGGAACTCACTCCCACTCACAATTACCTCCGTACCATCATGCACCCACTTCAAAACTTTACTAAAAGCGCATCTAAAAACATGCTGGCTATGCCCTTGCAACTCCCACTCTAATATCACCCACCCCATCCAACCACTACCTTTCTTTCCACTCCACTAACTACCTTGATTACAGCAAGCTCAGATGCTCATAAGCCTAGTACTTATTATATAGCACGAACTTCTCATTGTAACATTTGTTAATGTCTGTTATGTACTTCACAGATAAAGATTCTAGTTGTCTACTGATGTACTATGTTCTTCATCTGTAAATATTCTGTAAGTAATTGCTATGTTAAATTGTTAATCGCTATGTAAACCAATGTAACTACTGTCTGTTTATTTTAACTGTGGAGCTTTTCTCCCCGGGCCTCCGCTGAAAATGGACCTACGTCCAGTCGGACACTCCCGGTCAACAAATTTAAATAAATAAATAAATATATTTTAGATGTACATAGACAACTTAGTTTTAACTGCATAGAACAAAAGGATTTTGAAAAACTGATTAACTGGTTGTTTCCTTTGCTAAAAACAAATTGGGAAACCAGTATCTAAAGTTACCTAAGCTAAATGGATAACAGATTGCATTTCCTTTGTATATTCTCTAAGAGGATTGTCTTTACCAACATCTCCAAAGGCTGACTTGACTAGATCCATGGCTACATCATCTGCCTTTTAGGCCAGAGCGTCATTTGATGATATTTACGCTGTGGTCACTTGGTCCAGTTCTCATACCTTTATTCCTCATTGCAAGTTGGACATCATATCCAGGAACAGGGCTGCTTTTAGGTTCATAGGTTCATAGGTTCATACTAGGCTATCTGCCCTAGGGCATTTATAAGCCTAGCCAGAGTGTGTTTGGCTTTCGCCACCCATTTTAAATTAATTTTGCTATGCCTTTTTTTTGAGGTTAGTATACTGTGCCTCTGTCTAACAATGACACAGAAGTGATAGCCGGGGTAAACCTACGATCTCCCATCTACTCATCAAGATTCCTCTTGAAGAGAGTCAATGTGGGACTCTGCCTAACCTGGACTGGGATTTTATTCCAGAGTGAAGGGAGCCTCTGGGTTATGAATCTGTCCCTCCAGCATGTCCTATTTATTTCAGTGCTGAGGTTCAAGTCTCTCGAGCGCATAACTCGATGGGATTTGGATTTTCTGAGGTGCAGCATGTCCATTAATTCTGGGTTGGACATGGCTTTATACGTCAGGCACAGTTTGCCTCTGAGCAGGCGGTATGCCACTGAGTAGAGCTGGAGTTTCTTTAACCGGGTAGCATATGGCATCTGTTTGAGCCCTTTGATCCTCTTGGTGAGGTACTTTTGGGGTCTTTCCAGTTGCTGCAGGTGTCTGGTAAGGTACATCCCAAAAGGGGCATTGTACTCAATTATTGGCCTGATGAGGGATGAGTAAAGAGGTACGATGACCTCCCCTGATCTAGATGTGAATCCCTTCATGATTAGGTGGGCTATATAAAATGTTTTTCTAACCACTTTGGCCACGTGGTTGTCAAATGAGAGATTGCTATCAACTTGGGTCCCCAGGTCCCTAATGACTTCTTCTGTACTTAATGGATTACCACCTATGTGGTAATTTGTGGGCACTTTGTTTTTGCCAAAGGGGATGACTATACACTTTTTGACGTTTAGCTTGAGGCCATGGCTCTGGCACCAGTTGTCTGTTTCTATGAGGCCCTTTTGGAGGATGCTTGTGTCGGCTGGAGAGTTGATTATGGCACCCAGTTTGCAGTCATCTGCGAACTTGGTCAGCCACAGTCCTTCCGTGTTGGCCTGTACCGAGAAATATATACCGAACAAGAGAGGTCCCAGGACTGAGCCTTGTGGGACGCCACTTGTAACTGGTTTGGAGTCTGACATGGCTCCAGCAATTCTAACCATGTGGGTTCTGTCCTTGAGCCAGTTTGCAACCCATCTAGTGACATAGGGGTTTATATTTAAGCTGGTGAGCTTATCTATAATGCCCGAGTGGGGTATTGTATCGAAGGCTTTTGCGAGGTCCAGGTAGGCTGTGTGGACCACCTTCCCCTCGTCAATGGCCTTGGTGACTGTTTCAAAGAAATCGACCAGGTTTAAGAGTCAGGATCTGCCCTTAACAAAGCCAAACTGGGTAGGATCCAGTGTCTGTAGGTCCCCAATATCTTTATTTATGAGGTCCATGATGATCCTTTCCATAGCTTTGCAGAGCAAGCTAGTCAGGCTTATGGGGCGATAGTTTCCAGGATCCGTTGAGGCACCACCTTTGTGGAGAGGGACCACTGTTGCTGTACGCCACTCTTTGGGTACATATCCTGTAATAAGGCTAAGACTGAACAGTAGTTTTATGTTTGGGTTTAGCTCTTCTTGGAGTTCATGTAGGACGCAGCCTGGGACACCATCTGGTCCCATTGATGCTGTGTTTTTTGCTTTGGAGAGGGCGGCTCTTACCTGAGCATCTGAGATGTCAGGGGGGCAGCACTCTGTTGGGATAGATATTTGCCCTTTTGGTGGGGAGGGGGAGAAGTTTGCACTGAACCTGTCAGCTAGGATGTTGGCAATGTCTGTGGGCTCGGTGTATTTTTTGTCATTTTGGACTAATTCTGAGCATATCTGGGAATTCCCACCCAGGTTCCTAACATAACTAAAGAAAGCCTTGTGATTATCCTTAGTGTCCTGTGCAATTTTTCTCTCGAAGCTGGCCTTAGACGATTTTATGAGTGCACGTAGTTTTTTGCTAATACTGATCAGAGATGCCTTCCCTTTTTGGGATTTTGCTCTATCATGTAGTAGCTTCCTCCTTCTATTGTATAGTTTGTTTATGGCTGGGGTCCACCATACAGGACGTCTGCCTTTGGAGGATAGGGTCTTGGTTTTATTTGGGATTGCATGATCCATGCATTCCTGAAGGTGTTCATAGAATGCGTTTATAAAGGATTCTGCAGTCTGGGCCGTATTTTCCACAGGCCCGGGGGCTTTGAAGGATTTCACTCGGTTTTGAGGCGTGAAATTTGCTTTAGAGAAGTTTTTCACTGTAGTTTTCTGGGCAGGGGGTGGGGTCGGGATGTGAATATCCAGTGAGATTAGTTTATGGTCTGATCTTACCAGTGAGGGATACACTTCTGGTCTGGAGCATAGTGTCCCCATGTTGGTGATGATCAGGTCCAGTATGTTTTCCCTCTTGTGGGAGTGGTAACAAGTTGTTCCATAGCATTTGAGTTTATAAATTCTAGGAACCTTTGGGCTAGGGTGTTTGAGCTAGAGTAATGCTCCCAGTCTATGTTTGGGTAGTTGAAGTCGCCCAATATAATGGTGTTTGGAGAGACCTTCATATTTTCCAGTATTCTCAGGAAGGCCAAGTGGGGTTCCTGTGTTTGGGAGGGTGGTCTGTAGCAGGCTATAAACTGGAAGGCAGTTTTACCCACAGTTAGTTGCACATGGATAGTCTCTGATGCTTCGTGCTGTGCCACCAACCTGGAGGTGTGGGTATCTTTGACAAATATTGATACTCCCTCTCATTTTGTGGTTCGGTCCAGATTTTGGGGCCGAAAAGCATGGTATGAGGTATAACCTGGTAGTGCTGGGGTGCTCTCGGGAGCCTTGAACCAGGTTTCTGTTACTGCACAGATATCGATGTTCTCCATGCTAAGGAGAGTTTCGAGTGCGTGCATCTTGAGGTTTAGACTTCTGGCGTTGAGTAGCATTACTCTTAGTTTCTTATCCCTTGTGATACCTATGGAGGCGGGTTTGTCTTTTGAGCCTTGCCTAAAAAAGGCACTATGGGGGTAGCAAGAGCCTTTGCCAATATCCGAAAGCCCAGGGGGTGACAGGTGCAAGCCGTCCCTAGCGAAGCATCATGGCTTGTCGAGCATGTCATCCCAGGCTGACAGGCATTGCATCCCCTTTGAATGACACCAACACTTAAGCCAATTGTTGAAATTGATCATCTTGTCTTCATATTGTGGCATCATTCTTGGTGAGGGTAAGATGCTACTCAAGGTCAGGGTAATACCGGCCTGGGCTACATGCTCAGAGAGCTCCTCTATGTCTCTTTTCATGTAGTCCAGGGAGGTACATCTCAGGTCATTCACACCAGCATGGACAATGACTGAGTCATATTTGTACTTGCCTTGGAGTGATCTGAGTGCTTGTGTTATGTGGCGGATCCTAGCGCCCGACAGGCAGCTCACCGTGACCTTCTCCTTGTTCAGCCTGGTGAGCGGGACGTCAGTGTGCCTGACGATAGTGTCACCTCTTACAAGTGTATCAGGTGTGTTGTTCAGCCTTAAGGGCTGTGACTGTTCGGCACACTGGCTTTGTGAGCTATGTGTTGCACGTGTTTTGTTTTGGGGTAGCGGTTGCTTGGGTGTCTGCTTTGGAGGTCTCTGCTGCTTAGGCAGATTTTTATTTAGAGCCTCCGAGTATGTTTTTGTGTGTTTATGTGTTTGGTTTGTTGTCGTGGTAGGTCTATGTGAGACTGGAATTGTAGTGAGTGTGGTTTCCTTCTCCTTCTGACTGGTTATGCCAGTACTGAGTTGAGAGAGCTTAGCCTCCAGTTTGGCTATATGGTTGCATCTCTCACATGTGTTGGAATTTGTTCGGAAGAGGAGAGGGTTGTCTGTGTACATGAGGCAGTTGTAACATTGCCTCAAGATTCCCAGATTCACCAGCTGAACCTAAGAGGAGATTGACAACTGACCTTTGGACATGCTAGAATAGTATTGGGAATTCCTTTATAATTGAAAAAAAGGGCCAATGGGGAACAAGGTACTCAAGGGGAGTTTGTGAGGGTGTAGTGCTTTTAATTTTTTTAGAGCTGACTTATATAATTGCTTTAGTGAGCAAGTGCCAGGTAACTTAAATGCAATGTGTTACAGGTAACTTCAATGCAAAAACGACAAACAGTAACTTTCTTTCAAGTGAAACAAGGAAATAAGTACAGTAAGCAATGCAGATATCACTAGGGATCCACAGAAGTGCTAAAAGGCCGCATTTTAGGTGGAGTTAGCGTTTCAGGGAAATAAACAAACAAGCATACAAATAAAGCTAGATTCAGCAGGCCTGGATCTAGTCTATGCTACAGCAAACAAGGTGTACCAATTTCAGTAAGAAACAGTTAGAATATGCAGGCACTATAAGCCTTTAACCAGAAATTCCCTGCTCAGAAGGGCAGAGTCCAGCCTCTCCTCCCACAAGAGTGCAGACCGCAATCCTTCTTAACGTAAAATAACTGGCCTGAAGCCCAAGTGCTTAAACCAGAACTAATACACTTTTAGAATAACAGACACTGAGCTCTCAATCAGAAGTTCCCAACTTAGAAGGATGTAAGCTACCTGTCCTGCCACCACAGTGCAGGCCACAAACCTTCCTAATGTAAAACAACTGGTCTGAAGCCCAAGTGCTTAATCCAAAAGACTTAGAAATTATAGCTACACTTTAATCAAGTTACTACCAGCAGTAATAAATACAACTGAATACTTTAAAGAATGCCTGGATTAGTGCTCAAGTTATACAAACAAAGCTAGATTCAGCAGGCCTGGATCTAGTCTATGCTACAGCAAACGAGGTGTACCAATTTCAGTAAGAAGCAGTTCAAATATGCAGGCACTATAAGCTTTAACCAGAAATTCCCAGCTCAGAAGGACAGAGTCCAGCCTCTCCTCCCACAAGAGTGCAGAACACGAACTCTTTTAATGTAAAATAGCTGGCCTCAAGCCCAAGTGCTTAAACCAGAATTAATACACTTTTAGAATAACAGACACTGACCCCTCAATCAGCAGTTCCCAACTTAGAAGGATGTAAGCTACCTGTTCTGCCACTACAGTGCAGACCACAAACCTTCCTAATGTAAAATTGGTCTGAAGCCCAGGTGCTTAAACTAAAAGGCTTAGAATGAGTTACACCAAGCAGTAATAAATACAACTGAGTACTTTTAAGATGACGCAAAAGCAAAATAAAGTAGGAAAAAACACAAATACAGTAAAAGCAGATACATTTTTTTTTTTTTTTTTTGGAAAGAGAGAAAGGAAAGAGAGAAGGGAGTAGCAGAAACTAAGCTGATTGGCCTTCTCAAATGCTCTCCCTGTACTGGGTAGAATGAGGTAATGACACTAGACTGGGAGGAGGGTCCCAGATCAAATTTACACTAGGGGCGGGCAACTGCAAAGCCACCAACTATAAAAACACTATACCAACAGAAATGTTACTCACAGCCGAAAAGCAGCAGTGAGCCTTTAAATGAAAGTTTTAAACAGCTAAAGGAGCCACTAGAAATAAAGACTTTAACTGCAACAAGTTATCATAAACAAACAACCCAACAGATGCTTAATAAGAGTGGACAATTTCCAGTTAATACATCACACACAGTGAAACTAGCTAGAAAAAATACACAGTACACAAAGTGCTATAAACAACAAAGAAATGAACAAAATAAACAAAAAACAGGATACTTAATGTTATATATTGTAGCTCCGAGTTTGCTGAGTGTCCTTCCTTCGATTAGCTCACTGTAAAATGGCTGAACACTCACAACTCAGTAGTTCTCTGGAATATCCTTCCATGAGGGCCACCCAAGATTATAGTAGCTGGGAACTCTGCCCTATACGTTGAAGAATGAATGAAAATGACAACATCAGATATTACAGTTATGTACTCATCATAACATAGATACCAAGATATGTGTTATAAAAAGGAGTGGATTTTTATAACACAAAATTTACTGAGTCAACATAAATAGAAAAACTTGTTGTTTTACAATTTGGATAAGAAAAATTAAAGTTATGTACTCATGATGAGTACATAGTACATCAGTAGACAACTAGAATCTTTATCTGTGAAGTACATAACAGACATTAACAAATGTTACAATGCATCTGTGTTGTCCATTTTCATTTTTCCTCAACTCCCCTCCTCCCCCCTATCCTTATCCTTTGGGAGTGGCCTTATGATGTATATGGAAACCATTGTTCTCAGTGTGAGCCCCTGCTCTGTCTCTGTTCTGTTTGTTGTTACAATTGTAAGTATTATTATATGTATGCATGCCTTCAGGTATATTTAGCAGCAGCAAACTTGATCTGAGGTAATATGGCAAGCAAGGGGCATTATGGGTAAAGGGAGGAGCTTGAGAAACAGATCCAAGAATCTAAACTGATTGAGTTGGATCTGAGACCCATACATTGAGGAAGAATGAAAATGGACAACACAGATGCATAGTTGTGGTGAGTACATAACTTTAATTTTTCTTATCTAAGTTGTAAACCAACAAGTTTTCCTATTTATATTGACTCACTAAATTTTGTGTTCTAAAAATCCACTCCTTTTTATAACACCTATCTAAAAAAATCTTTTTGCTGAATCATCAGACTGTTTCATAAAATCATCATCCAAAAACACATATATGTTTCATTCTACAAAATTGTGATTTTTGGAATATTTGATCTGATGCTGTTGGAATTTTGGGTTCGGATCCAAATTTTGGATCTGACTTAGCAGTTATTAAAGCTTGTGGTAACCAAAAAGCTCTTGAGCTTCTCCCTTACCTGTAATGCACTAACACCTAACATACCCCAGATCTCGTTTGCCGTTTTTCACAAAAAGATGTGACCAGCTTTAGCTCTCGAGTTTCTATTAAGATAAGTATAGTTTTTTTTTCTCTTAAATCTCTTATACCTTTTATTGTATTCTCTCTTACCCTCATTATATTATTGTGATTCTTAATTAACCATTGTTGGTAATCCGTTTCCATTTCTTACTGTCTTTCTTACATGCTAATGTAGCATCTTTTACAATTTCTGGTATTTTCTTTTCTTTCCTTTAGCCAAAAAAACTTTTCTTTTACTGTTTTTCTCTTTAGTCTCCAGTATGTTAGAAAAAGGTCCTTCCAACTTCAAAAAGTGTATGAAATGTGGGCACAAATTGCCTCTTTCAGACAGTAATATTCTGTGCTTTTACTGCTTGAGCCCTCAACATCTACAAGAGGATTGTTCCATATGTAAGAATTTCAATCCCAGGGTTCTTGTGGATAGAAAAAAACAAACTCATTCTCAAAGGTTTATTTCCATCTTCCTTTGGTGAAATTATCTCTGGGGCTCAGTCACCCAAAATAAAATTAAGGAGTCTTTAATTAGATCTTCTAAACCTTTTACTTCCTTGATTCCATCTTTGGAGCCATCATGGAAGAGACCAAGGTCGGATCCGAAAGCTTCTCAAAGTTCCTCTCCTTTGGATCCAAAGAAGAAAAAAATCAGTGGATCCTACATTTTTGGATCCAACTAAGAAGTCCACAGATCCAACTACTTCAGATCTGATAATTCCTTCTAGAACCAGATATTCCCCTTTTTATGATCCTGTGCCTTCCAGGGTTCCCTCCCCTTTTTTGGAGTGGCACTGATCCAAGTCACCTTCCCTTGCCTCGACTCATTCATCCAGAAATTTGACTGAGAAAGATGTGGGCAGAATGATGAGGAAGTTTCTCTCGGTGCAGATTCAGATTGGTGTTTTACCGGCTCCTACCCTCTTAGGTCAGGCGGCCTGTCCATCTACCACAGCATCATTTCTTGTTCCTTCTCTGATCCCTCTGGTTACTTCAGAATCTGTGGATCTGAACCTTTCAGGTCCATCTGGCTTGAATCCGAAGATAACTTTATCTACAGATTCAAAACTAACTCTGAGTGCACCAGCTCTGACATCTTTGGATCCAAATGATTCTCGGAGCCAAAGCTCCTTGTCGGATCCAAAGCACTGGAGTCAACTCCAAAGGTTTCGGAGCCATCTCTGTACCTCGGTGCTTTGGCATTGGATAGCTAGGTTCCGACTTCCTACTTGGGGATTGCTTTCAAGGCAGAGGGAGACAGCGGTCTAGAAGCCGGCCTTCTTGGGGCCGGGGTCTTCCTTCTGTCTGGGGTGTGATCTGCCTTTGAAGTAATGAAGAGAGTATTTTCTACTCTGACAGATGCATCCAACCCCCTCAAATCTTCAATCTAGTTCCCAAATGTCTCTGTGTTTGGAGCCACATCATTATACACCACAGGGACAACCAGTTTCAAGACCCCCAGACTACCCATTAGGGTTTCACGATCTCTTCCAACACTTCACCGCAGCATCACACCAAGGAAGTCCCTAGGAAAAGAAAGTGCGAAAGGAGGCACTTGGACTCTCCACAAGAATCAGTCACTGAGGATACTAATTTCAATGAGGGAGAAGGTTCCCCATGATCACCTTTGGAAGATGTCTCATGTGGAGACATCCTTGAAATCCTGAAGCTGAGAGGTGGTTGGACCTCCAGCAATCCTTCTCTGGAGGAATCAGTATTTCTGGAGGCCTTTGAAGTTGACCCATCTACATCCTCAGTTACTCCACCCACCGACAAGCTGATTGATTTGGTCTCTCAGCGGGCGTGGAAGGAGCCTGACTCAGTTGAGCCAATCCCTAAGAGGCTAGATCATATTCTGGCTCCACTTGTTGCAAAAGAATTTTGGTATAAGAGGGTACCCGTGGATGCCATGATTATGACAGTGGCTACCATGAAGGATCTTGCTAACAAAATTCCTCTGTTCATCCCCCTAACAAGAAGTCTAAGACGATGAACAGGTTTGGGAAGCATGTCTATGCATCAGCGACCTTTGCTCCTAGGTCTCTGAACTGTTTGGCACATTTTACTCAGTTGCAAAAGGATTTGATCAAGGAACTTTCAAAATCCCTTTCAGGAATCATTACTGCTGAGGCTCAATTGTCTGTGGCCTCTCAGTTGGCAACCCTTCAATCCATTTCAAATTCATCCATGAAGCTTATTTTGCATGCAGCCAAAGGTGCCTCAAAGGCAGCAGGTTCAGGCATATCAATTAGGAGGCATGCCTGGATGCACGTATATGATTTTGCTGAGCCTCTCAAGTCCTCGTTCATCAATGCATCCTTTGATGGCAGTTCATTCTTTGGTTCAAAAGTGAAAGTCACATTATTCAGATGTGAGAAGGATGGAAAGATCCTCTCTACAGTGGCCGCACGTTTTTCTGACCCCTCGAAGATCCTTTCCTAGGAATGAACGAGGTGGTCAGAAAATGTGGTTCAGGAAGTCCCAGGGTCCTTTCCAGGACACTTGGAGAAACTTCCCCTAGGGGCTTAGGGGTGAACTCTAATGGATGATGATTCCCCCATGAGAGAAGAGGCCCGCAAAATCAGGGGTCCAGAGATTCTTTCTCTGATAGATCTTACCAGTGCTCCTGAAAGGCGGTCCTATTGTCCACCTCTGAAGACAATCAGGGTTGACTGTCCCTACACCAGAGAGCCTGGGTAGATATACCAAAGCATTTGAATGTTTGTCATAAGTATTTCTGAAATTCATCATGTTGTTGATATGTTGAGGTCTTAGTACATAGATCATCAACATATTCCTGTTCTACACTTAACTTTCCTTCATAAACATCAATTAATACATTCATACATTCATAAACCTTGTAAATGCTTACTGTTGTACAGATTGCCACTCCTTATTTAATATTTCGTCCAGTTCAGAAACATTAGGCTGTGTAATTATATAAAGGACATGGTGGTAATCTTAGCTGACCGATACACTGTAAGCAATCTTAAATGCCCAACAGTACTATGTAACTTGTTAGATGCAACCAACAACAAATTAAATGTAGAATATATTCAATTAACTAGTGTTGTAACAGTACCTGTCTACCTCATTTCTGAAGAAACCAAGTTAGAAAACAGATGCACATCATCTTTATGAGAGGTCAGGTCACCGACCTTCATAGATAAATCACGAACCACAAACTAATGAAATAAATCCAGGAGCGCAAAAGCAATCAAGCGGACAACAGGAATAAAAATATGAGAATTTATTGGTAAGCGCTTTCGGCTGCAAACTCCAGCCTTCATCAGACAATTTTAAAACTCAAACTGCAATGGTATGGCTTCTGGCAGCACGCAAGATGCAGCATCGGTGGTTACGAGAGCTGAATTTGATACATTACAGCAATCGGTGTTAAGTCTCATGCAACTGATTCAGCAGCTTTCTGGTAATAATACAACAAGATTACCTGATTTTAGAAATAATAGAGTGGATAGCACCAACAGTGTGGACAATATACCCCCGGGTCAGTTGCAGTTACAAGAACAGGATAATGTATATAATAATGATACTGTCGATAATGGTATGCAACTTTATCAATGGTTAAATCAAGTGCAAAATAATGCAGTAGAGAGAAATATCCACACACCAAATTTTTCAACAATGGTGGATGAATTTCATGATTTAGTATGGCAATATCGTAAACTAGTGCATGAAAATGCTTATTTTAATGAATGTGTTAAGAGACAGCAAGTTCCGAAAGGCCTGAGGTATTGGAAATATCCTACAGGTTTAAAAGAAAATAGTGCATTACATAAGGAACTCTTACAGTTGTTTGACCGGCAGGGGTGTGTTTCTTCAAGTATTGGTAAAACATAATGTAATACAAATGGATGAATTAAACATTAAAATTCAAGCACTTGATATAAAAATAAAGCAGCAAACAGCATTTACTGCTTGTCAGAACCAGTATCTTGAAGTTTTCACTCAAATAGATAAGTATAGTAAAATTGTGGCTGAAAGGAAAATCCGTAAATTAGAAAGAGATAGAATGGACTATTCCAAAGGCCAAGCCTATCCTAAATCATCGCGAGGACAGTGGCGCAATGATGTAGCAAATGTAACCTCTTCTCCTGCGGAAAATAATGGCACCCAAATACAAAATAATGAAAATACTAATAATCAGCAGCAGTTCCCTTTAGAGGATGGCAATCTCCGTCGATCGGAACGTCTCCGCAACAAAGAAGGGTACAAACCGAGGGTCAACAATACGCGCACATGGAGGAGACAAAGGATGGGTTCACTGAACAATTACAACTAGAAATAGTAAGTTTGGACAATTTTTCACTTGACGAAAATAAATATCAGTTAATTTCCAACACGACAGGTGATTATCATATTTATAACTATAGTCAAGTTGCTCTAACTACTGAACATGCACACATTTTCAGTAAAGGCTTAACATTCATACCAAGAAGAAGGGCAAGAATTACAAATTGAATTACTGAATTGAAGCTTTTTACGAGGAAAATGAATTTAGTGACTATACACCAACAAGCATCAAGTATAGCAAATAATCCTATGCATATTCCTAGTCTAACAAACCCCCCCTACATCCAAAAATCAGGTTGTTTGAAGAAATTTGCAAGCTTGATTTCAGATACCATCTTCAGCAGCATAGAAGTCAATGCCAAAATAATTTTACCAAGGCTCAATACGAGACATTAAATGAATTAAAAACAAATGGTGATGCCCATATTATGCAACCTGATAAGGGGGGTGGTTTAGTTATGATGAATGCTTTTGATTATAACCAACAGTTATTGAATATATTATACGATGATGCATACATTGACGTTTCTGTGAATGAAATCAATATTTCTTATGCCAGAATTGATTACCTTCTGGAGGATATGTTATGGCAGGGGCAACTAACTAATGAAGCCTACAGATATATGCAAGTGAAAAATCCCAGGATTCCTATTATTTTCGGCGCACCAAAACTGCATAAGGATTTACAAAATCCTCTGTTGCGTCCCATTGTAGATGCTGGTGGTTCGAAAACTTACTTTATAGCCAAATATATTGATATGAGGCTAAAAGAAAAAATGAAAAGATTAAAGTATATTTGCCGTGATTCCTGGGATTTTCTCACTAAGGTTAATAACTTAAATGTTAATAATGTGCAACAAATTGTGTTCATTACAGTTGATGTGCATGATTTATTCACTTGTATACCACAGCAGTTAGGCTTAACTTGGTTTGCTGACTTTTTTTCAGAAATAATACCTATACCTCAGGATGAACTAAATGCATTGGTAGATTTATTAGAGTTGGTTTTGACAAGTAATTACATCTATCATGATGGTCATTATTTCAAACAAATCAAAGGTGTAGCAATGGGCTCCCTCATAGGTACATTATATGCCAATGTAATCATGGCAGTTTGGGAGCATAGGTATATATTTCATTCAGAATTGATGCAATATATAGACCTATACAGTCGATTTTTGGATGATTTGTTTTTCATTTGGAATGGCCCTATATAATTGATAGATGAATTCATGTTATATATAAATGCCACTACTGAATTCTTGATTTTCACCCACGAGATAGAAAGGATACTATTTCATAATTAGATATTTCTCTATCAAAAGATGCAATATATAACCATTTTAAAGCCAATATTTTTCGTAAGAAAATGTATTCCAATAATTTTTTGCATTTTTGCAGTAATCATCCTGAGCATGTTAAAAAGGCAGTCATAAAAGGGTAGCTGGTTCGGGCAGCGTGCATGGTTTCACAATTTGATGAATTTGTTGAAGAATGTCATTTCATTATTAATATGTTTTTAAATAGGGAATATCCCATGCAGTTTGTTGTATTTGCTGAAGTTTTAAACAAGAGGAAAAATGGGTTTTACAAGCCATTGTTAGGAAATTTTAATTGCTCTAATATACAACAATTTGAGCAACAAGATTCAGAGCAACAATTGTTATCAGTGGAACAAAATGATTTTAATTTTAATATGGTTAGCACAGGTCACGATAATAAGAGCAATATAGCATGTATTACCACTTTCACACAGGATTCAGAGTATATCAAAAATATGGTGATGAAAAATTGGATTTTCATCAAAAGAGATATGCAATTGGTTAGTCTTTTAGGCACACAACCATCCATTATTTATAAAAGAGAGAAAAATTTGAAGAATTGGTGTAATACTTGTTCCAACACAGTGACTATCATTAAGGGTACAATTAGAAAATGCAATATGTGCAATTATTGTTCTTATATTTTGGAAACTGAACAAATATTTATTAATGGCACATCAATAAAAATAAAAGGAAAATATAATTGCAACACTTCTGGGGTGGTGTATGCTGCAATATGTCTACAATGTTCAGCCTATTATATAGGAAAAACTGAACGTAAATTAAAACAGCGCATTTATGAACATGCCTATGACATAAACAGGCAATCACTTAATAATGCTCTGTACAGGCATATAGCACAATATCCTTTGCGTAAATTTCAATTTATAGTATTGGAACAAGTAGTTCCATCTCCTAGAAGAGGGCCTTGGAAAATTATATTAGAATCAAAAGAATATTGGTGGCAGGTATATTTAAATGCCACCCAGTTTCCAGGTCTAAATGATTCCATTTCCATCACCAGTATTTTAAAATTAAAAGCTATTAATAGATGATAGTTGTTTTGTAATAAATAGTGGTGATAAATTCATTTATTTACATATATTTATATCTTATATATTCATTATTGGGTGTATGTGCAATAACAAATATATCAAGTAGTATGTGTATATTTTTGGATTTTAATATTTTAGTAATGTTAAGTTATTTGAAAAATGTTATATAATATTAGTGTATTCAGATAGGTGTAAGCTGCATTTTGGCAGTATTTTGGCAGTTTTCTATCAGTATTAATTAATTGATTGAATTAGTTAATTGATGATTATGTAAATTCTATAAAAGGATTGCAGTTTGAGTTTTAAAATTGTCTGATGAAGGCTGGAGTTTGCAGCCGAAAGCGCTTACCAATAAATTCTCATATTTTTATTCCGGTTGTCCGCTTGATTGCTTTTGTGCTCCAGGATTTACTTCATAGATAAATTCATGGTGAATCCTAAATCCAACCACAACTACAAAAAAGAAACCTATCAGTCCTATATCCCTAAAAGTATAAATCCACAACAATGTGCCAGATAAAGTTCCAATTAAAGATACAGTCGCACAATATACTATAGATTAATCCAGATCACAATGTACAGCAACCAGGACCCAATATAGGTGAAAAAAACTTCTTTAATGTCCATAAAACACTTTTAATGAACCATATACCAATTTTAGTTTAACCACACCTTCATCAATATATACGGGTCTATATCAGAACATCAAAGTTTTAAAACTTCGAATGTTCTAATATCGACCCATTTTGATTGAACGCTAAAAATAGCGAAGCCGAAGAACATCGAATTCTTTCCTAGGGAAAGAATTTGGTTGGCCGGTTCTGTGGCTTCACTATTTTCAGCGCTGTGGTGGAGATTTACGGGTCAGGTTCAGGTAAGTGTGCAATTGTGTGGTTGTTAGGATTAGGGCGCGGGTTAAGTGAGTTAGGGTTAGGGTGTGGGTTAGGTGAGTTCGGGTTAGGGCGCGGGTTAGGTGAATTAGGTTTAGGGGCGGGTTAAGTGAGTTAGGGTTAGGGCGTGGGTTGGGTGAATGTGCGATAGTGATGGACCTTAGGGTTAGAATTTGGGTTAAGGTAAGTGGATAGATATTAGTGTATGTATAGTTTAGTGTAGGGTTAGTTGTAGGATTATAAGTGTATGTGTGTGTATTGATGTTTTTTAGGTGTGCTTGTGTTGTGTGTATGTGTTTTGGAATAACAAATGATGTTAAGTTGTCAATCTCGCCTTCATTCTTGCTTGATGGGTTCGGAGCCGATCCCTCGGCTCCGACTCGGCACTTGCTAAGCTCGAGAGTCTCTTTTACCAGCTCGAGGCAGCCCCATATCCCATGATGCAAGGCGGTAAGTACCCAGATCTCGTTTGCCGCTTAGGAGGTCTTCTTTTTACCAGCTCCTGGTAAGTTGTTCACTTTTGTGATATTTAAGCCCCTTTCTAGTCAAAAACCTTTTATTGATAGTTTTTAAGTTTAAATTGTACCTTTTCTGACAGAAATTCCCTGTCTTCTTTAATTTTTTGTTAGTCAATCTTTTCCCTATCCCATCCCCCCCCTGTTAGGGTGTGTGTGTTGGTTTATAGAATACCTTTTGGTATTTTATTTAACTTATTTTTGACTGGTGTGTGTGTGTGTGTTTTTTCAGCACCATGTCAAAGGAGAGGGTCTCAGGTTTTAAGAAGTGTGACTCGTGCTGTCAGAAGATGTCTCTGACAGACGGTCACACTTCTTGCCTGTATTGTTTGGGCCCTCTTCACCTGCAGGACTCCTGTGCTATTTGTCACTCCTTCAGCCAGAGAGTCCTGCAGGAGAGACGGAATAAACTGATTCTTAGGGGCCTTCTTAAGCCGGAGGGCTCTCCGGCTAAGTCGGCTCCACCTAAATCAGTAAAACCTTCCAAGGCCCAGGCTTCTGTATCTAAGCCTGCGGCCTCGGCTCCGACTGCATTGAGTCGAGATCGACTCGGCTGGAGCCGATTCTAGCTTGACAAAGCCTTCGGCACCGATGGCTATCGGTGCCGAATCTGTATTGACCACTTCGATGTCGGCTCCGATCGGCTCCGACACCCATGTGGCACAGGCATCGGTGTCGGCTCCGATCGGCTCCGACACCGTTACTTTGGTAGCTGTATCGGCTCCGGCTGGAGCCGATACATCGAGGCTTTCTGTCGGCTCCGAGAGGTCGGCTCCGACAGGATCTATTGTATCGGCTCCGATGGCTCATTCCAGGAAGAGGTCGAGGTCTCCTTCATGGAGCCGATACTTTCGGCTCCGGCTTCACCTCTTCTATCGGAACGGAGCCATCGGAGCTGATCTTCAAGGTCATCCAGGTTGTCAGATCATGACCTAGAGAGAGTGGTCAGTAGATTACTCAAGTCACAGGTACTGGCCCAAATGTTACACAGTCCGTCTCAACAGACGACTGTTGGTCCACACCCCATTACAGTTCCTCCTTCAACTCTACCCCAGAGCTTGGAGTTGGAGTCTTCGGGAATGGTTACTGCTACGGCTGGAGGACGGATACCCCCTTCTGTTCCTTCAGCCTCTACTCTTATCTCCTCTTCGAGACCTTCCTTAGAGGGATTCCGTGGTCGGGCTTCCATGGTCTCCTCCGAGGGCGTCAGTGGCATCGGACCCTTGTCCGAACCCGCTCTTCCCTTGGAGCCTCGGCCTTGGTGAGCTCGGCTCCGACATCTGCCTCGGAGACTTCCCTTTCGGTGGTCCCTGGAGTTCCTAGCTCTTCGGAGCGGGTTCTCTCGGACCTGCCTGGGAGGGGAGCATTCGAGGTGATGAAGAGTGTACTGGCCACTGGTATCAGTCAGCAGTCTGTTCCCGTAGCTCCTCCCTCTATAGTACCTGTTGACATCTCTGCCACTTCTCTTGCTACAGGACCCAGAGATCCTCCGCCTCAGGTTTCCCCATTGGGAATTTCCCCCTCTTCCGAGGATTCTCCTGATGTTTCGGGAGATCCTCCTAGGAAGAGGACTTGTAAGAGGAAGCATGTAGACTCCCCCGAGTCTGTCACTTCGGATACTGACTTTGATGAGTCAGAGGGATCCCCTAGATCCCCCTCTGAGGATGTCTCCTTCTCAGACATCCTAGAACTCCTGAAACAGAGGGGAAACTGGCCCACCAACAATCCCTCTGAGGATGAGTCAGTATACCTAGAGGCGTTTGGATCTCGGCCCTCCACCTCCTGGGTATCTCCGCCTTCGACCCCTTATGCAGGTGATTGCACGAAGGCGTGGGCAGCTCCTGACTCTGTAGAGCCAGTCCCTAGGAGGCCTTCAAAATTTATCACTGCCCCGCGACAAACAATTCCTTACTAAGGGTGTCCCGCTGATGCCATGGTGGTGGCTGCGGCCACCAAAAGGAACTTGCAGATCCTTCCGTGCCCGTCCATCCTCCTAATAAGGACTCTAGGACCATGGATAGGTAAGCGGATGTTTTCCTCAGCGACCTTTGCTATGCTCGCTGAATTACCTATGTCACTTCACCAGACTCCAAAGGGATATCCTGAAGGAGCTGGGAGAAGTAGTTCAGGATCCTACAGCTGCAGGGGCTCAAGAAAAATTGCTTCTCAGCTAGGAACCCTCAATTCCATTGCAAACTCCTCCATGCGGCTAATATCTTATGCTGCGGATGGAGCGAGTAGAGCCAGGCACAGGTGTGGCTCTTAGACGCCAAGCCTGGATGCGGCTATGTGATTTTGGATCCCTTTAAGGCGTCCTTCACAAATTCTCCCTTTGATGGGTCAGCTTTGTTTGGCCCTCAGGTGAAGGAAACCTTGACCAGGTGCGAGCAGGACGGCAAGACTCTTTCTGCTGTTGGAGTCCGTTTTTCCACCCCTTCTAGGCCTTATCCCAAAGGACAGAAGGGTGGGAAGATGTGGTTCCGTAAATCCCAAGGAGTCACACCGGATTCACGTGGTCAGTTTACCCCTAGAGGCAGAGGTGGTAACAATAACAGACGCTCTAGAGGCAGAGGGGGTCCAAGAACCAGGGAAACAGGGAGCCTCTCTGACAAGCCCTTTCAGCATCCCTGAGGTGTTGCCCGGCTGTCCCTTCTTGGAGGCAGTCGGGGGAAGATTATCACTGTACCCAGAAGCCTGGCATTCCCTCACTCAAGACAGATGGGTACAGTTGATCATATCCAAGGGTTACATAATTCCTTTCGAGGAAAGTCCTTTCCTCAAATTCCCTTCCAGATGTACCACCCGGTCTAAGGGACATTGCAGAGTTAGAAATCGCAAAACTACTGCAAAAGAGCCATTCAGCCAGTTACAATAGACCATTCAGAGCCGGAATCTACTCAAGGTTCTTTTGGTCCCCAAAAGACGGGAGACTGGAGACCAATATTGGATCTCAGCAGACTCAACAAGTCTGTCAGGAAGACAAGATTCCGAATGGTCACTCTTCAGTCAATTCTGCCCTTCTTACAGAAGGACAACTGGATGTGCTCAATAGATCTTCAGGATGCGTACTATCACATCAAAATTCACAGACGCTCCAGGAGATTTCTCCGCTTCGGCTGGGGTCCAGTCATTTCAGTTCAGAGCCCTGCCCTTTGGTCTCACTACAGCCCCCAGAGTGTTCACCAAATGCATGGCAGTGGTCACGGCTCACCTGAGACGTCAAGGATTCCAGGTGTTTCCGTATCTCGACGACTGGCTCCTGTCAGCCACCACCAGGCATCAGCTTATACAAGCCAGGGATTACACAATAGACCTTTGTTCTCATTTGGGCATCTCAATCATCTTCGAAAAGTCATCCTTATCGCCCTGCCAGTCTATTACCTTCATAGGCAAACTTAAACACTGTTCGGATGTCAGCTACCCTTACAGAACAGAGAGTTTCAGACATTCAGACTCATGTCAGGATCATTCTGGCCAGCAAGAAAATACAGGCCAGAATGGTTCTAAAGGTATTAGGTCTCATGGCTGCGGCCATTACTCTTCTTTCCCTGGCTCGATTCTACATGCGCCTTCTTCAGTGGATGCTGTTCACACAGTGGTCATACCAACAACTTCCAATGCGTCACCAGATTCTGGTGACACAGACATGCAAAGAGCATCTTGCTTGGTGGATCACATCGTCTCAGGTTCACCAAGGCAGGTGCTTTGTACCTCCGTCCCCGATAGCCACTGTCACCACGGATGCCTCCCTGATCGGGTGGGGGGGTCATTATCAGGGCAGGATGGTTCATGGGACGTGGCAACCGTTCGAGTACCATCTGCACATAAATGTCCTGGAGATGAGAGCAGTGCTTTTAACGTTGCAAGCCCTCAACGACTTTCTTCCCGTAGGGACAATTGCAGTCCACACAGACAACATGTCTGTAGTATGGTATATCAACAAACAGGGCGGAACCAAGTCCTACCCCTTGTGTCGAAGCGCTCAGACTTTGGCAATGGGCGATCTCCTCTCATCGGTTTCTGGTAGCAACGCATATCCCTGGGAAAACCAACATTATAGCGGACAGATTGAGCAGAGCTATCCTCATGCCTCACGAGTGGTCTCTCAAGCAATCTATAGCGGAAGAGATTTTTCTGGAATGGGGTCGTCCATGTTGCAATCTTTTTGCTACTCCCCAAAACAGCAAATGTCCAGACTTCTTCAGCCTCTTCCCTCTATCAGGCCATCCCCAGAGACGCTCTGACCCAGGATTGGCCCCAGGGACTTCTTTATGCCTTCCTCCATTTCCTCTGATCCCTCAGGTGATCCAGAAAGCTACCGCTTTGAGAGCCAAATTGATTCTCATTGCCCCTTACTGGCCTCGACAAGTTTGGTTCCCGTTCCTCCATCATCACCTTTTGGTGCAGCCGTGGCATCTGGACCCAGTGCCAGATCTTCTGGTTCACTAATCCGGTCAGCTGCACCGGTCAATCCCTTCTCTCAACCTCACAGCATGGTTGCTCCACTTCCTTCCTTAGCCAGGCTTCCTTTGATCTCTAACCCAGTTAGAGACATCATAGTAGCTTCACTAAAATCCTCTACCAGGAGGATTTACACAAGCAAATGGAAACGTTTCTCTTATTGGGCTAAGGCCCAAAATATTGATCCTTTTACTGCCCCTGTTCAGGCAGTTCTGGACTTCTTAGCAGAGATTTTTCATGCAGGCTCCTCTTCTTCCACAGTCAGAGTTCAATTGGCTGCTATTTCCAATTTTCATGTCGGGATAGCAGATCATAATATTATGTCCCATAGGCTCTGCAGGGCCTTCTTGAAAGGAATTTTCCTACTAAAACCTCCAATCAGGAATCCTCCTCCTCAGTGGGATCTAAATTTAGTGCTGACATCCTTGATTCTTCCCCTTCGAGCCAGCTGTTTCTTGTTCCCTGAAATATCTTTCTTGGAAAACGTTATTTCTAGTGGCTATTACATCTGCCAGGAGGGTGTCTGAACTTCATGCGCTCGGTTCGACCCCTATTTGGTCTTTCACAAAGACAGAGTATCTTTGAGAACTAACCCAACCTTTTACCTAAGGTCGCTTCAAAGAACAATTTGAATCAATCCATTGATCTCCGGTTTTTTTCCTAACTATTCAGACAGAGCTGAACAAAAGCTACATTATCTTGATGTCCATCGTCAACTTAGATATTATTTGGACAGAACAAAAAATTTAGAAAATCTGATCAACTTTTTGTTTCCTATGCGGATAATAAAAAGGCCTTCCTGTTTCTAAAGTGACTTTGTCCAGATGGCTTTCTTCGTCATCACTGAAATTTATACTCAGGGGAAAACAGCTGTGCTCAAAACCTAAAGCACATTCAACTAGGAGTTTAGCTACTTCTACAGCTTTTCAAGCTAGACTTCCTTTGGACACTATTTGTGCAGCGCCACTTGGGCTACTCCTCACACTTTTGTTTCCCATTACAAATTGGACTTGGCCTCCAGGGACAGAGCCAGTTTTGGCTCTACAGTCCTCAAGAGTTTGTTCCATTGAGCCACCCAGGATAGAGGTGCTAGGGACGCGGTCCCATCAAGCAAGAATGAAGGCGAGATTGACAACTTAACATTAAGAAGTTATGTACCTACCATAACGTTCCATGTTAGTTGTCTTCTCGCCTTCTTTCTTGACCTCCCTCCTTCCCCTGGCCTGGACAGACCTTGTATAAGAAACTATTATGCTAAAGACCATTCAGACCTGGTCCTTTTTCCATCTGTAAGTTTCTTCTTCCTTTAGGAAGTATTTCATGCTTGGTGTTATTGCCCTTTGTCAACAAACGAGATCTGGGTACTTACCGCCTTGCATCATGGGATATGGGGCTGCCTCGAGCTGGTAAAAGAGACTCTCGAGCTTAGCAAGTGCCGAGTCGGAGCCGAGGGATCGGCTCCGAACCCATCAAGCAAGAAAGAAGGCGAGAGAAGACAACTAACATGGAACGTTATGGTAGGTACATAACTTCTTATTTTCCCAAGGAAAATATTCGTTGTTCCATGAGAGTGCGACAGTGGACAATGTCTTCTCAATGCTTTTTGGTGGCAGCACACATTCTGGGGGCTTGCATTGATCTGGCAGACAAACTGAGCAGGTCTCTTATTCTGCCTCATGAGTAGTCCCTCAATCAGTCATTGGCAAAAATGATTTTCAGTTGCTGGGGCCAGCTTTGCTGTGATCTTTTTGCTTCCCACCTAAACAGCAAATGCAGCAGCTACTTTAACATGATGGAGCAATCATTGAGGGATGCTCTAGAATGCAGTTGACTCCCAGGTCTCCTGTACACATATCTTCCTTTTCCGGAGACATAAACATTGTGAAATTAACCACATGGTTTATCCGAGTGGAGTGCCGGCCAAAGACACCAGGCTTTCTACCTCAGTTATTTTGTCTTCATCACAGAAGCCTAGCACCATAGGTTCATAGGTAAATTTTATGGTAACTGCCCTTGTGGGCCATTTTAAGCCTAGATAATTCCCTTTTCAAGAGAATCAAACCCAGTACCTTGTGTCTGTGAGGTAATCAACTTTGGCATTATGCCAACTTCCCCCCAAACCACCAGAAAGGTTTATGTTAGTAAATGCAAGAGATTTGCTATCTGGGTTTCCTCTAAAGGTCTAGATCATTTGCAAGCATCATTATCAACTTTGTTAGACTTATTGGCTGGCTTGTTTCCGAAAGATGCTATTAACAGCCATATCCAACTTTTATGAGGGCCAAAACTAAATCTCTGTTGCTTCTTTGAAAATCTCCAAAGCCTTTTTGAAGGGGGCTTTCCTTCTTAGACCTCCAATCAGAGATCCAATTCTTCCATGTGTTTATTTGTCTAGTGCTTCAAGCCCTAGCTAGGAACCCTTTTGAGTTAGCATCCGCAGCAGAACTGAAATGTCTGCCTTGGAAGATGATTTTTCTAGTGCAGTCACATCAGCTAGAAGGATGTCAGTGTTGCAACCACTGTCCTGCAGAGACCTACTTCTCTCATTTTTCATAAGGCTACGATTTCAGTATAGACCAATACTCTCTTTTTCCTCCCAAAGTGGCCTTGGAAGCAAACCTTAATCAGATGATTAACCTACCAGTTTTCTTCACAGAGTTTTCAAACAAAGGGAAATATACTTTACATCTGATTGATGTTGATTGTCAACTGAAATTTTGCTTGCATTGCACCAAAGACATTAAGAAAACAAACCAGCTCTTTGTCTCCTTTTCAAAAGTCAAATTGGGTCAAGGAGTTTCTAAAGTGATCTTATCCAGCTGGTTCTCTGACTGCATTACCTTAGTTTATAAGGAGAATAGATTAACATTACCACACAAGCCATGGCTCACACAGCTAGAGCAGTGGCTACCTTCATGGCTTACTTTGCAAGAATTCCCATAGATGAGATTTGTGCTGCAGCAACTTTGTCTACAGTTCATACTTTTGTGTCGCATTGCAAGCTGGCTGTGCAGCCGAGATCCTATGCATCTTTTGGCTCCACCATACTTTGGAATATCCTTCCATGAGACCGTCCTGTTTTTTTTCTGGTAACCTAGATATCTGTCCCATTTGTTGAGTCAAATGGAAAAGACAACATCAGATATGAAAACTATGTACTTACAATAACGCTAGATCTCTGTTGTCTTATTCCATCCAGTCCAGCATTCCCTCCCTCCATCCTCCTTCCTAAACTGTCATTTTATGACTCTTAACCAATCAATTAAACATGTCCAGGACCTTATTTTGTTGGCAGCTTGGAGCTGTTTATCATCTTTCATGTCCTGTTACATAGGTTGCTAACTCTGTGTTGTATCCATCAGGTAAAGTACTATGTACAAGCAGGCAAACTCAATCTGAGGTATTCTAGGGATCAGAGAGAATTATGAGGAGACGGAAACCAGAGCCTTGGATCAAACCTCTTGAAAAAGGTGCCAAGGTCAGAGCTGATCAGATCTGACCACCCACCTGTTGAGCCGGATGATACAAGACAACACAGATCTATCATTATAGTAAGTACATAGTTTTCGCACAGCACCTTCCAGGTTTATGGAATAAGCTTCCCCTTACGATCAGATAGCATCTTTCAAAAATAATAGTGATATATATATATATATATATATATATATATATATATATATATATATATATATATATATACATATACATATACATCAGACGGCTCATTGGTGCAGCAGTAGCATTGTTGCCTCACAGCAAGAGATTCTCCAGTTCGATTCTCAGCTGGGGTGCCTTCTGTGCGGAGTCTGCATGTCCTCCCCATGTTTGTGTGGGTTTCCTCTGGGTACTCTGGTTTCCTCCCACGTTACAAAGACGTGTCTGGAGTGTTTCTCCCTGGGCTTCCGCTGAATATTGGCTTTGTTCCAAGTCAGACTTTCCTGGTAAACAAATGTTAAATAAATTAAATATATATATATATATATATATATATATATATATATATATATATATATATATATGCATATGTGTGTGTGTGTGTGTGTGTGTGTGTACGTACACACACACACATGCATATACGTTTCACATCAAAATGTGAAACTCAGAATTGTATGCCTTGGAACTACTAAAAATAAAATAAAATACAACAAATCTCCAAACTTGTTGTAATGCCATTTAAAGATTTTGGAAGGGAGGTTTTGCTTGTGGAAGCCTCTGATGTAAGTAGCTGTTCTCCCAATATTTCATACACTCATACCCTTGCTACTTTTATGTAGTAACAACAGAGATTTTTAAAGCTCAAAGTAGGGGTAAAACTCTGAAATGCCACAACCGTAGATATTATACATTTACCTTTTTGCATGTCTAAGCTTTCTTTTTAGAGGATCACAATTGCAGTCCTCAAAGTTTCAACAGAGACCCAAAAATATCAGCATAACATTACATTAGTTAAGCTTCTTGAAGGTCATTAGGTTAGATAGTTTAAAATCTGAACTTATGAACTTGTGAACCTCTTTTTGTTTGAAGACGAATGCCATCCTGCCACCCCTCATGTTTGGACTGTCCCGACATCTAGCATCTGCTTTTGTAGTTGCCTTTAAGACCAGTAAGTATATACTCTGATGTTGTCCTTTTCATTCCTCCTCACCAATGGGTCTCAGATCAGATATTGGATCCGACTCAGATGCTTTCCAAGACTTATGATCCGGGTCTCGAGTTCCTTCCTGTACCCACAATGCACCAGACATTCCTCAACTCCCCAGATCTTGTTTGCCACGTATTGCGTCCAGACGTGGTTCCAGTCACAAGCTAGTGGTTTTGTTCAGATAAGTGTAAAATTATGGTGTTAGCTTGATTATTGTTATTACTGTTACTGCCTTTTTCCCTTTTTCCTCTTCTTTTACCTCCCTCGTAGTTAACGAAGTGTCAGAGACTTTAAATTTCCCATCTTTGCTTCTTCTTCTTCTTCTCCTTCTTCTTCCTTTCTTCTTGCTGTTGGCACTTTAAAAAAAAAATCCTAATTAGAGTTAAAGTTTCAAGTTAATTCCAGATTCCTTAGCTTTACTGTTGGCTTGTTTATTGTTTGTTGTTTTTAATTTCTCCAAGTCTTCTGGGTTTCTAATACCATGACGGGAATGGACCCCATTCCTAAGTCAAAGTATGATTAAATTTCATGAAATTAGCATTGTTTCACTCTTGATGTTAGCCAAAAGTGCTCTTCGCAGCACCCGCAATGTGCCCAGTAATGACTCCTTCTGCAATTCATACGGTGTTATATGAATTGGTAACATATCTAAATACGACTGTAAATTCTTTTTTATAAGACCAGTTGCTCTTACTACTATTGGAACTGTCTGGGTATCTTTCTTCCACATGGCTCTCCTTTCTGCCTGCAAATCGAGGTATTTTATGACTTTGTGTCTCTCTGTACGCAAGACACTGTAGTCACTAGGTGTGGCAATTTCAGTGATCAATGCTACTTTTGTCTTCTTTTCTTGGACCACTATATCCGGTTTTCTAGCATCTATGTTTTGGACTGTTGGCATTGGGTGATCCCAAGTGATGTAAACTTCATCATTTTCTGTGATTCTCTGTGGTTCATGTTTCCAGTGTTTTTCAGCCACTTCGATACCATAATGTTTGCACAATCTCCAAAGTAACAAACTTTGTTGCTTTGTGTGTGCTTTTATGTCTGAGAAGCCAACTGGATTCAAGAGATGCACTTTTTGTGGGCACAAGATCCCTATCTCGGATGCTCACAAGAAGTGCGTCTATTGCCTACATCCAGACCATTTGGATGCAGAGTGTGTGGTGTTCATCCCTCGTGCATTAGCTGACTGCCGCAACAAGCTCATTTTAAAGGGCTTGTTGCCTGCTTCCACCACTTCTGGGGCTCAAACTACCTTAAACATGCTGGCTCCAAATGCTCCCTTTCACCTTCCTCTGGGGAGTCAGAGCATGCTAAGAGAAAGACTAAGGTCTCGGATCAGTCGTCCTTTGATCCAAGCACCTCTCACAAAAGCTTGCATCCGAAGACTTCTTCGGATCAGATAGTGTTAACTCCTAAGGTCACGAGGCCAGCATTGGATCCGAAAGTTCTATCAGATCCATCTTCCTTGGCTCTGAGCACCTCTCAGACCTCAGATCTTATTATTATTACAGGATCACTCGTTCCCAGCACCTCCTCCTCGGATCCCAGGGCTTCGGATCTCGTGGTTAGGAGGTTGACATTGGCCTTCCAGGTGGAACGAGTATCCCCAATTCTTCCCTCAAGGTCCGCCAAACCCCTACCAAATCTAGACATACATCCTCAGTGTCTTTCAGGACTTCACAAAACTTCACCAAGGCCAATATTGACAGAATGATGCAGATGTTCCTTAGGGAGCTGATCTAGATGGGGGTATTGCCGTCTCCCTCAGTCTCAGATATGTGAGTGCTCCTCCTCTGTCTAAACAGACTCCTTTTCCAATCTGACCCCTGGGCTTGGAATCTGAAGAGAGTCAATGTCGGATCCAAGGAAGCTCCCTTCTTCAACTACAACTGAATCCCTGACTAGCACTGTTCTGTTTTTGTTGGATAAGAGTGAGTCCTGGATCCAAGACGTTGGCACCAGCTCTAGGGGGTTGACTTTGGCTCTGACTTTTTTGGTTCCATCACTTCTCCTCTGAGCTTTGGCCTTCAACAGCTCAGGTCCAGTTCTGTTGGGAGGCCTCAGATCCATGGGTGGTTTTGCTCTCTCCCCTCAGGTAACTTTGGTTCTGAGAGAGTGGGCAGCTTCCCCAGGCCCACCAGCCTTCTGCGTGGCAAAGGGCTTTCTCTAGGTTTAGAGAGTCATCTACTCACACCCAGGATCTACCCCTTCTTTCATTGGATCTGAGCACTGAGCCCATTGTTCCTGTCCTGTGTCAGCCTGTCCTGAGGAGTCTCCAGGCTACTTCCCATCAGGGAGCTCCCCCCCTTCTTCCGATACCTCCTGGAACACCCCAGAGAGAAGGAGGTCCCTCAAAAGAAAAAGTGTAAAAGGAGGCACACAGACTCCCCTTTGGAGTCCTTCACAGAGGACACCAATCTCGATGAGAGATAAGGATCTCCCAGATCACCACCTGAGGACCTCTCCTTTGGAGACATCCTAGAACTCCTCCAGCAGAAAGGTGAATGGTGTGCCCAACCTTTCTTTTGAGAAAACGGTGTTCCTGGAAGCCTTCAGGATGGGCCCATCTACATCCTGAGTGACTCCCCCTGCGGATGAGCTGATTGACCTAGTCTCTCATCGGGCTTTGAAGGAACCGGACCTGGTTGAGCCTATCCCCAAATGCCACGATAGGTTCCTGAGCCCGCCAGCAGATCATGTACACTGGAGTAAAGGCATTCCTGTAGATGCCATTGTTATTGCAGCAGCCACTAAGAAGGAGCTGGCAGAACAGAGCTCCACTGTTCATCCTCATAACAAAGTCTAGAGCGCTGGACAGACATGGAAAGCATGTTTATGCCTCAGCTATCTTCTCTCTGAGGTCATTAATCTACCTGACATACTTCACCCGTCTGCAGAGAGACCTGGATAAGGAATTATCCAACTCTTTTGCCAAGACCATGTCAGAGGAGGACATGAAAAAGGTTTATCTGAAGTAGGCACTTCATTTGTCAGCAACCTTTGGGATACGGATCCGAGCTGGCAACTTCTACCACAGCATAGATCTGAGCTCCTAGCTCCTCCCTTTACCCATAATCCCCTGCCAACCCTGACTGACCTCAGATCTAGTTTGCCGCGCTTCAAGCTACAAGCTGGATTTTTGAGCTCCTGCTACTTTGTGGATTTGTGAGAAAAAAAAATTCTATTTTATTCCCCTTTTTCTTAGTGTGAGTGAGAGCGATTGTTTAGGTACCCCATAGCCCTTTTATCTATCTCAATTTAATTTAATTTAATTTGTGGTTATTTTTCCTCCTTCCTGCCCTCGCTGGTCATAGTGTGTGTTTGTGGTGTGTGTAGGGGCCTAGTGAGTGTGTTTTCTGTGCTACTATGTCGGAGACCCCTAAAGCCATCTTTTCAAAGTGCACCGAGTGTGGCCATAAGCTTTCACCGGCGGATGGCCACACCCGGTGCTTTAGGTGCCTTGGGGTTGAACACCTCTCCTCGGGATGCGCGATTTGCGCGGTGTTCAACCCAGGGCACTTAAAGACCGGAGGTCGAAGCTGATTCTGGCGGGCCTTTTGCCCCCAGATTCGGCTCCGGCCTCCGGTGCTTCTGTGGCCGCTACCCAGCCCTTGGTGGCAGCCACCCCTGCCTCCCTCCTTCCCTCCGGTCGGGACTCAACCTCCCGCTTTGGCTCCGGAGGAGAGGGAGGCCGGGAAAGCCAAACGGAGAGAGAAGCACCATAAGCGGCGGGCCGAGGACTCCTCCTCGGCCCCGCCCGCCAAACGAGCTTCTCCCTCCAGAGCTTCTGGATCGCCTCCTCCTCGGCTCCAGTCCCCTTGCTTCTCACCAGGACCCGAGGAGGAGGGGACCTAGTCCCCGTCGAGGTCATCGAGACGGCACTCTAGGTCTGCCTCGGTGGCCTCTTCGAGGTCCACTTTTAGCATGTCAGATGCAGACATGGACCGGATGATGAGGATGTTCATCCAGGCCCAGCTGCAGTTGGGAGTGCTCTTGCCTCCTCCCCCCTCTGGGGGAGAGCTCAACCCCATTTTTTGCTCCAATCGCTCCTTCTCCGACCCGCTTTCTGGGTTCGGAGCGTTCGGAGCCGAGCCGCGTTGGATCCGGGGGTGGGTCGGAGCCGACATTACTGGGTACTTCGGCTCCGACTGGTCCCTCGAGCTTGTCGGATCCGACCTCTCGGAGCCGTGGGCTGAGCTTTGGATCCGAGGGATTCGGTGTGACTTCGGCTCTGTCCCGGTCGGAGCACATGGGTCCTTCGGATCCGATGGTCTCGGCCCCAGGTCCGGTCCCTGCTTCGGATCCGTGTGGGAATCGACTCTCGGATCCTATCGAGGGCGGCTCCTCCTCGGCTTTCGCTGTGGTGGAGAGGGCACTGTTGAGTGCATCCGGGCCTCCGGTCCTGGCTTCGGCTCCCCCCTGCACCTCCCTCTCAGCTGGTTCAGGTTCCCATCACCCGGCCTTCGGGGCAGCCTGCTTCAGCACCTGTGGGTGTTCCTTCGGAACATGACATTGCTGGTGAGACTTCCTCGGACAGCCCCCCTGAGGAGGTTCCTCACAAGGCTAAGTGTAAGAGGAGGCACGTGGACTCCCCCGAGTCCCTTACGGAAGATACAGACTTAGATGAAGGGGAAGGCTCCCCAAGGTCACCCCCCGAGGATGTCTCCTTTGGAGACATCATGGAAATGCTCAGGATTAGGGGAGGGTGGTCTGCCCCTAAAGCTTCCTCCAATGAGTCCGTATTCCTAGAGGCATTCGAAGCAGGGCCATCTACCTCCTGGGTGTCCCCTCCCCCCGACCCCCTTGTGGACCTTATCTCCACCAGGGCTTGGAAGGAGCCGGACACTGTAGAGCCAGTCCCCAAGTGCCCAGATAGGATCCTGAGTCCCCCTGCAGAAAGAACCCACTGGAGCAGAGGTCCCCCCGTGGATGCTATGTTGGTGGCGGCGGCCACCAAGAGGGAGTTGGCTCAGGAGAGCTCCGCGGTCCACCCACCGAGCAAGGAGTCTCAGGCGATGGAAAGCCTTGGGAAGAGGGCCTTCAGTTCTGCAACCTTCTCGATGAGGGCGCTGAACTATATGGCACACGTCATCTGGATGCAGCGAGATCTAATAAAAGAATACGCTGCTCCCCCCCCAGAGTCCATGTCGGAAGGGGACAAGCAGCTGTACTCCTCCTGAATGTCCACTCTACGTTCCATTTCTAACACCTCTATGTGGCTCTTGTCTCACGCCACTGAAGGATCTGCTAGAGCTGGCGGAGCCGGCCTGGTAATGAGGTGCCAAGCCTGACTCCGACATTGTGACTTCTCGGAACACTTTAAGGCGTCATTCGCGAATACCCCCTTTGATGGTTCTGCACTGTTTGGCAAAACCGTTCGCGACACTTTAGTCCAGAGTGAGAAAGACGGGAAGATGTCTGCCATCGGAGTCCGCTTCTCTTCTCCCCAGAGGTCCTTTTCCAAGAACCAAAAGGGTCAGAAGAAGATGTGGTTCTGGAAATCGCATCAGTCCCAGTCTGCTCCGGACAACCAGTCCTCTCGTGGCAGAGGAGGACAGGGAGGACGCCACCCTAGAGGCAGAGGGCGTCCCAGAAATTTTGGGTCCAGAGAACCATTCTCTGAGAGGTCCACGCAGAACCCCTGAGGGGTTGCCCGGCTGCTCCACTCTGGAGGCAGTCCGGGGGCATTTTTCGAGGCACCTAGCAATGTGGGAGTCCATAACAACAGATCGCTGGGTGCTTCACATCATATCCAGAGGTTACCAAATTCCCTTTATTGTAACCCCCAAAACCAGAAGCCTCCCCAACGTACCACCCAATCAGAGGGAGGCGGCTGCTACAGAAATTCAGCAGCTTTTACAAAAAAGAGCCATCCAACCCATCCCCCCAGATCAGCTCAGATCAGGGTTTTCCTCCAGGTTCTTTCTGGTGCCAAAAAAGATGGGGGACTTGAGGTCCATCCTCGACCTCTCTCTCTTGAACCTGGCAGTACCCAAAGAAAAGTTTCGGATGGTCACTCTGCAATCTATTCTCCCCCTGTTACGGGAGAATGACTGGATGTGCTCGATAGACCTCAAGGATGCGTACTATCACATTCTTGTGGACAGACGCTCCAGGAGGTTCCTCCGCTTCCGTCTGGGAGCCAGTCACTTTCAGTTCAGGGCCCTCCCCTTCGGTCTCACCTCAGCCCCCAGGGTGTTCACCAAAGTCTTGGCAGTTATAGCGGCCCACCTGAGGCTTCAGGGAATTCAGGTCTTTCCATACCTGGACGACTGGCTCCTCATCGCCCCAACAAGACATCTGCTCTGTTCAGGCAGGGATTACTTCCTCAATCTTGCTCCACACCTAGGGTTGACTGTCAACATGGCCAAATCCACTCTGGCTCCTACACAGGTAACAGATTTCATAGGGGCGAGATTGCATTCCAGACTAATGCTTGCTTTCATGACTCCAGATTGGCTTCAGAACCTGAGGTTGCATGTTCAGGCCATTCTCCAACTTCTTGCTCCACTGGCGGAATTGATCCTGAGGGCTCTAGTGTCCATGGCGGCAGCAATTTCTCTGCTGCCCTTAGCCCGTCTAAATATGAGGGTCCTGCAGTGGACCCTCCAGGTGCAATGGTCCCTGTTTCGCAACCCCCTGTCTCATCCCATTCCCCTAAGCATGGCTTGCAGAGGGTCGCTCGTGTGGTGGCTCCAGTCCCCGAGCCTTCACACGGGACGACCATTCTCGATGCTTCCTCCCATCACCACAGTGACCACGGACGCCTCTCGCCTGGGGTGGGGGGGCACTATTCAGGCAGAACGGTCCAAGGCACGTGGAACGACATAGAGACCTCCTTGCATATCAGTGTCCTAGAGATGAGGGCGGTGCTTTTGACGTTGCAGGCACTTCACGGCCTTCTTCCGATTGGGACGATTGCGGTACAAACGGACAACATGTCAGTTGTCTGGTACATCAACAAACAGGGGGGAACCAGGTCTTATCCTCTTTGTCGCGAGGCCATGAGAGTGTGGGAATGGGTGATATCCACCAACTGCTTTCTCATTGCAACGCACATTCCGGGATGGTCCAACATCCTAGCAGACAGGCTCAGTCGTTCAATTCTGACCCCATACGAATGGTCTCTCAATCCTCTAGTAGCGGAGCAAATATTTGCCCAATGGGGGCAACCCTGTTGCGATCTTTTTGCCTGTCCCTCAAATACCAAATGCAACAGTTACTTCGCTCTAATCCCCCCTCAGGGGGAGTCCCCGAGAGACTCTCTAGTACATGCTTGGCCTCTTGGTCTCCTTTACGCTTACCCTCCATTGCCCATGATGCTGAAACTCTTACAGAAAGCCAGTCGGTTGGGGAGCAAAATTATCCTCATTGCCCCATTCTGGCCTCGTCAGACGTGGTTCCAGTACCTGTGGTCTCACCTGATTCATCCACCCTGGATTCTGGATCCCCTCCCGGATCTCATTACTCACCCTCTGGGTCTTCCGACCCCCAACCTGGTCAACCTCAAGCTGACGGCTTGGTTGCTCCAGTTCCACTCCTGATAAGGACTCCCAGAATCTCCTCACCAGTCAAAGCCATTCTAGTAGCAGCACACAAACCGTCCACCAGAAGGGTCTATCGGAGTAAGTGGAAACGTTTCTCCATCTGGGCGGAGCACCGTCACTTAGATCCTTTCACGGCGCCTCTTACGTCAATTTTGGATTTTCTAACTACCCTTTTTCATCAGGGGGCTAGCTGCTCTACAGTCAAGGTACAACTAGCAGCGATTTCGCATTATCATGCAGGGCATGAATCGGGCCCTCTAATTACCTCCAAGCTCTGTAAAGCTTTCCTCAAGGGTACCTTCCTTCCTCAGACCTCTGGTCAGGGAGATAGTACCCCCATGAGATTTATCTTTGGTTCTACAGGCCTTGACAAGCCCCTCTTTTGAGCCGGCGGCTACGGTTGATCTTAAATACCTCTCCTGGAAGACGGCCTTCCTGGTGGCCATTACTTCAGCTAAAAGGGTCTCTGAGCTTCAGGCTCTCTGTGTCAAACCGCCGTATTTGGCTTTCCATCAGGATAGAGTTTACCTCAGGATCAATCCATCCTTTCTGCCTAAGGTATCTTCGGAAGCTAATATTAATCAATCTATTAATCTTCCCGTGTTCTTTCCCAACTATCAGAACAAAGGAGAGTACAAACTGCATTCTTTGGATGTGCACAGACAAGTACGCTTTTATTTTCATCGAACTGCTGGTCATAGGCAATCTGACCAGTTGTTTGTCTCCTTTGCCAAAACCAATTTAGGCAAGTCAGTTTCTAAAGTTACCCTGTCACGGTGGGTAGCTAGTTGTATCCTCTTGGCATATCAGAGTTCGGGAAGGCCTGCACCTCAGGGAGTCCGCGCACATTCTACTAGGGCCATCGCTACTTCAGCGGCTTTTAGATCTAGGATCCCCTTGGATGATATTTGTTCCGCAGCCACTTGGGCTTCATCTCATACCTTTATCAGCCATTACAAACTGGATGTTGTCTCCAGAGGTAGGGCGTCCTTTGGCTCTGCAGTGCTCCGGAATATTCTTCCATAACGGCCACCCAGGATTCAGGTAGCTGGGGACTCTGTCCCAAAGGTTGCTGACAAATGAAGTGCCTACTTCAGATTAAGAATTTATGTACTCACCATAACGTTCCATCTGAGTAGGTATCTTCATTTTTCTGCAACCATCCCCCCCTCCTTCCCCCTGACCTATATGATTCTGTTTAGGATCTGTCTTAGATAAGTCCCTTCCGGGGCACAGTAACAGTTGTTATATCGGGCAAACTTGATATGAGGTCAGTCAGGGTTGACAGGGGATTATGGGTAAAGGGAGGAGCTAGAAGCTCGGATCTATGCTGTGGTAGAAGTTGCCGGCTCAGATCCGAGATCGGATCTGTATCCCAAAGGTTGCAGACAAATGAAGATACCTACTCAGATGGAACGTTATGGTGAGTACATAACTTCTTATTCTCCAGCTGGCTACTCTTTCTTCCCTTGCTAATTCCTTAATGAGGTTGATTTTGCATGCAGCAGAAGGCACATCACAAGTAGCCGGTACAGGTATAGCCATCAGAAGACATGCCTAGATGCGGCTATGTGACTTTGCGGATCCCTTCAAACCATCATTCATTAATGCCCTCTTCAATGTGTCCTCCTTGTTTGGACCTTCTATGAAAGATACTCTGACCTGCAGCAAGCAAGAAGGAAAGACCTTGTCTGCCATGGGGATCAAGTTTTATACTCCTCAGAGAATATTCTCCAGGAATCAATGAGGAGGTAAGAGGACTTGGTTCAGGAAGTCTCAAGGTTCTTTTCAGGACCCGCACGGGGATATCTCCTCCAGAGGCAAAAGGGGAGGTTTCAGTAGCAAACACTGCCCCAGAGGCAGAGGGGGGGTCCACAGAATCAGGGGCTCCAGTGAAACCTTCCCTGGTAGGCCCTTCCAGCTTTCCTGAAGTACTGCCCGACTGTCCCTCTCTGAAGGCAGTCGGGGGTTGTCTATCCCTGCACCCGGATGCCTGAACAAGTATAACAAACAATTTCTGGGTGCTAAATATTTTATACAGAGACTGTTGCATTCCCTTTTCCCTAACTTTTCCAGGTCCAAGGAGGAAACTCCACAACATTCCACCCAGTCAGAGGGAGTATGCAGTACGAGAAGTTCAAAAACTTCTGCAAAATAGAATTATCCAAGAAGTCCCAACCAAAAAAAGACTTGGAATTTATTTTCGCTTCTTTTTAGTGCCAAAAAATGACAGGGGACCTGAGACCAATTCTGGATCTCAGCAATTTGAATAATTTCATCAAGAAGTCAAAGTTCTAAATGGTTATGGTTCAGTCCTTCTTGCCACTGTTACACAAGGACAATTGGATGTGCTCTTTGGATCTCCAGGACATGCACTATCATATAAAAATCGACAGGTGCTCCAGAAGTCATTTGTGCTTTCGGCTTCAGTTCAGGGCGCTGCCCTTTGTACTCACCACAGCCCCCCCCCCCCCCGGTGTTTACTAAATGTTTGGCAGCCTTAACTGCTCACCTGAGGCTAAAGGGACTCCAGGTGTTTCCATTCTTAGAAGATTGGCTCTTGACTGCACCAACAAGGCATCTTCTGCTACAATCAAGACACTATCTAGTGAGAATATTCAACCACATAAGTATCATGATACATCTAGCAAAATCAAACTTGACACCTGTGCAAAACTTAGTTCATGGGAACACAACTGGATTCAAGAACACAAGTAGCCTCCTTGCCAATACACTGCATTTTATCTCTGAGACAACACGTTCAAGATGTACTAGAGCACCTGCAACCATCGGCCAAGTTGGTTTTACGGGCTCTAGAGTTAATGGCAGCTGCAACTGTTGTAGTTCCCTTAGAGAGCTTCTTCATGAGAGTTCTCCAGTGGACCATAGCAGTCTAATGTTCTTTACTTTATCACCCTCTGTCTGCTCCCATAAACCTTTCTCAGATCTGCAGGGATCATCTACAGTGGTGGCTGGATTCACACGACCTTTCTCTAGGCAGACCCTTTTCTCTTCCCCCAGCCAAAGCCACAGTGACCGCTGACACTTCCTGCTCTTGGTGGAGGGGTCACTTCATAGAGAAGGTGTTCCAAGGCACATAGTCTACTATAATGACCAAGTTGCTTCTCAGTGTCTTAGAGATGACAGCAAACCTCCATACGTTGCAAGCCTTCCAGGGCGTTCTCCCGCTGGGAAGGATTGCGATTCACACAGACAACATGTTGGTAGTCTGGTACATCAAAAAACAAGGAAGAACATGTTCTTACCCGTTGTGCAGGGTAGCCATGAAAGTTTGGGAATGAGCGATATCTTCAGACCGTTTTTTGATTACAACACACATTCTGGGGTTAACTAGCGTTCTAGCAGACAGGATCAGCAGGTCAGTTTTGACTCATCAAGAGTGGTCCCCTCAAACAATCAGTAGCAAACAAGATATTCAGCCATTGGGGCTAACCTTGTTGCAACCTTTTTGCCTCTCCCCTGGACTTCAAGTGCAGCAAGTATTTTGCTCTGATAATCCTGGAGGGGGAGTCATCAAGGGATGCTCTAGTCCACGATTGACCCCCGGGTCTCCTTTATGCTTACCCCCTGTTACTACTGATCCCAAAAGTTCTACAAAAAGCCAACAGGTCGAAGAATTTCTTAATCTTCATTGCCCCTTTCTGGCCTCGCCAGGTGTGATTCCCCTTTCTTTGATCACCTCAAGTTTATGCCTTGGATTTTGGATCCCATACAGGATTTCATATCTCACCCTTCAGCGACTCAGATTCCCAATCTCCACACCCACAAACTGACCACATGGTTTCTCCAATTCCAGTAATTATAAGAAAGTCCAGGCTAGCCCCCTCTGTACATGACATTATTTTGGCATTTCAGAGAGCTTCCACCAAAAAGGCCTACAATAGTAAGTGGAAGAGGTTCTCTGTTTGGGCATCTAAGGAAAATATTGATCCTTTCTCAGCACCCACAGTGTCTATTCTCCTTTTTCCTAACACTCTTTTTTCAAAGAAGAGCTAGTTTCTCCACCATCAAACTCCAACTGGCTGCCATATCCAATTTTCACACTTGGAAGGGAAATTCAACCCTTTTTTCATCCAAACTTTGCAAGGCTTTCTTGAAGGGAGTGTTTCATCTTAGACCCCCAATTAAAAATCCCTTTCCCCCTTGGGATCTCATGTTGGTACTGCAGGGTCTCACCTAGAAACCTTTTGAATCTGCAAATTCTTGTGACATAGCTGTTACTTCCACTAAGAGAATATTGGAGCTTCAAGCTTTGTCAGCCAAACTTCCCTACATCATTTTTCACAAAGGTAGAGTTTCTTTAAGAACAAATCCTTCTTTTATGCCTAAGGTAGCCACAGAGTCTAACAGAAACCAGACACTTCAGTTGCCGGTTTTCTTCCCCAACTTTTCAAACAAAGATGAATACCATTTACACCTCCTGGATGTTAACAGACAATTGCATTTCTACCTACGCAGAACAAAGAGATGTAAGAAATCTGATCAAATCTTTGCCTTCTCAGCAAGCCAGTCAGAACAGGCAGTTTGGAAAATCACTTTAGCGAAATGGATAACAGCCTGTATTTCATTCATTTACTCTGAGAGAGGTATAGACTTGCCCCGGCCTACCAGGGCTCATTCCACTGGGGCTATGGCTACTTCACCTGCCTTCTCTTCTACTGATGAAGTTTGTGCTGCAGCCACTTTGTCTAAGACTCATACCTTTGCCACACATTATTAGCTGGATATTTTTTCCAGGAGCAGTTTTCCTTTGGCTTAACCTTGCTTTGGCACATCCTTCCTTAAGGGCCACCCAGGAATTACATAGCTGGGGACTCTGACCCATTTATGAGAAGGAATGGAAAGGGCAACATCAGATTGAAAAGTTGTGTACTTACAATAACTAGGTGTCTGTGTTGTCCATTTTCATTCCTTCTCACATACCTTCCATCCATCCCCCAGCCTGGTGCCTTTGTGATGTGCTTGTAAGACCTTGGAACCCATGGGTTCCAGGTTTGAGCCTCAGATACCTTTCTCTATAGTTGTGGTAATCTGTTTTATTTATAGGGCAGCAAACTTGATCTGGGGAGTTGAGGAAGGTATGGTGCACTGTGGGTAGAGGGAAGAGCTCAAGACCTGGATCATAAGTCTTGGAAAGTGGTCGAGTTGGATTTGATATCGGATCTGAGACCCATTGGTGAGGAGGAATAAAAATGGACAACACAGATTCTTAGTTATGGTGAGCACAGAACTACAGTTGTAATTCCTTGTAGACAACCAGGTACCAAATCTTCATTTTTTTTTTTCTTGATTTACAGGAAGTGTGTTTACTCAGTGTGAGATGAAATTGGCATGCTCAAGGGCTGGGCACATTTTCCTAATTCAGCACATTACAGCATGGCTTGTTGTTATATGAGGCATGTGCAAACCTGAACACAGCAGCTTCATAACAAAAATCTTGAATTGAAAAGGAAATGAGATTGAACCCAGTTGTGGATCCACTGATGAGGTTTCCCTTTCATGGATCAACTGCTGTTGTAAAGAAAATCTGTTATTTTCTTACTTGGTCTGTGACATTAGGTCCTAAGCCTCCTTTGTTTTTATTTTAGGCCTTAAGAAAACATTTTCAATTCCAAAAGTGAAGTCTGAAGACCCAAATCCACACAAACAATCAAGCACTGAAAAACAATCCTCAGATTCCTTCAACTGCACTAACAAGAAATCCAAATTAGATCCCAAACTCTGTTCAGTAGAACTAATACAGTCAATTGACTTGGCAGACTCCTTAGAACAAAGTGCAGCTTTGAATAAAGGCTCTTTCATTGACAAAGATGGAAATTTAAGTGAAGAGGAGGACAGTTTCAAAAATCTTCTTGAGGAAGTCAGCAAAAGAGAGAAGGAGCTGGAAAAAGCCTTTTCTGATGATGATGTAGATATTCTAGCTTCAAAACAGACTGCAATAGAAAATGAAGACTTCTCCCAACTGATGTTTGAAGAGTAATCTTAACAGAGTTGAAGTATCTGATTTTCATTCATCTAGGCCAGTGAGGCATCTAAAGCCTCTTTCTTTTGTGACCCTTACCTTCTGACTTGCAAATATATGGCTTGTTTTCATTTGTGGCTTCTAAAAGGTCATTTATCCACTTTAATGGGGGCAGGACATGTACTGAAAAATAACTCAAAAACTACACATCTATATATCTTAATGTTTCCCTGTAGACTTCAGTCATACATGGTGGCATGTGATGGATACAGTACTTCAAAGCTTCCTCCACTATTCCTGATATGTGTGAGCTACTCAAATAAAAACTTCATAAACTTTGTATTAGTGATACACCCACAAAAGTGACTTAATTTCGTTATGATTTTACCATAGGCATAGTGTAAGAAAGTATCTATACATTTTAAAAGACTTCTGGGCAAATGATGCAGTGCATCCATTAATGGCTATGCAGACATACCCATTCTAGCCCTAAGCTGACATTGCCAAAGGATTAGCTTGGCTGACATCAGCATAGGTAAAATAACATCTTATGATATTATTATTATTATTATTATTATTATTATTATTATTATTATTATTGTTAAAAACAGCCAAGTTATATTAGTAATGATAGGGGCGAGACATTTTGGCACTGTAGTTATCACATTCAGTAGTGTAAATGATAACAAATGATAACATTGTGCAGGGACACTTTAACTTCCTGTTCTTTTGGGACACATTTGTATGTGTGCTTCAGCCATGTCCACCTTTTGTATATCTGATGTAAAAACGGGCTGCTTTCTGACTTTTTGTAGTAAAAGTAT
The DNA here is from genome assembly GCF_019279795.1 of Protopterus annectens. Lineage (NCBI taxonomy): Eukaryota > Metazoa > Chordata > Ceratodontiformes > Protopteridae > Protopterus > Protopterus annectens. The sequence goes on from NC_056739.1 coordinate 811,731,171, forward strand.
TTGCAAGATATATATATATATATATATATATATATATATATATATATATATATATATATATATATATATATTATATTTTTATATATATATATATATATATATATATATATATATATATAATATACAAACACACACACACACACACACACAGTGGATATAAAAAGTTTATACACCCCTGTTAAAATGCCAGGTTTTTGTGATATAAAAAATTGAGACCACAATAAATAATTTCAGAACTTTTCCCACCTTTAATGTGACCTATAACCTGTACAATTCAATTGAAAAACAAACAAATCTGTTAGGGAAAAATATATAAAAAATAAAAAACACACAATAAGCTGGTTGCATAAGTGTGTCTTAAACCAATACTTTGTTGAAGCACCTTTTGATTTAATTACACCATTCAGCCTTCTTGGGTAGGAGTCTTATCAGCATGGCACATCTTGACTTTGCAATATTTGCCCACTCTTCCTTGCAAAAGCCCTCCAAATCTGTCAGATTGCGAGGGCATCTCTTGTGCTTAGGCTTCTTCAGGTCACCCCAGGGATTTTCTATTGGATTTAGGTCTGGGCTCTGGCTGGGCCATTCCAAAACTTTAATTTTCTTCTGGTGATGCCATTCTTTTGTTGATGTGGATGTATGCTTGGGGTCATTGTAGTGTTGAAAGGTGAAATTCCTCTTCATCTTCAGCTTTCAAGTAGACCCCTGAAGGTTCTGGGCCAAAAGTGACTGGTATTTGGAGCTGTTCATAATTCCCCCCACTGTGACTAAAGCCCCAGTTCCAGCTGAAGAAAAGCAACCCCAAAGGATGATACTGCCACCACCATGCTTCACAGTGGGGATGGTGTTCTTTTGGTGATGCGAAGTGTTGTTTTTCGCCAAATGTACCTTTTGGAATTGTGGCCAGAAAGTTCAGCCTTGGTCTCATCAGACCATAACACATTTTCCCACATGCTTTTGAGAGAGTTGATGTATTGTTTTGCAAATTTTAGCCGGGCCTGGATGTTTTTCTGTGTAAGAAAAGGCTTCCGTCTTGCAACCTTACCCCATAGCCCGGACATATGGAGAATACGAGAGATTGTTGTCACATTTCTTGGGCACTTTGACCACTTTGTACTGGTTATAGATTGTTGTCACATGTAGTACACAACCAGCACTTGCCAGAAATTCTTGCAACTCCTTCATTGTTGCTGTAGGTCTCTTGGCAGCCTCCCTGACCAGTTTTCGTCTTGTCTTTTCATCAATTTTGGAGGGACGTCCAGTTCTTTGCAACATCACTGTTGTCCCATATTTTCTCCACTTTTTGATGACTGTCTTCACTATGTTCCATGGTATATCCCATGATCTGGAAATTTTTTTGCACCCTTCTCCTAACTGATACCTTTCAACAATAAGATCCCTTTGATGCTTTGTAAGCTGTCTGCGAACCATGGCTTTTGCTGTAGCAGGCAACTGAGTAAATGTCATGAAAATCCTACTAGGACAGTTGAACTTTATTTGGGGTTAATCCGATTCTCCTTAATTGATGGCAGGTGTGTACCCAAGAAGACTGAATGCTGTAATTAAATCAAAAGGTGCTTCCAACAAAGTATTAGTTTAAGGGTGTGCACACTTATGCAACCAGTTTATTGTACTTTGATCTGGAAATTTTTTTGCACCCTTCTCCTAACTGATACCTTTCAACAATAAGATCCCTTTGATGCGTTGTAAGCTGTCTGCGAACCATGGCTTTTGCTGTAGCAGGCAACTGAGTAAATGTCAGGAAAATCCTACTAGGACAGTTGAACTTTATTTGGGGTTAATCAGATTCTCCTTAATTGATGGCAGGTGTGTACCCAAGAAGACTGAATGCTGTAATTAAATCAAAAGGTGCTTCCAACAAAGTATTAGTTTAAGGGTGTGCACACTTATGCTACCAGTTTATTGTACTTTTTTTATTTTTTATATTTTTCCCCCTAACAGATTTGTTTGTTTTTCAATTGAATTGTACAGGTTGATCACATTAAAGGTGGGAAAAGTTTTGAAATGATTTATTGTGGTCTTGTTTTTTTATATCACAAAAACCTGGCATTTTAATAAGGATGTGTAAACTTTTTATATCTACTGTATATATAATAATGCACTGAGTCTTTTGCTGTTTTTAGTAAAGTTAGTGGCTGCCCATCTAACTAAAACTTGTTGCATGGAACTTTTCATTTCACAGCATTTACTAGCTACTTAGGTGCTTGTATCTGTAAACAAATACAAATGTACTGTAGCAGAAACTTTTGGGGGTAAACTCAGCTTTAAAATATAACCTTTTGACAGTGAAATGAATGACCACGGTTAGCAAATATCCTTTTTTCATAGTGAAATCGACTTATTTTATCCTAGTTAATACCCTTAATGTATTCTTCCTTTTTTTTCCCATTCTGAAACTATATTGATGTTTAAAAATACTGTTTTGACATGTTTTAAAGGAGTAGGACTGTGAAAGTATGTATTTTATTTGGCTTGCTTAAAATTATCCGAGGTGTTACTTTGTTCGTGCATTCTCTATGCAGTGTATTGTACTAAGGAAATTAATTCATGTTCACAGTAGTTAGTTTAATAAAGTTATTCATTTTGTTGTGTGATTTTTGTAGATATGTAAGAACTTTGAAAACTGTTTAATAATGTATTTATGTTAGCTGTATATCAGCACTAAAGCAGTGGTATTACCAACTTACATAAAGCTTCTCTGAGTTAGGACTGCAAGCTTTCCTAGGTTTCCAGGACAAACATCAAAGTATCAGATGTTGTTTTTAGTCAGTTTTAACATTTTTCCTCTTTTCCAACTGAATAGTATTGGACTGGAAGCAGTTTTATATACATATACTTTTACCAAAAAATCAGCTGACAGCATAGATGCATAAATTAAAATGTGAAAACTAAGTGAGAAAACATTTGTTCTTGATGAGGGAACACAGAGAAGAGGAAGCAAAGCAAAAAGTTCAAGGCTGAAATACTGAAAATACCCCACAACAACTCAGAAAAGCAGGAAATTTCACACAATGGTCTATTGTTGTCAGCAGATTCATGACTATATTATGAGTTAACTTTTCATGTGTCAGGTATGTATGTGGCATCCTGCATTAGTATCCTTATGTCATAGCTGTGTGTTAAGGTAGAAGCCTACTACCTTGCCAATAAATAATTAATTAAAAAAAATGGTTCTGCATCCATAGATTTTAAGTATACACATGGCATATTGTCATCACAAGCAATAAACAGAACAGTAACATGAGAATATGTTAAGGAAGCTTTTTGTGTATGACTGGCAACATTTAGCAAGCTGCTTACTGTGCTTTTCATGGCCACCAAATCATTTGTTTCTCTCTCTACAAATAGTGCATAAAGGATGAAAAAGGGACTGCTAAGCATGCAGAATGATAGTGCCCTTTCTACTTATGCTTCTGAATTCCAGAACACAAACCTCTATTCTGTGTAATGGAGAGCATTCAGTCATAGTTGATTTCTTATTACCTAGTCTACTAGTACCACTTTGTTTGGGGTGGCATGTATAACTGATGGAATACTTTAGGTTTGTGCAATGTTACCAGACAAACCAAAGGAGCCACACAGAAAAAAATGGTAAAAGTTTTTTTAGGGAGTAGTGACCTTTGTGGTTCATTGAACATCAACAGAAGTTAATGAAGGTATTTGAAAAGGAATAATTTTCATTTATTTGTGTGTGTTTGAACATGGGTGGCTTCTCTGCTCATGTTTGACACCTGATTTTTTTATTAACTTCCTAGTCTGATTTCCTGATTTTGCATTCCCCTGATTGTGATATATTAATAAACTTGAATAGTGAGAACACGGATTATGCCTGTCCTGTGTTTGCCTTCTTAGAGTATGTCTTCTTTCCTCTTGGCTGTCCAAATGTGGAGCTAGTATACATAAATAAAGGAGGGAGGGTGAGAGCAGAGCCCCCCCCCCACATGCAGGGGAGCATTCTTCCCAGCAAAAAAAAAAAAATCCAGTTTTCAATTTGGTTATTTGAGTTTCCATTTAGGCAATTTTCCTTCAGTCATGGCCCTGTGTGTATATATGTGTGCATGGCATATGTGGGAGTCTTTTATGTGAGAAACAAAGTATTTTTTTAGGGAGAGCATATGATATTTTTTCCAGCCTGCTCACTGAAGCATTAGCACTGTCACCTGCAGGTGTTTTTCTTTCAGCATCCTTAAGAATCTGAAAAGACTGAACTCCCCCCCCTCTTCCTGGTAATGCATCTCTCCTCCTTCTCTATCCAGATTCTACAACATTGGACAGATATTTTTGCAACTCGAGCTTCAGTGTGGTACTGAGTATTGTTTTTTTTTTTAAGCTACTTTTTCAAATATGTCAGTCATTTATTCATTTTTTTTACAGTTAACAGTTTCTGACAGTCACTGACACTCCCATATAGTTTTCTTCTACTATTAATTCTGTCATCACTTTCTCCTATTCCCATTCAGGCCGCTCCTACTTACTCCTTTTTCACTTTTCTGTATGACTTTTTTCCTTTTCTCCCTTTACATATTTTTTTTCCATTAAACAATACTTATAGTTGCTTAGGAACACAAATAGTGTGGTATGTAAGTTTTTATTTCCACTCCACTGTCTTTTGACCTAGTTACAGTTATATAGTTAAAGTGGTGGTAAAATGGACAAGGATAACATCTCCGTATCTGAAGTAGTTTACTTCATTTGATCTTCAATCTGTGGGTATCGGATCCGTAATGGATCCGAGCCGGCAACTTCACAAGCATCGGCTCCGAGCTCCAAGCTTCTCCCCCTACCCATAATACACCACTGCTACCACCTTCCAACCCTCAGATCCCATTTGCCGCAGCTTCCAACGCATTGTGATTCTTGAGTTCCAGGTTGTGAGCAAATTTTTTGAAGAGTTTTTTCCCCTGTTTATTAGTGTTCAGTATGTGCGCTGTTAGTGTAGGTTTCCTCCCTTCCTCCCCCTCGCTGGTACGTCGAGTGTAGGTTCTTTTCCTTAGTTTTCAGGTAGTTTTGTAGTAGTTAGACTTTTCCCCTCCCCCTCAGCCTTTTGTGTGCTTGTGGTTCTGAGTGTGTGGTGAGTGGAGTGTGTCTTGTAAAAATCTCTTTTTTTGTTTCTTGAGACTAGTTATGGCTGATCTCCCAAAACAAGTCTTTAAAAGATGCAAAAAAGTGCCAAGGTCCGCTGTAAGGTGATCCAAACAATTTTATTTTCACAAAGTTAAAAAAACATGCTACTTCCTGGTCTCGATAACAGCAATGCCACCAGTGGAATAAACGCTCTTACATACACATTAAGCAAACTGCGTTTTCGTCATAAAGACTTCATCAGACAAAGTAAAAAAATTTAACACACATTTAAATACCTAATTAAACTAATTAAAATCCATTTCATTGGCCATATTTCTACCAAACCTATTCAAACACACCAATCCAAACTTCTAATTCAATTGATTCATTAATATTAATGTCTTATCATGAAAGTGCTCCGTGCTTTTAGTTAAAAACACGTTATAAAAATTTTTTAAAAACTGACATTCAACATTAAAAACTGATCCATTATTTATATATAATATGAATAAATAAATAAATAATTGAATAAATAATGGTTAAAATACTATTTTACCATTAAATATATAACAATTAATTTGGTGTAAAGGACAAGGGATACCATCCTATACTAATGCCCTCTAGTGTCCACAATCAGAACTGCTCTATAATTTGTTAGCCCTTATTTTTAATAGGGGTGTTATAGTTAAAAATTCATTCATTCCTGGGCTAGTGTTGGAATCCAAGTACACCTGCCACCATAGTTCCTTATTTTCCAGGATTTCCTCCCAAAGTCCTCCCCTATTGTATGGCTTAACTTGGTCCAACACAAACAATTCATTTCTAGCTTCAGGACATGCATTACAGTGTTTATATAGTGCATTAGTATTTTTAGCTTTGGAAATATCATAATAATGTTCGTAAATTCTGCGTTTCAAACATCTCTCAGTCTTTCCAACATAGAAAGACTGACATATTTTACATATAGCAATATAAACAACTCCCCTACTTTCACAATTATAGAAAGCCCTGCTTTTAATTCTTCTCTTCCTACTATCTATATATATTTCTGCCTTGTGAATTATATATGGGCATTGATGGCATCTTCCACATTTATATGTCCCATGCCTCTTAATGTTACTATCCCTAACCTTCTTATTTCCTCTTTCTAAAATTGTTCCTACATTAGGTGGGTTTTTGAATACTATCTTGGGTTCCATTCTGGTTATCTCTTCTATATCCGTTAGAGTACTAAACTTTTTCCATTCTTTTTTAAAAATATCCCTTAGTTTTGTATTGGAACTATTGTATTCCAAAACTAAACTTCTCCTATAACTTACTTGGTCATTCTCCTTACTACTTGTTTCTACAGTATGTCCCAACCCCATTTTAGACTCATTACCCTTACCCAGTATAGGTTCAAATCTACCCAGTCTTCCTTCCTCTACTTCTCTTCTTAACTTATTTATAAACCCTTCTGGATAGCCACGTTCCCTAAACATATTATGTAATAAATTACATTCATCCTGGAAGTCTAGGTCATTAGATGTCATACGGGAACCTCTTACAAATTGTCCTTTGACAATGTTCTTCTTACTGTGGAGCGGGTGGGCACTATTATAATGTAAGTAAGAGTTGACATAGGTCTCCTTTCTGTACACCTTACTCTCAAATTTACCTGCTCTTTTGTATATTTCTATGTCCAGGTATTTCAGGGATTCTGTACTAATAGTATAAGTAAACCTCAAGTAATTAGTAGTATGATTGATATATTCCATAAATTCCAAAAAACTTGCCTCACTCCCAATCCAAAAATGACAATATCGTCTAAAATCTATGGTACAATGTCCATAGTTCTTTAAACTTACAATTGATAATAAACTGCTCCTCCCATTTAGAAAGTACAATATTACATATGTGGGGCACAAAGCCCCATTGACACCCCTGTCTTCTGTTTGTAGTATTCACTATCAAACATTATAAAATTATATTTTAGCACTGTGTCCATTAATATCACACTTGCTACTTTATCATTGAGATTCAAGAGGTCATCCTCAAACACAGCCTCTTCAAATAAACTCATACCTTCAATATGTGGTATGCTCCCAAATAGATCAATAACATCTATAGTTATGAATCTGATGTCATCTCTAAAAATGTCCTGTTTGAGTTCCCCCCAAAAATCCCAAGAATCTTTGAGAATAAATTAATTCTCAAAGATTCTTGGGATTTTTGGGGGGAACTCAAACAGGACATTTTTAGAGATGACATCAGATTCATAACTATAGATGTTATTGATCTATTTGGGAGCATACCACATATTGAAGGTATGAGTTTATTTGAAGAGGCTGTGTTTGAGGATGACCTCTTGAATCTCAATGATAAAGTAGCAAGTGTGATATTAATGGACACAGTGCTAAAATATAATTTTATAATGTTTGATAGTGAATACTACAAACAGAAGACAGGGGTGTCAATGCCAGCCCCACATATGCGAATATTGTACTTTCTAAATGGGAGGAGCAGTTTATTATCAATTGTAAGTTTAAAGAACTATGGACATTGTACCATAGATTTTTAGACGATATTGTCATTTTTTGGATTGGGAGTGAGGCAAGTTTTTTGGAATTTATGGAATATATCAATCATACTACTAATTACTTGAGGTTTACTTATACTATTAGTACAGAATCCCTGAAATACCTGGACATAGAAATATACAAAAGAGCAGGTAAATTTGAGAGTAAGGTGTACAGAAAGGAGACCTATGTCAACTCTTACTTACATTATAATAGTGCCCACCCGCTCCACAGTAAGAAGAACATTGTCAAAGGACAATTTGTAAGAGGTTCCCGTATGACATCTAATGACCTAGACTTCCAGGATGAATGTAATTTATTACATAATATGTTTAGGGAACGTGGCTATCCAGAAGGGTTTATAAATAAGTTAAGAAGAGAAGTAGAGGAAGGAAGACTGGGTAGATTTGAACCTATACTGGGTAAGGGTAATGAGTCTAAAATGGGGTTGGGACATACTGTAGAAACAAGTAGTAAGGAGAATGACCAAGTAAGTTATAGGAGAAGTTTAGTTTTGGAATACAATAGTTCCAATACAAAACTAAGGGATATTTTTAAAAAAGAATGGAAAAAGTTTAGTACTCTAACGGATATAGAAGAGATAACCAGAATGGAACCCAAGATAGTATTCAAAAACCCACCTAATGTAGGAACAATTTTAGAAAGAGGAAATAAGAAGGTTAGGGATAGTAACATTAAGAGGCATGGGACATATAAATGTGGAAGATGCCATCAATGCCCATATATAATTCACAAGGCAGAAATATATATAGATAGTAGGAAGAGAAGAATTAAAAGCAGGGCTTTCTATAATTGTGAAAGTAGGGGAGTTGTTTATATTGCTATATGTAAAATATGTCAGTCTTTCTATGTTGGAAAGACTGAGAGATGTTTGAAACGCAGAATTTTTAACATTATTATGATATTTCCAAAGCTAAAAATACTAATGCACTATATAAACACTGTAATGCATGTCCTGAAGCTAGATATGAATTTTTTGTGTTGGACCAAGTTAAGCCCGACAATAGGGGAGGACTTTGGGAGGAAATCCTGGAAAATAAGGAACTATGGTGGCAGGTGTACTTGGATTCCAACACTAGCCCAGGAATGAATGAATTTTTAACTATAACACCCCTATTAAAAATAAGGGCTAACAAATTATAGAGCAGTTCTGATTGTGGACACTAGAGGGCATTAGTATAGGATGGTATCCCTTGTCCTTTACACCAAATTAATTGTTATATATTTAATGGTAAAATAGTATTTTAACCATTATTTATTCAATTATTTATTTATTTATTCATATTATATATAAATAATGGATCAGTTTTTAATGTTGAATGTCAGTTTTTAAAAAATTTTTATAACATGTGTTTTTAACTAAAAGCACGGAGCACTTTCATGATAAGACATTAATATTAATGAATCAATTGAATTAGAAGTTTGGATTGGTGTGTTTGAATAGGTTTGGTAGAAATATGGCCAATGAAATGGATTTTAATTAGTTTAATTAGGTATTTAAATGTGTGTTAAAGTTTTTTACTTTGTCTGATGAAGTCTTTATGACGAAAACGCAGTTTGCTTAATGTGTATGTAAGGGCGTTTATTCCACTGGTGGCATTGCTGTTATCGAGACCAGGAAGTAGCGTGTTTTTTTAACTTTGTGAAAATAAAATTGTTTGGATCACCTTACAGCGGACATTGGCACTTTTTTGGACTTATTGGTTTGTTTCGGGTGCCTACATCTGTTTTTTGGTTCGTGGTCGAGTGAGGAGGGACCGCTTGTATCGTGACCCGGAAGGATGAGCGTTGCAGGGCAGGAGGAAGCAGGCCAAACTAGAAGGCTTATTGGCCAGTTAACAGAGTTGATTGACCTGTTAACACCTCTATGCAGTCACCTCATTGTTAGCAGCAAACGTTCCAAGGACTGGGCTGAGGAAGCCGAGGAGCAGGATGGACACAGGGGGAAGCGGAAGAGAGAGCTTATTGGTGACGAAAGCGGAGCCGGCATTCTTCATGAAGGGATTCATTTCAACCCTAATAACACCCCTGGGATTTTGCTAGATACTTCAAACAATGAGGACACAAGAAATTTTAACGAAAGGGATAAGGGCGCTATCCCTAAGAGAAACGCAAACCCGATGACAAGTTTGCAAGGTACTGTTCACTCACAAGCCTCTTACATAAAAAAACCTACAGTTGAATGGCTTAAACGGGACATTCATTTTCATGTTAACAACAAAAATAGTGTTAGTAATGATGACAATGAAACATATGCAATGAAAATTGAAAGACTGGATAAAATGTTAATGAAACATAGAACATTAAGTATTGAAAATGCATATTTACAGGAATGTCTAGAAAGGGGAATAGTTCCTAAGGGTTTAAGGGTATATAAGTTCCCGAATAATGTTCACATTGGGTCCCACTTTCATGAATGTTTGCTTAAGGTTTTCAATAACTGTGGGTTAGAAGTTATTAAGTTAATCATTGAAGAAAACAAAAGCAAACAAATGGAATTGGGGACAGAAATTGCAACTTTGGACGCATGTATCACTACTGATTTAATTCATAATATTAAAGAGGAAAATGATAGATATTTTTCAATGAGAAAGAACATTGATACAAAGTGTGAGGAAGTGATACAGAGAAAATTGGGAAAATTGAAAAGGGATGTTATGGAGTATGAAAATCATACTAGTTACCCGAAACCAAATATTCAGACTAATTATAACACACGTAAGGGGATGAGGAATAATTTTAGAAGAAATGTACAACATACTAATAAACAAGGGCCAAGTGAAGAACATGGAAGGAACACAGCATATTATGATATTGATTTTCCCCCCCTGGAGAACAGGGGATATATACAGGAAGGTAATAATCACCATGGAGAAAATTTTCAGAGGTGGGGGGGGGAGACGGCAGGGGAGATTTCAGTAGATACCCTGTGCCCTGTGGACTACCATATTGGCCCTGATGATATTGAGAATAATACTGTCAAACACACCTATGATAACTTTACTATTTATAATTTTAGTACACTTAAATTAAATTTAAACCATTTTTCACTATTAAGTAAAGGATTAAAGTATATACCTAACAGTAAGGGAGATTTTACCCGCACTATATTGGATGTCAAGTTATTTACTAGGAAGATTAATTTGGAAGTAATGGCTTCTAAGATGGGCTTTAATAGAGAAAGAGGGGGTGAAAATATATTGAGGAGAAAGTCCACATACAACCCACCATTATACCCCCAGATAAAAAACTTTGAAAACATGGTCGAATTGGTAAGGACCAAACATAATGGGTGTTGGGTGCATTACAACTTAAGTAAGGAAGAGAATGAAACATTAATGGAATTGAGTAGTAATGCATCCCTGAGGGTTATGAAACCAGATAAGGGTGGGGGGATAGTCATTATGGACAAAATCTTGTACGAAGGTAAAATGAATACTATCTTAAGGGACGAAATGAAATATACAGAGGTATCACTAAATGAAATTAATGTTGCATACCACAGGATAGATTCCATTCTGCAGGATTTATTAACTGAAAAAATAATAGATGAAAAAATCTTCAAATACTTAGAAGTTAAGAAACCGAGGGTAGCCACCATATTCGGTATACCGAAAATTCACAAGGATATGGCAAACCCATCCCTCAGACCAATAGTTACAGCTGAGGGTTCCAAAACTGTCCCCCTAGCCAAGTTTATAGATTTCAAGACTAAACATATTTGGATTAATAATAAATTAATTCTCAAAGATTCTTGGGATTTTTTAGGGGAACTCAAACAGGACATTTTTAGAGATGACATCAGATTCATAACTATAGATGTTATTGATCTATTTGGGAGCATACCACATATTGAAGGTATGAGTTTATTTGAAGAGGCTGTGTTTGAGGATGACCTCTTGAATCTCAATGATAAAGTAGCAAGTGTGATATTAATGGACACAGTGCTAAAATATAATTTTATAATGTTTGATAGTGAATACTACAAACAGAAGACAGGGGTGTCAATGGGGGCCGCTTGTGCCCCCACATATGCGAATATTGTACTTTCTAAATGGGAGGAGCAGTTTATTATCAATTGTAAGTTTAAAGAACTATGGACATTGTACCATAGATTTTTAGACGATATTGTCATTTTTTGGATTTGGAGTGAGGCAAGTTTTTTGGCATTTATGGAATATATCAATCATACTACTAATTACTTGAGGTTTACTTATACTATTCGTACAGAATCCCTGAAATACCTGGACATAGAAATATACAAAAGAGCAGGTAAATTTGAGAGTAAGGTGTACAGAAAGGAGACCTATGTCAACTCTTACTTACATTATAATAGTGCCCACCCGCTCCACAGTAAGAAGAACATTGTCAAAGGACAATTTGTAAGAGGTTCCCGTATGACATCTAATGACCTAGACTTCCAGGGTGAATGTAATTTATTACATAATATGTTTAGGGAACGTGGCTATCCAGAAGGGTTTATAAATAAGTTAAGAAGAGAAGTAGAGGAAGGAAGACTGGGTAGATTTGAACCTATACTGGGTAAGGGTAATGAGTCTAAAATGGGGTTGGGACATACTGTAGAAACAAGTAGTAAGGAGAATGACCAAGTAAGTTATAGGAGAAGTTTAGTTTTGGAATACAATAGTTCCAATACAAAACTAAGGGATATTTTTAAAAAAGAATGGAAAAAGTTTAGTAGTCTAACGGATATAGAAGAGATAACCAGAATGGAACCCAAGATAGTATTCAAAAACCCACCTAATGTAGGAACAGTTTTAGAAAGAGGAAATAAGAAGGTTAGGGATAGTAACATTAAGAGGCATGGGACATATAAATGTGGAAGATGCCATCAATGCCCATATATAATTCTCAAGGCAGAAATATATATAGATAGTAGGAAGAGAAGAATTAAAAGCAGGGCTTTCTATAATTGTGAAAGTAGGGGAGTTGTTTATATTGCTATATGTAAAATATGTCAGTCTTTCTATGTTGGAAAGACTGAGAGATGTTTGAAACGCAGAATTTACGAACATTATTATGATATTTCCAAAGCTAAAAATACTAATGCACTATATAAACACTGTAATGCATGTCCTAAAGCTAGATATGAATTTTTTGTGTTGGACCAAGTTAAGCCCGACAATAGGGGAGGACTTTGGGAGGAAATCCTGGAAAATAAGGAACTATGGTGGCAGGTGTACTTGGATTCCAACACTAGCCCAGGAATGAATGAATTTTTAACTATAACACCCCTATTAAAAATAAGGGCTAACAAATTATAGAGCAGTTCTGATTGTGGACACTAGAGGGCATTAGTATAGGATGGTATCCCTTGTCCTTTACACCAAATTAATTGTTATATATTTAATGGTAAAATAGTATTTTAACCATTATTTATTCAATTATTTATTTATTTATTCATATTATATATAAATAATGGATCAGTTTTTAATGTTGAATGTCAGTTTTTAAAAAATTTTTATAACGTGTTTTTAACTAAAAGCACGGAGCACTTTCATGATAAGACATTAATATTAATGAATCAATTGAATTAGAAGTTTGGATTGGTGTGTTTGAATAGGTTTGGTAGAAATATGGCCAATGAAATGGATTTTAATTAGTTTAATTAGGTATTTAAATGTGTGTTAAAGTTTTTTACTTTGTCTGATGAAGTCTTTATGACGAAAACGCAGTTTGCTTAATGTGTATGTAAGAGCGTTTATTCCACTGGTGGCATTGCTGTTATCGAGACCAGGAAGTAGCGTGTTTTTTTAACTTTGTGAAAATAAAATTGTTTGGATCACCTTACAGCGGACCTTGGCACTTTTTTGGACTTATTGGTTTGTTTCGGGTGCCTACATCTGTTTTTTGGTTCTTTAAAAGATGCACTGAGTGTGGCCACAAACTGTCACCTGCTGATGGTCACACTCTTTGTGTCCTTTGTTTGGGTGCTGCCCATCTATCTACGGATTGCAATATTTGAGTGAGTTTTAACCTGCGAGCCCTTAAAGATCATAGGGCTAAACATATAATGAAGGGCCTGCTCCCTTCTACGGAGACGGCCGCCTCCACTTCTGCTTCGGTCACAGCTGTGACCGCCTCTCCTTCGACTCCCGCCCTTGTTTCTCCTCCCTTCCAGGCTGGGACTCAACCTCCTGCCTCTAAGCCTGTGGAAGGAGAGTGTAGAAAGGGCAGAGAGAAGGAGACAGAGCATAGGAGTGACAAAAGGAAGGGGTCCCCAGACCTTTCTGCTCCGACCGGGCCTTCTCACAAACTTCAGTCTAGGCACCGACCTGACTCCCCTTGGCTCCAATCTCAAAGATTTTCTCCGGAGCTGGAGGAGCCCAGGCCACCATCCAGAGCTTCAGTTCTTTGATCTGCCAGGTCAGAGTCCGTGGCTTCATCGCGGTCTACCCGTAGTCTAACAGAAGCTGATATGGATAAAATGATGCAGAGATTTGTTCGCACACAAATTCAGATGGGAGTCTTGCCGGCCCCCTCTCCCTCTGGAGGGGGGAGCTTGCTTCCCTTCTTTACATCTGCATCTCCTTCTCCCACTCCAACCCTCGGTTTCGGAGTACATGGATCTGAGAGTTCCCCTAGTCAGGGGGTCGGCGCCAGCGGTACCTGTTTCCCTCAGTGCCGGCAGCTGCCTGGAGCGTGTTGGATCTGACTAGTTCAGATCTGAGTGTCTCTCGGAGCCAGAGCCTGGGTGTCGGATCCAAAGGGGTGGAATTTTTTCCGTTGGCTCCGACCTTATTGCGTCACGGCCACCTCCTCAGCTCTCTGTCTACTTCGGGCCCAGCTCCGATTCCCACGTCGGATCCAGGGAGAGTGGTTCCCTTAATGGTGTCCCAGGAAGCTCACTCTCCGTCGGTGTTCGATGTCATGGAAAGGGTTTTCTCCAATGGATCGAGGTCGCTGACTATATCTTCAGACTCCGCCCCGACTCCCTCTGCTTTGTGTGTGAATCCCATCATTTTACCACAGGGACAGCCTCGAGGAGCCCCAGGCTGTTTCCCTTGTGGAACAACAAATAGTTTGCGAACCTCCTCCGGAAAGCCTCACCGGAGAGGTCCCCCGCAAGCATACGTGCAAGAGGAGGCACTTGGACTCCTCTCCAGATTCCCTTACAGAGGACACTGATTTGGATGATGGGCAAGGTTCCCCCAAATCACCTCTCAAGGATGTCTCCTTCGGAGACGTCATGGAAATTTTGCAGCAGTGGGGAGGTTGGTCTTCCCCAAAACCTTCCTTGGACAAATCGGTGTTCCTGGAGGCTTTTGGCACAGGCCCATCTACTTCCTGGGTGTCCCCTCCCGCAGATCCATTAGTGGACTTGGTCACCTTGCTAGCATGGAAGGAACCGGGCACTGTGGAACCAATCCCTAAATGCCCGGACAAAATATTGAGCCCCCCCCCCCCCAGCAGACAGACCGGCTTGGAATAACAGGTCCCTGGTAGACGCTATGGTGGTAGCAGCTGCCACCAAGAAGGAACTAGCCCAGGAGAGTTCATAGGTTCATAGGTAGGTACTAGGCTATTGGCCCAAGGGCCTACGTAAGCCTAGCCAACATGGTTCCCTGGCTTATGCCACCCAAGAAAGTTATTTTCCTGTGCCACTGTTGAGCAGAGACACAGAAGTGATCCCCGGGGTGTATTTCCTATTTCCCATCCACTCATCAAGATTTTTCTTGAAGAGTGCTAATGAAGAACTTTGCTCGATATAGATGGGTAGCCTGTTCCAGAATGTGGGAAGTCTCTGGGACAGGAATCTATCCCTCCAGCATGTCCTGTTTATTGTGGTGACAAGGTTTAGGTCCCTAGAGCGTGTAGCTCGGAGGGAGTGGGATTTCTTTAGGTGTAGCATGTCGAACAGCTCTGGGTTTGACATAGCTTTATATGTTAGGCAGAGATCACCTTGGAGTAGGCGACATGCTACGGAGTAAAGCTGGAGTTTTTTGAGGTGGTCAGTGTAGGGCATTTGATGTTATGTGATCCTATCTCGCCTACATTCTGACTGATGGGTTCGGAGCCGATCCCTCGGCTCCGACTCGGCACGCTTATGCCAAAGAGCGAAGTCTCTTATTGGCTGAGCTTATTATATCCCAGGATGCACCACTACCAGTCCCCCAGATCTCGTTTGCCGCTAACAAGTGAAGACGTGGTCTCGAGCTGGCTGAGCTAAGTAGTGATTAATTTCACTAGTTATTCTGTCAGGAATTTCTATTTTTCTTCAACAAAAGCTGTTTTAACAGCTATTCTTGTGTTTTGAGTGAGTTTGGTGGAATTTACTTAGTAAATTCTTGTGTTGTGAGTGTTGACTAGGAGTACCTCTTGTGTGTAAAGGCCTTTCCGGTCTTTTGATTGTAGGTGACTTCTGTTTTGTTAGGGATCTCGGATCCTTTATACTGTGGATAGTTTATCTTTTTTGTAGAAGAGAGAATTTCTTAATAATTTACAGTGTTTGTACTGTGTTTTGGACTTTAATTCACCGGAATGCCTCAGGTACCTAGGCCTTCAGGCTTTAAAAAGTGCACCAAGTGCAACTTTAAAATGTCGATCACAGATGACCACTCTCTGTGTTTATTGTTTGGGTGCAAAGCATTTGCAGGAGTCCTGCAGCGTGTGTCACGCTTTTTCCTCGAGGGTCCTCCAAGAGAGGAAAAATAAGCTCATATTAAAAGGTCTTGTAAAACCCTCCTTCGAAGAAGCTTTAGCATCCTCTCCTTCTCCGCTAAAAGAAAGGGCGGCTCCGACCAGTCCGTCGGATCCGACCGCCAAAAGACATAGGCAGGTTTCTCCTTCGGCTCCAAGGACTTGGAGCCGAGGGCGGAACGGTCTGCCTCGATGCCACCAGTCTCGACTCCTCTGGCTTCGGAGCTGATGGCTGGGGCATCGAGAGGCGGGTCACCTTTGTCGGCTCCACTGGTCTCGGAGCCGACAAAGGTTGTCCGCTCAGACACTTCCTCCTCGGCGCCGAAGTCCTCCTCGGCACCGATGGAAACTAGTGTGGGTATTCCTTCGGCGCCGATAGTCATCGAGTCGCCTCGGAGCCGGTCCCCTAGCCCCTTGGGGCCATTGGAGAGGCCATCTCGAACCCGTTCAGTATCCTCTAGGTCATCGAGGATGTCAGATTCGGACATAGACAGGGTGCTCCAAAGACTGTTCCAGTCCCCAGTCTTTCAAAAATTTGTTTCGGCTCCGACCCAGTTGGCTTCGGAGCCGATGGCCCATGCCCATGTCATTGCTATTCCTCCTCCGACTGCTTCGGCTCCGTCGGAGCAGGTGCTGTTGGAGCCGGTGGAGATCTTAGGGTCGGCTCCGACCCTTACTCCAACCCCGGCCTTCGGGTCCGAGTTTGGTACACGGACTTCTTTGGCTGGACCTGGGGGTGATGTTTCGGGACCTATGCTGTCGGTTCTGAGCCTCCCTCTCGGTGCTTCGGCTGCGGGACTTCCGTCTGCTATCATGGCTCCGGGGACCGGACACTCCCAGGATTCTGGGGGTCCGGCTTTCAGAGCTATGAGGAGTGCCTTGGCCAAGTCTTCTTCGGCCATCTCTCCGGCTTTACGGCACCTTCCTGGGCGTGGAGACTGGGTCTTTGGCAGTTCCCCTGTCCTTAGGCAGCGGAGCCCCTGGGCCTGAGGTTTCCCCCATTGGGGGTTCCCCTCCTCCTGAGGGTTCTTCGGAGTTGTCTTCAGAGGAACCCCCAAGGAAGAGATCGTGCAAGAGGAAGCACGTGGACTCCCCCGAGTCTATTACATCGGACACTGATCTTGATGATGCGGAGGGGTCCCCGAAGTCGTCCTCGGATGATGTCTCATTTGCAGACATCTTAGAGATCCTCAAACAACGAGGCGGCTGGATATCCAAACCCCCCTCTGCTGATGAGTCAGTGCTCCTCAAGGCCTTCGGGGGTCAGCCCTCCGCCTCCTGGGTGTCTCCGCCCTTTGACGAGCTCCTGGATTTAGTTTGTCGGAGGGCGTGGGAACATCCAGATACCGTGGAA
This sequence comes from Protopterus annectens, assembly GCF_019279795.1. Classification (NCBI taxonomy): domain Eukaryota; kingdom Metazoa; phylum Chordata; order Ceratodontiformes; family Protopteridae; genus Protopterus; species Protopterus annectens. Next base: position 811,748,850 of record NC_056739.1, read on the forward strand.
CCAGTCCCTTCTCGTCCTAACAAATTTTTGTCTGCCCCACCCGAGAAGGAGTTCCTTACTAAAGGCGTGGCTGTAGATGCCATGGTGGTGGCATCTGCTACACAACAGGACGTGGCAGAGGCTTCAACGTCCGTCCAGCCTCCTAATAAGGAGTCTAGGAGCATGGACGATGCAGGAAGCGCCCTGACTTCAGCGGCCTTTACTTTAAGGTCCCTGAATTATTTGGCACATTTTACCAGGCTTCAGAGGGATCTGGTCAAGGAGCTGTCAGATTCCCTCTCAGGTAACCTACCTGAGCAGCTAGCCCAGTCGGTTAGCTCTCAGTTGGCTATCCTTGCTTCAATTTCTAACTCGTCCATGGGCTCATTTCGTATGCGGCCGAAGGGGCGGGTAGAGCGGCAGGCACAGGCGTGGCTCTACGGAGACAAGCCTGGCTCCGTTTGTGTCGTTTTCGGAGGCCTTCAAGTCTTCCTTCACGACGCTCCCTTTGATGGGTCCTCTTTATTTGGACCTAAGGTTAAAGACACTCTTACCCGCTGTGAGCAAGAAGGAAAAACTTTATCTGCCGTAGGTGCACGTTATTCCACTCCCTTTCGGCCTTGTCCCAAGGCTAAAGGAGGAGGGAAGATGTGGTTCCGCAAATCACGTAAATTTTTCCATCAACAGCAGGAAGATTCCCCTTCCAGAGGCAGAGGACGGGGAAATTTTTCTGGGAGACGCCGTCCCAGAGGCGGCAGAGGGCCCCGCAATTCTGGAGACCGCGAGTCCTTTCGTGGCTCTTCAGCCTCCCACACTTCATGAGGGATTGCCCGGCTGTGCTGCTCCGGAGCCAGTCGGGTGCCGTTTTGCCAAGCACCTAAAAGCCTGGGAATCAATCACTCAGGACAGATGGGTGCTTCGGATTATTGCCGGAGGTTACACCATCCCCTTCACACACTCACCCCCACCGTCCAAAAAAATCCCGGACCCACCACCCAGTCAAAAGGAAATTGCAGCCGCAGAAGCTTTAAAGCTGCTAGAAAAAGGAGTCATCCAACCGGTCCCCACAGACCAGATCGGATCCGGAAATTACTCAAGGTTCGTTTTACTGCCAAAAAAGACAGGGGACCTGAGACCAATATTGGATCTCAGCAGACTAAACCAATCCGTCATGAAATCCAAATTCCGAATGGTCACGTTACAATCCATTCTCCCATTGTTGGAGAAGGATGTTTGGATGTGCTCCATAGATCTCAAGGACGCCTATTATCACATACCGATACATCGGGCGTCCAGGAAGTATCTGCGCTTCAGCCTGGGAGACAGTCATTTCCAATTTTGTGCTCTGCCCTTTGGTCTCACCACAGCCCCCAGGGTGTTCACCAAATGTTTGGCAGTACTAACGGCTCACCTGAGGAGTCTTGGATTCCAAGTGTTTCCCTATCTGGACGACTGGCTCCTGACTGCCACCACCAGTCATCTACTAATGGACAACCTCAAAGCCACCATCTCCCTGGGTGCTACCCTGGGAATTACATTCAATTGGTCAAAGTCTGTCTTGCTGCCCTCTCAGCGCATAAGGTTCATAGGAGCAGAGATAGACTCAAAATTGATGCGCGTTTTTCTTCCTACCGAAAGGATCCAAACTTTACAAGGCCAAGTTCAAGCTCTGATTTCAAGATCCAAGGCCCCAGCAAGGATGGTCCTACAAGTTTTAGGTTCGATGTCTGCCACGGTTCTTCTAGTTCCTCTGGCAAGATTGCACATGAGGATTCTTCAGTGGCTATTATCGACTCAATGGTCCTTTCAGGATCTTCCCCTCAATCACCCCATTATGATTACAGAAACATGCAAACGGGACCTTCGCTGGTGGCTTCAGACATCCAATCTAAATCAGGGAAGTCCTTTTGTTATTCCCTCTCCAGTGGTCACCCTGACGACAGATGCCTCCCAGACAGGGTGGGGGGGGCATTGTCTGGGCAGGTTAGTTCAGGGCTCCTGGCTTCCAGACGAAACTTTTCTCCACATCAATGTATTGGAGATGAGGGCTGTACTTCTGTCCCTACAGGCCTTACACAAGTTTCTCCCTCAGGGCATAATCGCCATCCACACAGACAACATGTCGGTGGTCTGGTATCTAAACAAACAAGGAGGGACCAGATCTTACCCCCTTTGCAGAGAGGCCATGAGGGTGTGGGAATGGGCTGTAGCTACCAGCCGTTTCTTGGTAGCGACCCACATTCTGGGGAAATCAAATATATTGGCAGACAGATTAAGCAGGACAATTCTCTCTCCTCACGAGTGGTCCCTAAACGAAACAGTAGCAGCTCAGGTTTTCAGGAGATAGGGGATGCCGTGCTGCGACCTGTTTGCAACACCACAAAACACAAAGTGCAAAAGGTTCTTCTCCTTGACTCCACATCAGGGGGAAGCAGCTATGGATGCTCTAGCACAACCTTGGCCAACAGGGCTACTTTATGCCTTTCCTCCGATTCCACTTCTCTCCAAAGTCATTCAGAAAGCTTCTCAATTGGGGTCCACAATGATACTGATTGCTCCGCACTGGCCTCGTCAGGTATGGTTTCCCTACCTGAAGAAACATGCGGTGGATGATCCTTGGACTTTAGATCTAACTCCGGATCTGCTAATTCATCAGTCGGGACGACAACATCAGTCCCTTCACTCCTTGAAGTTGACAGCTTGGCTCCTCCACTTCCGACTTTAGTCAGAAATCACACATTAGACCCGGAAGTTATTCACATTTTATCTTCGCCCACAAACCCACCACTAAGAAATTGTACCTCAGTAAGTGGAAGAGGTTTGCTATCTGGGCTCAACTCAGGGGCTTAGACCCTATCACTGCTCCAATCCCAGAGGTTTTGAAATTCTTAACATCCCTGTTTAATCAAGGATCTTCTGTCTCTACTATTAAAGTCCAACTAGCGGCTATCTCTAAATTTCACGAATCCATGGATCCTCCATTGATGAGCAGCAGATTATGCAAAACTTTCATTAAAGGTGCGGGCCTGTTAAGACCCCCAGTTTTTCATCCTGCGCCTCCGTGGGATCTTGATTTGGTGCTTCATGCATTAACATCTTCCCCTTTCGAACCGGCTGCTACATGTGAGTTAAAATATCTGTCTTGGAAAACTGCCTTCTTAGTTGCAATTGCCTCTGCAAGAAGAGTTTCAGAGCTTCAAGCCCTATCTATCAAACCACCGTACTTGATTTTTCACAAGGATAGAGTATCATTTAGGCCTAATCCATCTTTTGTCCCAAAGGTCTGTTCTAATCTCTGTCTCCAACAATCTCTAGAGCTACCAGTTTTCTTTCCAAAATTCTCCAATGAAGCAGAATACACTCTCCATAAATTGGATGTTCACAGGCAATTGCGCTTCTATTTAGACAGGACTCAGCAAATTCGTAAATCAGACCAGTTGTTTGTGTCCTTCTCAGACAATAAATTGGGTAAAACCATCACAAAAGCTACTATCTCCAAATGGATTAGAGATTGTATAACTCAGGCTTATTCCTCTTCGAATAAGCAACTTACAACTTCTATCAAAGCTCACTCTACCAGAGCTATGGCGACTTCTATAGCTTTTCATTCCAAGCTCGCTATTTCTGAGATTTGTGCTGCGGCTACTTGGTCCAATCCGCACACTTTCATTTCCCACTATAAATTGGATGTGGCATCTAAAGGGCGAGCATCATTTGGTTCCACGGTACTCAGGAGTGTTTTCCAGTGAGCCACCCAGGATTCAGGTGCTAGGGACGCTGTCCCATGAGTCAGAATGTAGGCGAGATAGGATCACATAACATCTTTTAGTTATGTACTCACCATAACTTCAGATGTTTGGGATCCATCTTGCCTACATTCTAATACCCACCCTCCTTCCCCTGCCTTGGAGATCAGAAGAGATTGAACGGTTTGAGTTCTACTGTTTTTATCTTGTTTCATCTGACGATGTTATATAATCAGTGCGTGCATGTGTGCATGTATGCGGACAAACTAGATCTGGGGGACTGGTAGTGGTGCATCCTGGGATATAATAAGCTCAGCCAATAAGAGACTTCGCTCTTTGGCATAAGCGTGCCGAGTCGGAGCCGAGGGATCGGCTCCGAACCCATCAGTCAGAATGTAGGCGAGATGGATCCCAAACATCTGAAGTTATGGTGAGTACATAACTAAAAGTTCCCCGGTCCATCCTCCTGACCGTGAGTCTAGGATGATGGATCATCTAGGGAAGCGGGTTTATGCATCAGCGACCTTTTCTATCAGGGAGATGAACTATCTGTCCCATGTTACTCGAATACAGTGTGACCTGGTTAAAGAACTGGCTGAGTATCCCCCAAAGTCCATGTCGCAGGAAGACAGGGCTATGTTCTCCGTGAGGATGGTTAACTTGACAACAGTTTCAAATAGTTCTATGTGACTCCTCTCACACGTGACCGAAGAAGCGGCTAGGGCGGCTGGGTCTGGCATGTCCATGAGGTGCAACGCCTGCCTCAGATTGTGTCAGTTTATGGAACCCTTCAAGACGTCTTTTGCAAATGCCCCATATGATGGCCCTTCCCTCTTTGGTAAGACCGTCCATGACACCTCAGTCCAGAGTGAGAAAAATGGGAAGACACTGTCTGCCATCGGAATCCGCTTCTCGAACCCCCAAAGATCCTTTTCCCGGAATCAGCAAGGGCAAAAGAAGATGTGGTTCTGGAAGTCTCAATATTCCCTGGACACTCAGAGCCCTTCTTCCCCTAGAGGCAGAGGGGGACAGGACAGACACCGTCCCAGAGGCAGAGGGGGTCCGAGGAATTTTGGTAGATCTCGAGAGCCATTCTCGGACAGGCCCACGCAGCAACCCTGAGGGGTTGCCCGACTGCTCTGGAGACAGTCAGGTGTCGCCTGATGTTACATCTGGTAGCATGGGAGTCCGTGTCATCAGACTGTTAGGTGCGTCAGATAATTTCCAGAGGCTATTCAGTCCCGTTCGTGGTTCTCCCTACACCTTACAAACACCTCCCAGACGTACCACCCATGCAAAGGGAGGCAGCAGCGCTAGAGGTTTCCAAGCTGCTAAAGAAATGAGCCATCAAAACGTCCCCCCAGATCGGTCCGGATCGGGCATCTACTCCAGGTTCTTTTTGGTGCCAAAAAAGATGGGGGACTTAAGGGCCATTCTGGACCTGTCTACTCTGAACCTGTCAGGTGGTAAAGAGAAGTTCCGGATGGTCACCTTACAGTCCATCCTGCTGTACCTGCAAGAGAGTGACTGGATGTGCACGTTCGACCTTCAGGACGCCTACTATCACATAAAGATGTACAGAAGCTCCAGGAGGTTTCTCCACTTCCGGCTAGGAGCCAATCATTATCAATTTTGAGCACTACCTTTTGGTCTCACCACAGCCCCCAGGGTGTTCACCATAGTGATGGCAGTAGCACTTGAGGCTAAAGGGGATTCAGGTCTACCCTTACCTGGATGATTGGCTCCTTACTGCTCCCACCAAGCGTCTACTTTGTCAGACCAGAGACTATTTCCTACATCTTGTACGCTATCTAGGGATTACAATCAACACAGCCAAATCTCTTCTGAACCCTGTCCAGATTAGAGAATACATAGGAGCATGGATAGACACGTTACAGACAAAAGTTTTCCTGACCTCGGAGAAAGTTCGAAATCTAAGGATGCATGTAGCTTTTATTTACCGATCTCATCTTCCCTGAGCAGAGTTGGTTTTAAGGGCCCTAGGCTCTATGGCAGTGACGATAACCCTTATACCATGTGCTCGCTTACACATGCGAGTACTACAGTGGACTCCAGCTGTGCAATGGTCTTTGCTGGATCTTCCATTGTCACACCCAATACACATAAGCAAAGTCTGCAGGTTGTCCCTTTTATGGTGGATGCAGTCTTTGGAAATCTTGGAAGGATGACCTTTTGTTCCAGCCCCTGCCTAAACCACAGTGACCACAGACACATTCCAGCTAGGGTGGGGGGGCATTGTTTGGGAAGGACAGTCCAAGTCATGTGGTTCCCGATCGAGACCAGTTTGCATATAAATGTTCTGGAGATGAGGGCAGTCATTTTCGCTTTGCAGGTCTTTCATACCTTTCTACCTCTGGGAACCATTGCAATCCAGTCAGACAATATGTTGGTGGTCTGGTATATCAACAAACAGGGAGGGACCAGATCTTACCCCCTTTGTTGCGAGGCCATGAGAGTTTGGGAATGGGTGATCTCCACCAGTCATTTTCTTGTAGCAAAGCATATTCCGGGGTGGTCCAACATTCTGGCAGACAAACTGAGCTGGACTATTGTGATGCCTTATGAGTGGTTTCTGAATCCTTCAGTAGCAGAGCAGATCTTTCTAGAGTGGGGTCGGCCTTGCTGCAATCTTTTCGCATCTCCTTCCAACGTGAAGTGCAGCGAGTTCTTCGCTCTGAACCCCCCGCCGGGGGAGTCCCCCAGACATGCTCTAGTCCATGTTTGGCCTCCCGGTCTTCTTTATGCTTATTCCCCTGTACCCCTTATTCTGAAGTTCTTACAGAAGACTTGTCGACTGTGGAGCAAAGTGATCCTCATTGCCCCTTTTTGGCCTTGCCAAGTATGGTTTCCCTTCCTTTGGTCTCATCTTCTAGGTCCTCCTTGGATCTTGGATCCTATTCAGGATCTCATTTCTCACCCCTCAAGGGTCCCTCATCTGAATCTGGGCAGTCTGAAGCTCACTGCTTGGCTGCACCAGTTCCCTTAATTGCTAGGGCTCCTGGATTGTCTTTTAGGTCAGGTCTATTCTGGTGGCAGCTCATAAGTCGTCCACAAGGAAAGTTTATCACAGCAAATGGAAGTGTTTTTCCTTTTGGGCTTCTCAAAGGAGTTTAGATCCTTTCACAGCTCCCATTCGGGCTATCCTTGCCTTTTTGGCAAATATTTTTCAACAAGGGGCTAGCTTGTTTACGGTCAAGTTTAAACTAGCTGCCATTTCTTATTTTCACATTGGTGAGAACTCTACTTCTTTGGTCTCTTCCAGATTGTGCAAAGCCTTTATCAAAGGTACCTTCCTCTTACGGCCGCCGGTCAAAGATCCCATTGCTCCGTGGGACCTTACTATGGTACTACAAGCGTTGGTTGCCCCTCCATTTGAACCTGCAGCAACCGCAGATCTTAAGTTTTTGTCTTGGAAGACAGCCTTCCTAGTAGCTATCACCTCAGCTAGGAGGGTTTCAGAACTTCAGGCATTGTCTGTCAAGGTCCCATACATGGTTTTCCATAAGGACAGGGTTTCTCTTTGCACCAGTCCTTCTTTTCTCCCAAAAGTAGCATCTGAGGTTAATGTCAATCAAACTACCAATTTACCTGTTTTCTTTCCAAATTTTACAAACAAAATTGAATACAAGTTGCATTTGTTCGATGTTCATAGACAGTTACGGTTCTAGTTGCACAGGACCAAAACTTTTCATAAATCTGATCAGTTGTTTCTGTCCTTTTCTAAACCTTTTTTAGGGTAAACTGATTTCCAAGGTGACCATTGCCAAGTGGATCTCTCTATGTATCCTTCAGATATTCGAGGATGAACGTTTGTCTCCTCCGGGTCAAGTTAGAGTTCACTCGACAAGGTCCATGGCTACTTTGGCAGCCTTTTGGTCAAGAGCATCCTTAAACAACATTTGTTCTGTGTCTACTTGGTTCTCATCTCATATCTTTATTTCTCACTAATAAATTGGATTTGATTTCTTGGAGAAGAGCATCCTTTGGTTCCGTGGTGCTCCGGAATGTCCTTCCATGAGGGACACTTGGGGACTCTGTCCCACAGGTTGAAGATCAAATGAAGTAAACTACTTCAGATAAAGAAGTTATGTACTCACCATAACATTCCATCTGAGTAGTTCTACTTCATTTGTCTTTAACCATCCCTGCCACCTATATGGACAGCGCTCATAGCTGGCATTTCTGTGTGTGTAAGGTGTTTTGGGTTGGGTTGTTTAGTGTAGGGTGCAGCAAACTCGATCTGAGGGTAGGAAGGTAGTAGTTGTGTATTATGGGTAGGGGAGGAGCTTGGAGCTCAGAGCAGATGCTTGTGAAGTTGCCGGCTCAGATCCGTTACCCACAGGTTGAAGACAAATGAAGTAGAACTACTCAAATGGAACTTTATGATGAGTACATAAATTCCTTTTCTCTAAAATGTAAATGCTCAAAGTGAGTCATAAATCCCACTCAGGCAACATACAAACTTTAGATGTGTGCCTAAGGTGGATCGTCTTTGTATTATTTGTTCAATTTGGTTAACTTCGGATCTGAAGTTGTTGTCTTCATTTGCTTTTCAACCTGTAGGACACAGATCCAGGACGGATCCAACTCAGACGCATTTCTCAGCATCAGATCCAAGCTCCTCCCCTACCCATAATGCCCCCATCTCCTTCCACCCTTCAGATCTCATTTGCTGCGCTTGTATAAGCATTGTGATCTGTTGCTCCAGGCTATTTTGGGTAAGTGTGTTTAAGTTACTGAGTTAGATTCTCTTTATATCTAAAAATCTCTCTTTCTATCTCTTATCACCTCCCCTTTCATGTCGGTTAAAAAAAATCTTTCCTTGCTCTTGCTGTTCTATCTCTATGAGTGTGTGTCTTTCTGTTTGGGCCTCTCTCTCTTGATATTATGTCAGAAACACCCAAACCAGGCTTCTGAAAGTTCACAGAGTGTGGCCATAAGCTTTCCTCAGCTGATGGCCATACTCTGTGAGTTGTTTGTCTAGGGGTTGCCCATCTTGATTCCTCCTGCTCAATCTGCATGGGATTTAATCCCTGTGCATTGACTGACAGGAGGAATAAACATTCGGAAGGGCCTTCTCCCTCCACCTACTACGGGTGCCCAGGCCACCCCCTCTACTTCTACCCCGACTACTTCTTCTGTCTCCGCCCCAGCCTCTGGGACTCAGCCTCCCACTAAGAGGACCAGGGATGGAGACAAGCACAAACATAGAGACAGGCCGAGGAAGCAGTCTCCGACCTCTCTTCCTCAGCTGGACCACCAGCGAAGCCCCGCTCAGCTTCTAGTATTGGGTCTCCCTGACTCCATTCCCCCTGCTTCTCCTCAGAGCTGGAGGTGCCTCGCAGCCATTCCCCAGCATCGGAATCACCTCACCACCTCTCTAGGCCGGTATCAGTGGCCTCTTCCTCCAGATCCACCTGCAACCTTTCCAAAGCCGAGGTGAGCAGGATGATCCAGAGATTCGTCTGCACCAGATACAGATGGCAGTCTTGCCTGCCCCCTCTCTCTCTAGAGTGGGGGGCATGCAGTCTGCCTTCATCCCGATTACCCCTCCAATCCAACTCCCGGTTTCAGAGTCATCGGATCCAAGACCTTCTTTGTTGAGGTGTTGGCATCAATGGTACCTGGTACCTCGCCACCAGCCATTACCTTAAGAAGGCTAGCTCCGATGAGCTTGGAGCTGTAGCCTCAGCACTGGATCTGAGGGGATGGTTTCATCACCGGGTTTTTCGGAGCACAGACTTCCAATCAAAGTCTCTGCATCTGGAGGTTCGGCTACAGACCCAAACATAGCCCCAAGCCAGGGGTTCATTCTCCTTCTGCCTTTGATGTGGCGGAGAGGGTTCTCTCAATCTCATCGAGACTCTTGATTATCTCGTCCTCAAATCCGCCCTGGCTCTCTGTTTCTGGTTCAGATTCCACCATCCTGCTACCTCAGGGACAGCCTGATGCCTCTCTCTGCCCCAGGGAGCTTCCATATGGGAACAGCTGAATGTTTTCGAGTCCTCCCCAGAGTCCCCCCCCAGGAGGTTCCTCAAAAACACACATGTAAAATAGGGACTTATTCTCCCTGCTGGTGTCTCTCATGGAGGACACTGACTTGGAGGAAGGGGAGGATTCCCCCCCCATCACCTCCCATGGATATCTCATTTGGAGACATAATGGAGATCCTGTAGCAGCACGGGGGGTGTTTTGTCCAAAAACCCAACCCTGATGAGTCGGTGTTCCTAGAGGCAATTGGCACAGGACCCTCTACTTCCTAGTTGTCCCCTGCTGCAGATCCTCTAGTGGATCTTGTTACATCGCGGACATGAAAGGAGCCGACATAGTAGAGCTGATCCTAAGTGCCTTGATAAGGTCCTCAGTGCTCCTACAGGCAAATCACACTAGTCTAAGGGACCCCCTGTCGATGCCAGGGTGGTGATGGCGGCCACCAAGAAGGAGCTCACACAGGAGAGCTCCACGTCCATCTGTCGGACCGAGTCTGGGACCTTGGACCATTTTGGGAAGCAGGCCTATTCTTCAACAGTGTTCTCTGTATATGCGCTAAACTACATGGCACAAGTCATTAGGCTTCAGCGAGACTTAATGAAGGAGGTCGCTGAGTCTACCCCAGGGTCCATGTCGGCAGAGGATAGGAAGGTTTTCTCCTCTCGAATGGCCACCCTCACCTCCATTGCCAATACGTCTATGCAGCTTCTCTCCCATGCTACTAAGGGTGCCGCCAGAACTGCAGGAGCAGGCGTTGCCATCAGGCATCACACCTGGCCCCAACTTTGTACCTTCTCTGAGCCCTTCAAGGTGGCATTCATAAATGCCCTGTACGATAGTTCCACTCTCTTTGGAAAGATGGCATGCGATACACTGGTCTAGACTGAGAAGGATGGGAAGACTCAACCCCCCAACGATCCTTCTCCAGGAATCAGCAGGGGGCGAAGAAGATGTGGTTCCAGAAGTCTCAGGGTTATTTCCAGGATGCTCAGGACTCACATTCCCCCAGAGACAGAGGGGGATTCGACAGACACCGCCCTTGTGGCAGAGGGGGCCCAAGGAACCAAGGGTCTCAGCACTCATTCTCAGACAGACCCACACAGCAGCCCTGAAGGGTTGCCTGGCTGCGCATCTCTGGAGGCAGTCGGGCGTCGACTATTGCTACACCCAACAGCTTAAGGAGTGTAGCCTAGGAGTGTATCACAGAAGATCAATGGATGTTGTGAATCATATCCAGAGGATATTCAGTTCCTTTGCTGCAAAGGCCATTTCTGGCCAAATGCCTCCCAGATGTTCCACCCACACAAAGAGAGGCAGCAGCACAGGAGATTTCCAAGCTGCTAGAAAAATGAGTCATCTAGCCCATCCCCCCAGACCAGTCTGGATTAGGCATTTATTCCAGGTTCTTTTTAGTGCCAAAGAAAATGGGGCACTTGAGACCAATTGTGGATCTCTCTACCCTGAACATGTCAGTTGCCAAGACAAAATTCCGGATGGTTACACTTCAGTTTTTCCTGCCTTTCTTGCAGGAGAACAACTAGATGTGCTCAGTAGACCTCCAAGACTTGTACTATCACATCAAAATGGACAGAAGCCTCGGAGGTTTCTCCTCTTCCGGTGGGGCCAATCATTACCAGTTCAGAGCACTACGCTTTGATCTGACCACAGCCCCCAGAGTGTTCACCAAAGTGATGGCAGTGGTAGCAGCTCACCTGCGGCTGCAGGGCTTCCAGGTCTTCCCCTACCTGGACAATTGGCTGCTTTCTTCCCCCTCCAAGCATCGCCTCTGCCAAGCCAGGGATTTCCTCATCCAAACTGCCCACCATTTGGATATCACCATCAATGTCAACAAATCCCTGTTAGAACTGGTTCAAGTTCTGGACTTCATTGTAGCCCAGTTGAACACCATTCAGACCAAGGTTTTCCTGACACCGGACAGACTTCAGTCCCTCAAACTTCATGTCTGGCATATTCTTTGGGTCCCATCTCCTCCAGCGGTGTTTGTTTAAGGGTGTTGGGGTCCATGAAAGCCACGATCACCCTTGTTCCTGCAGCTCTGTTGCACATGAGGGTACTCCAATGGACACTGGTGGTCCAGTAGTCATTTCTAGATGTACCGCTGTCACATCTTGTTCGTCTCTCGCAAGCATACATGGATTCTCTTGTGTGGTGGATTCAGTCCCCAGATCTCTTTTGCAGTTGGCCGTTCATTCTTCCCACCCCTCTTACTATGGTAACCACGAACGCCTCACTGCTCGGGTGAGGGGCATTGCTTGGGAAGGACAGTTCAAGTCACGTGGTCTTCCCTGGAGATATAGTTGCATATCAACGTCCTGGAGATGAGGGCGGTGATTTTAGCATTGCAAGTCCTTCATGCCCATCTTCCCCTAGGGACGATTGGCATCCAGACATACAACATGTCTGTAATCTGGTACATCAACAAACGGGGGGAGCCAGGTCTTACCCTCTTTGTTGCAAAGCCATGAGATTGTGGGAGTGAGCGATTTCCACTGGCCATTTTCTGGTGGCAATGCACATTCCGAGGAAGTCCAACATTTTGATGGACAGGCTCAGCAGGTCTATCCTGATGTCTTGCGAGTGGTCTCAGAGAAACATCTTTCTAATGTGGAGTCAGCCTTGCTGCGACCTCTTCGCCTCTCCTTCCAGCGAGAAGTGCAGCAAGTTTTTCACTGTGATCCCCCCTCTGGGGGAGACCCCAGAGACGCTCTGGTTCATGCTTGGCCCTCCGGTCTCCTCTATGCTTATCCTCCACTTCCTCTGATTCTGAAGTTCATTCAGAAAGCACAACAGCTGGGGAGCTCAGGCATCCTCATTGCCCCCTTCTGGCCTCGCCAAGTATGGTTCCCTTCTCTGTGTTCTCACGTAGTGTGTCCTCTTTGAATGTTGGATCTGGTTCTGGATTTCTTTTCTTATTCTTCAGGGGTTCCACATCCAGGTCTGGCCAGCCTGAAGCTCACCTCTTGGCTGCTCCAGTTCCCATGATAGTTAGGACTCCTGGCTTATCTTCTTTGATTAAGAAGATCTTGGTAGTGGCTCACAGATCTTCCACGAGGAAGGTCTACTCGAGTAAGTGGAAGCGTTTCTCAATTTGGGTATCCCTTCAATGCTCCAATTCCTGTTATCTTAAGAGTTCTTGGCAGGCATTTTTCAACAGGGTGCCAGTTCCTCTAGGGTTAAAGTTCAGCTGGCAGCTATTTCCAGTTTTCACATAGGGGAGAATTCAGCTTCTCTAGCTTCTTCTAAGCTCTGCAAAGCCTTTCTCAAGGGTACCTTTCTTCTTAGGACACCGATCAAGGACTCTACGCCCCCTTGGGAACTTACTCTGGTACTACATGCCTTAGTTTCTTCCCCCTTTCAACCTGGTGCTCAGTGGATCTACATCTACAGTTTTTGTCTTGGAAGACAGCCTTCCTAATTGCTATTACTTCAGCTAAGAGTGTTGGAGCTTCAGGCCTTATCAATTAAGCCTCCTTACATGATCTTTCATAAGGGCAGGTTATCTTTGTGCACTAACCCTTCCTTTCTGCTGAAAGTAGCCTCAGAATCAAACATCAGTCAGGTTATCAACCTCCCTGTCTTCTTTCCAAACTTTCAGAATAAGGGAGAGTATAAATTGCACCTGCTGGATGTTCATAGACAGTTGTTTTTACTTACACAGGACAAAGGTCTTTTGCAAGTTTGATCAACTTTTTGTTTCCTACTCTAAGCCCTTTCTAGGGAAACCTGTATCTAAGGTTACCATTGCTCGTTGGATTCCTCTGTGTATTCTTTTGACCTATTCAACTAAAGGATTGTCCCTGCCAGGTCAAGTTAAGGTGCATTCCACTAGGTCTATGGCTACTTCAGCTACCCTTTGATCCAGAGTTTCTTTGGATGACATTTACTCTGCGGCTACCTGGGCATCTTCACATACTTTTATCTTCTATTTCAAGTTGGACCTTCTCTCCAGAAGTAGGGAATCCTTTGCCTCTGCTGTGTTACTGAATATCCTTCCATGTGGGCCTCCCATGTGTTTGGTAGCTGAGGACTCTGTCCCACAGGTTGAAGAGCAAATGAAGACAACTTCAGATAAAGAAGTTATGTACTCACCATAACATTCCATCTGAGTTATTGCTCTTCATTTGTCTTCAACCATCCCTCCCTCCTTCCCCCTGCCTTATATGGGCTGTGTGGTGGTCTGGCTACAAAAGACATGGCCCTTCTCTTAGCATAAATGGTCATTCCTTGTAATACTTTCTGGATTATTTTACCAAGGGATAAAACATTGTGTCAGGTTGGGTTGCTAGGGATAGCAGCAAACTCAGTCTGAAGGGAGGAAGAAGACAGGGGGCATTATGGGTAGGGGTGGAGCGTGGAGCTCGGATCCGATGCTGGAGAAATGTGGGCACGTCAGATCCATCCAACCCAGATCTGTGTCCCACAGGTTGAAGACAAATGAAGAGCAAGAACTCAGAACATTATGTTGAGTACATAACTTCTTTTTCTTTTCCCCTCCCCGAGATGAAAAATAAACTAATTCTGAAGAGTTTCCTGACAAATGAAGGCAAAAAAGATACGTGGGGGAAAAGAATAAAGAAAAAAATGTAAGATTGAAAGAGATAGGGTTAAAGTTACCAATTTACTCACCCCTAGTAAAGTTCAAAGAGTGTAACCCACCCATAGGCCAGAACTGACCCTGACTAGGGCTCCTTCTGTACTGATGATAACTGTACTACTGGAGAGTCTCACAAAGAGTTATCTGTGATATCTGAGCCAGCTTCAAGGAGAAGACTGGAGAGCTTCTCCGCAGTACAGAAGTGTAGTTGTCTGCATTTAAGGCCTTCCTTGGCTCTTACAATCAGATCCTCTTGATCTGTGCATAGTGCTTCTCTGAACTCAGACTAGGATAAAACAATTATGGCCTTAGTCATGGTCTATTTGGAACTCAGTGTCATCTCAGCATCCTCAGTCTCCAGACAGCTAGAGAGGAACCTCTTCCCTCCATCTGTGTACTGCTGCTACTCTGGACCTAGTGTTAGCATTGAGGGTTTCAGAGCCATTTTTGGATTCCATTTCATTTCTGTTGTAACTGGTGGTAACTTTTTTGTTGGTGCTGACAGTCACAAGGCCTCACATCACTGATGTTGACATGTTGATGCTGAGGTTGGCACAGACCCCCCTCAGGGCAATTTATGGTTTCGACACACTTGACATTTAAGTCTTCAGTGCCAAAACCCTATCTGTTTTGTGCCCCTCCCCAGTCCTGATGGATAGTGCCATTGCTTCAAAGTAGACCTTGATATTGACATGGACAGTGGAACCAACTTCAATGGCACTGACGGTCTTAGCACCAGGAAATAAGTTTCAAGTAAACTCACTGGGTATACTGCTTTTGAAAAAGTACTCTTCACTTTAATTCCAGCCTTGCACACTGTCCTGTCTAGAGCTTTGTGCCTTTAATTGCTATCCCAGCAGGATTTGGCACAGAAGAGCTTCATCAGGCTCCAAAGGTCTGAGAAGGAGTCCAGAGTGCTCCATGGAAGAGGATGTGCAAGTGGAGAGACATAGACTCTTCACCAGAATTTCCCACCCCAGACATAAATTTTGATGAAAGGAAGGCCTCCCCCAGTTCCCTCTGGAAGACCTTAAGTTTGGGAAGTTCCTTGAAGTACTATAAAATAGAGGCTCTTGACCTCACCTCCCCCAAAGAAGAGATTCTTCAAGAGGCTTTTAATTCTTTCACAGCTGCAACTTGGGTGGTCCCTCCTTTAGAAAAAATGGTTGAGAGGAGTTGGAGGATGACATGATGGTTAAGGTGTTTGCCTCACAGAGACAATGTACAGGATTTGATTCTCAACTTTAAAGGAAATTGGCTAAACTTAAAATAATCTGAAAATAATAGCTAGCCTAGTACTTACTTATCTCTCCTAAGAACCTATATCAATGGATGAGTGACCGCAAACTCAGTCCTGGGGTGGTACACATTTCCATACTGAACAGAGGAAGTTGGCACTAACTACCATAGACCCTTGCCTCTGGGAACTTCACTCACCTAACCACTGACAGCTGAGGCAACTCAGGATGAATATGGCTAGGCTTGTAAGGGCTCTAGGGTCGTTAACCTAGTAACCTCCTATGAGAGCATGGTGGGAGCCCAGTGTTGGCTACTTCTCTACAAAGATCCTGTTCTGCAATCAAAAAGGAGTAAAAAAAGTGGTTCAAGAAATTCCAGCTGCCCCAGTATGAAAAATACCTTGATAGGAACTCCTGTAGATGTGGCAGTTTCTCCAAAGGACACTGGCCTAGAAGTGGGGGGAAGGGGTGTCACAAAACCCAAGAGTTCAATGGTCCTCCTTCCAAGAAACAACAGCAACATCTCAGAGAACATGTCTGACTGTCCACCACTGGTCACAGTTAGGGGATCAAATTTTCCTGAATCTAAATTAGTGATTGTTCATCACACAGAACAAAAGGATCAGGGAAATTATATCCAGAGGCTACCCAGTATCCTTTTCAGAAACCCCAGTGTTGCCCACCCATTCACTACCAGACATCCCACCTTGACAAAAGGTGGCAACACTATATGAAGTTGTAAGCTTCTTACAAATAAGAGTCATACAGGAGGTCCCCCCCCCCCCATATAGGACCTGGGTTTTATTCCTGGTTTGTCTTTTTTCTGAAGAAGGCACATGACCTCATGTCAATATTTGATCTCAGGTGACTAAACCTGCACATATGAAAAACAACATTCTTAATGATCACAGTGCAGTCAGTCCTTTCTGTGCTTACAAGAGTGAAATCTGATGTGGACTTTCCTCCTGCAAGATGCTCATTCCACTAGAGCCATTGCCACCTCTTCAGTATTTCAGTCCAGAGTGTCCATGGATGAGATTTGTGCAACAGAAACCTGGCCTACCCCATATACCTTCATTACTCATTACAAGCTGGATTTGATCTCTTGGGGTAAGGCCTCCTTTGGTTCAATGGTTCTGAAGAATATTTTTCCATAAGGCTACCCAGGAAAAGGTAGCTGGGGACTCTGACATATGTGAGGATAAAATAAAAATTAACAACATGAGATAAAGTAGTTATGTACTCACCATAACATTCCAGCTGTATTGTCCATTTTTATTTTCTCCTCAACAACTTACCCACAATACCCCTGTCCCTTCCTTGGTTCTTAGATGAGCGAGTCGACATAAATTTGATAATTGGCTATTTTGAAAGGCAAGAACGGTCTTACCGTTATCAAGGTGTTTCTCTATTGTATTATTTTCTCTATTGTTATCATCAAACAAGATCTGAGGTGATTGGGAGAAAGGCATTATGGGTAGGGAGCTCAAGAGCTTTTTTTGTTGCCACGAGCTATTGCAATTGCCGAATCGATTCGAGGGATCAGATCCGAACCATTATGTGAGGAAAAATAAAAATGGACAACACAGATGGAACATCATGCTGAGTATATAACTATTTTTTCCTTAATTTGAGTTCCAGATTCTGTTATTTTTATAATCTCCTACAGCTTTGCGGGTATAAGGGGCAAACAAGACCTGAGGTATGTTAAGTGACTAGGGCATTATGGGTAAAAGGAGGAGCTCAAGAGTTTCAACCTTCCATAAGCTGGAAGAAGCATTAAGTTGGATCCAA
This sequence comes from Protopterus annectens, assembly GCF_019279795.1. Classification (NCBI taxonomy): domain Eukaryota; kingdom Metazoa; phylum Chordata; order Ceratodontiformes; family Protopteridae; genus Protopterus; species Protopterus annectens. Next base: position 811,766,234 of record NC_056739.1, read on the forward strand.
GGATCGGATCTAAACCCAACCACAGATGGAACATTATGATGAGTACATAACTTTTTCTTAAACTATAGGTAAGTGAATAAATTATATAAATAGTTCCCACCCCAGCAGCCTTAATACTGTAATGCATATAATATAACTAATACACAATTAAGTTTAATTATTTAATGGTAGCCTATGCATTTTTGGATTAGGGCTTAAAGTGAATGTTTACTGAAAGCATGCATGTTGTTTTTCACATATGGGAGGGGTAGGTTAATAAGAAGATAACAAATATCAATTAATATAAGTGGTACCATCAGCTGTAACATGCACTTTAACATTTTCTTTGAAAATGTACACAGTTTTGTGTGCTAGTTCTAAGTTAAAAATGGATGGGAGACCTGAAAATCTATTTAGTTGGGGGGGGGGGGGTTGAGTGTATTCATTGCAGCAGAACGTCTTGAAAAATATGTCATATGATCAAATGGAGATAAGAAGCAACTACTTAACAAAATCAGCCTGCCAAACAAGTGTGTGTGTGTGTGTGTGTGTGTGTGTGTGTGTGTGTAAGCTAAAAGTTGGAAATATGCTTTCTCTCATAATGTCTAATATAGCCATATTATCATGGAATGTAAATGGCCTTACAAGTATAAAACGTACTGAATTATATTAAAAGCTGTTATTGCGATAGAAATGAGCATCTGAATTTGACAAAGAAATTATTTCAGGATGGACATTCAGCACAGTATCAGGAACAAAGAATGAGGAGTAATAATATTGATTGCTAGATGGGCTCAAATAGTAATAGAAGAAAGAAATAATAAGCTTTCAGCAGTAAATATTATTTATGGCTGTGGATTGGAGCTTGATCTGCAATAGTGAGTATATATCCTGGGGCACATAAGGAAAAAAATATAACAAAATAGGGTAGATTTCCCAAGAAATATATGAGAATGTTTGTAATGGAAGATATGAATATAGTAATAGGAATTCAGACAGAATTTAAATATTATTTCCTGAGGTATAAGAACTGGGTTAGATTGGATATAAATGATATCTTACAGGCAGGCACATGCCTACTTAATTAAATGTTTTAAGAAACATCCAGTAGCTTTTTCAGATCATGACCAGTAAAACCTAAGATAAAGCTGCAATATAATGAAGTAAAAATGAGACACTGGCACTTTCCAACTTATCAGTTAAAGAGTGATTTAGGAAAGGCATAGCAGAAATGATTCTGGAGCTACTGGGGAAGATATAAATTTCTTTATAAGGGATAGATAGTGAGTTGAATAAAATGAAAATGGAGTTTACAAACATAACAGAAAGATCCGGGGAGAAAGCAATAGTATTTTAGAACAGTTGATAAAAATTTAAGTATTACAGAATAAGGGGAATCTCATAGAACAAGAAAAAGAGCAACAGCAAAATGCTAACAAGAAAAAGTGGAGTATTTGGGTAATATGCATGAATTTATAAATATTACTTTGAGGGAACTATTTTTAATAACTCCAGAGCACAAAAATTGCACAATGAACAGCAGCTTATACAACCACATGTCAAAAGGCGTGTTGCCAAAAGTAGGGAGCCTGCAACAAAAAAAGTAACCACAGATCCTGTAGCAGTAGTGAAGATATTTTGGAAATTTTTATTATAATCTATATAAAGCAGAAAAATGTGGGAACCTGGAAAAAGCACAATTGGAAATATTTATGGAATACTTAATTATATCAAGTTTAGAGGAAGATGAGGCTCAACAACTTATAGCTAAGATAGGAAGAGATGGGATAATGTTGGGGATGCATAACCAATCAGTGGGGAAGTCTCCAGGAAAAAATGGTATTTTTGTGGAAGTTTTGAAGTTAGAAGGGAATAAAGTGATAACAATCTGTAAGGTTTTGTTTAACAATATTTTAAAAGATGGGGAAGTACCAGTGTCATAGGAGTTGTGTTGCCTTTATTACCCATAGAGGGTAAAAAAACATTCAGAATCAGCTTATAATGATTATAAAGTGTTTATGTCTGTACTGGTTAAGAGAATGGCAACAGTATTGCCAAAATTATAGATATGGATCATTGTTGTTTGATGGGGAGGCAAACATTAATAGAGCAATGATGATCCAGAGGGAAGCAAGAGAAAATGCTGCTATTGTTGGTGTGTCATAATAGGTTCATAGGTAGGTACTAGGCTATCAGCCCTGGAGCCTATACAAGCCCAGCCAAAAAAGGTACCCTGGCTTTTGCCACCCAAGAAAATTATTTTCCTGTGCCACTGTCGAGCAGAGCCTCAGGGGTGATCCCCAGGGTGAATTTCCTATTTCCCATCTAATTATCAAGATTTTTCTTGAAAAGTGTTAATGAGGAGCTTTGTTTGATATAGATAGGTAGTTTATTCCAGAGTATGGGAAGTCTCTGGGACAGGAATCTATCCCTCCAGCATGTTTGTTTATTGTGGTGACAAGGTTTAGGTCCCTAGAGCATGTAGCTCAGATGGATTGGGATTTCTTTAAGTGGAGCATTTCCAACAGCTCTGGGTTTGACATAGCTTTGCATGTTAGGCAGTGATCACCTCTGAGTAGGCAATATGCGACAGAGTAAAGCTGGAGTTTTTTGAGACGGTCTGCATAGGACATCTGTTTGAGGCCAGTATTCCTCTTTGTGAGATATTTCTGCGGCCTTTCCAGTTGTTATAGATGTCTTATGAGGTACATACCAAAAGGGGCGTTGTACTCTATAATGGGTCTAATGAGTGATGAGTAGAGGGGAACAATGACTTCTTTTTTTCTGGATGAGAAACCTTTTGTGATGAGGTGTGTCACGTAGAAGGATTTCCTGACTACTGTGGCAATGTGATTATCAAAGGAGAGACTACTGTCCACCTGTGTCCCAAGGTCTCTTATCCCACTTTTGGTGTTAAGTATTCTACCGCCTATGTTGTAGTTCATGGGTACAGAGTTTTTACCAAATGCAGAGACAGCATTCAGTACAGTCATCTGGGATCAATGGTTGCATATGTGTTCCCTTATAGAATAATAGGGTTAGTTAGGTGAGATTATAAAGGCTTGGAGGCAAGAATTAAGGTGGGATGCTTCCTCTCTGACAAGCTGTGTTTAAACAGAGGAAAGGTCAGGGCTGCCCTCTTTGTCCTTTCTTATTTGGTTTATATACAAACTTGAGCTCTGAACGATAAATAAACAAACAAAACACCAGAAAAGGATGAATTTTACTTTTTACTGATGCATTTCTGGTACCTCGGCTTTCGCCTTCAATGGAATACTATTTTACATCAAACATCCAGTTTAAATACTCATACATCAGTAATTTCAAATACATTTCAACCAATGACATTCAATGATGTATTACCAAACATTTAAAGCTCCCCTCACTTGGCAAATTTGTACATATATTTATACATCCTACCCAAAAATGTAATATATAAATACCCAATTTTATACAATTTTCCTTATAGAATAAAGTGCCAATAATAATGTACAAATAACACTGTGTGAATAATTCTGTGCAAATGATTCCATACCCATATACATATATTCTATGCAAAATGGTTCTGTGCAAATACTTGATGTGAGAGTGTTCAATCTCGCCGTTTGTTCTTACACCTGGGGTTCGAAGCCGATCCTCGGCTCCGTGTCGGCCGCTTGACAAAGCTCTGCATCGAGAAGAAGCTCGAGACCAACCTAACTCCCACAATCCCCCTCTGCCTTTACCTTAGATCTAGTTTGCCGCTGCAAAGATCGCATCATTTTGATGAGCTCGGACCACCTGAAAGCTAAGATTGATTATTTCTTATAATTCTTTCATTATTTTTTGTATACAGATTTCTCAGATTGACTGTGTGTATGTGTGAGTAGTGTATCGAGGGTTTCTCAGTTCCGTATATAAATTTTATATACTTTTATATACTTTTTGAGTTTTCCCTCGGGGCCTACCCCACTCTTAACTGGATTTGACTATTGGATGTGACTTAAGTATCAGGATTTGACAAATATTACTGGCTTTGACTTTCTTTACTGGATTTGACATTTACTACTGGCTTGTCACTGTTTCTGGATTGGAATTTGTTATCATGTCAGAAAAAGCTAAATCAGGCTTCAAACGGTGCCAATGTGGACAGAAGATGTCTGTCACAGACAATCATAGTTCCTGCGTCTACTGTCTTGGCCCTCTCCATCTGCAGGAAGACTGCTCTATCTGTCATTCTTTCAGTGGAAGGGTCATGACGGATAGGCGCAGGAAACTTATGGATAGGGGTCTTTTGAAGCCTGCATTCCAAGAGGCTCTGGATGCATCAGACCAGGCATCTAAATCCTCAAAGGAATCGAAGACGTCGGAGCCCAAGTCATCGGCTCCGAGCTCTTCATTCAAAGTTCGATCACCGGTTCCACAGACTTCGGGGCCGAGTGTTGAACTGTTGTCAGTTACCGAGCCTCGAGTCTTGGAACCGGTGACGGAGCTTCCTCCTCCTGCGCTTTTGAGGACGGCTCCGTCTTCGATTCCTTCGACGCGTTCTTCCAGGCCCCTCTCCGACACCGATGTAGACCGCGTGGTGCAGAAATTGATGGAGAATACAGCCTTGTCCAAACTCATCTCTGTCTCCTCCCAGTTGGTGTCGAGACTCGAAGGCCTTCCCTTATCTCCACCTGTTCCTCCTCCGAGGCCTATCCAGTCTTCGGAGCCGGGAGAGGCTAACCTGGTGATTGTGGAGCCCTCGGTACCAGAGCCGTCCTTTTCTCGGTCAGTACCGTTCACCTCGACTCCGTCGGATCCGGTACCGGAGTCTCGGAGCCGAAGATCCATCCTTGGGTCCGGGACTGAGAGTCGGACCGATGTTTCGGTTCCGACGCTCCCTCTCGGGCCTCGCTCGATCGACTCAGCTCCGTCCTCGGGTCGATGCCTTCGTGCCTGTCTCGGGAATTCCTCCGACTTCTTCGAACCGGGGATACCTCGACTCGGGACCCGGGGGCCTTCGAACTCATGAGGAAGGTGTTGTTTGTTCAGACAACCACTTCAGCAGAAACAGCTTCTCCTTCCCATAAAGGGCCATTATCCTCCTCTGCACCCACGGCTACATCTAAGCGTCGAGCACCAGTGTCTCAGCCACCCCTAGAGGGTGCCCCTTCTTCATTGGAGGCTTCTTCGGATGCCCCCCCCAAGGAAGTTCCGAGGAAAAGATTGTGTAAGAGGAGACACTTAGATTCTCCACAAGAATCACTGACATCGGACACTGACTTAGATGAGTCAGAAGGGTCCCCAAAGTCACCCTCGGAGGATGTCTCCTTTTCTGACATCCTGGAGATCCTAAAGCAGAGAGGTGATTGGCAATCCCTCCCCCCTTCTGAGGATGAGTCAGTCTTGCTGAAGGCATTCGGTGCTCGCCCTTCCTCCTCCTGGGTCACTCCGCCCTTCGATGAGTTAATGGAGCTGATTGCTCGAAGGGCGTGGGAGACACCTGACACGGTGGAAGCAGTCCCTAGAAAGCCTAACAAATTTATTACTGCCCCCCCAAGATAAGGCTTATCTGACAAAGGGAGTGCCAGTGGACGCTATGGTGGTGGCAACGGCCACGAAAAAGGAGATGTCGGAGTCTTCCTCATCTGTCCATCCGCCTAATAGAGATTCTAGGACTATGGACAGATATGGGAAGCGCATTTTTAGTTCAGCGGCTTTTTCTATGCGATCCCTGAACTATTTGACCCATTTTACACGGCTGCAGAGGGATCTAATCAAAGAGTTGGGAGATACTCTCCAGGGTACTACAGATGCTGCTGTCTCAGAGAAGGTTACAGCACATCTCAATACCCTTACTTCTATTGTAAACTCGTCCATGAGGCTGATCTCATACGCAGCCGAAGGGTCGAGTAGGGCAGCAGCTTCAGCGATTGCTCTTCGTAGGCAGTCCTGGATGCGCTTATGTTCATTTGCTTCCTTTACTAACGCCCCATTTGATGGTGCCACTCTCTTTGGCCCTACAGTAAAGGAGACCCTTACCCGGTGTGAGCAAGAGGGAAAGACTCTGTCTGCTGTCGGAGTCCGTTTTTCCACCCCATCCAGACCATACCCCAAAGGGCAACGTGGTGGAAAAATGTGGTTTCGAAAACCCCAGGGTTCTTTTCCAGGCGCACAGGGTGATACCCCCTCCAGAGGCAGAGGAGGGGGTAGAGGTGGAAGACGTCGCCCTGGCGGCAGAGGGGGTCCGCAAAACCAAGGTGACAGGGATACACTCCCCGGGAAACCTTTTCAGCACTCCTGAGAGGAGGCCCGACTGTCCTGCTCTGGAGGCAGTCGGGGTCGCTTAGCTTTATACCCTCAGGCCTGGCAAAATCTTACATCAGACAATTGGGTAAAAAGCGTTGTTACCAGAGGCTACAAGATTCCCTTCCTATTGCCCCCAATTCCACAGAAAAGACTCCCAGATGTGCGCCCCATCTGCGAGGCCCTGCAGCTACAGAGATTTCAAAGCTGCTAGAAAAAGAGTCATCCAACCAGTCCCAGCGGACCAAAGAGGATTCGAACTTACTCAAGGTTCTTTTTAGTTCCAAAAGACAGGGGACTGGAGGCCAATTCTGGACCTAAGCAAACTCAATACCTTCATCAAGAAAGAAAAGTTCGAATGGTCACGCTTCAATCGATCCTTCCATTTTACAGAAGAACGACTGGATGTGCTCAATAGATCTAAAGGACGCATACTACCACATCAAAATGGCCAGGGCGTCCAGGGATCACTTGCGCTTCGGCTGGGAGCCAGTCACTTTCAGTTTTGAGCCCTGCCCTTTGGTCTGACCTCAGCCCCCAGGGTCTTCACCAAATGTATGGCAGTGGTAGCGTCTCACTTGAGACGCCTCGGATTCCAGGTGTTTCCGTATCTGGACGACTGGCTCCTTTCTGCCACCACCGGCCGACTGATTCAGGCCAGGGATTACACACTACAACTTTGTGTTCATCTCAGAATTTCCGTAAATTTCGAAAAATCTTTACTACAGCCATCACAGCATATCTCATTCATAGGAGCAGAATTGGATACGCATTGCTTAATTCTAAGGCTTCCCCCAGAAAGGATAGCCTCCTACAAAACCATATATCTCTTCTTCTTTCATCCAGAAAATCCCCAGCGAAACTGGTTCTGAAGGTTTTGGGTCTCATGGCAGCTTCTCTCATTGCGATACCCTTGGGAAGACTGCACATGAGAGTTCTTCAATGGCTACTGTTTGCACAATGGTCGTTCCAAAAGTTACCCCTGACACACGAAATCTACATCACAAACATATGCAAATCGCACCTGGCTTGGTGGCTTCGGACTTGCAATCTCTCCAGCGGAAGACCATTTGTGCTACCCACTCCGACAGCAACGGTGACCACGGACGCTTCCCTGATAGGGTGGGGGGGCATCTTTCAGGGACAGACAGTCCAAGGCGAATGGACCAATTTGGAATACAATCTGCACATCAATGTTCTGGAGTTGAGGGCAGTGTTTCTAGCGTTGCAACACTTTGCTCCCCTTCTTCCTCTAGGGACAATTGCAGTCCAGACGGACAACATGTCTGTAGTCTGGTACATAAACAAGCAAGGGGGAACCAAGTCTTACCAACTATGCAGAGAGGCCATGAGAATCTGGCAATGGGCGGAGTCCACGGGTCACTTTCTGATAGCAACGCACATCCCGGGGTTATCCAACGTCATAGCGGACAGGTTGAGCAGAGCCATCCTGTTACCTCACGAGTGGTCCCTCAAGCAGTCAGTTGTGAAGGAGATTTTTCGCAAGTGAGGCCAGCCTTCCTGCGATCTGTTTGCGTCTCCAATGAACGCCAAATGCAGAAGCTATTTTGCCCTATTACCCCCTCCAGGGGAAGTCCCAAGGGACGCTCTGGTTCACGATTGGCCCCCGGGTCTCCTGTACGCTTTTCCTCCTGTTCCCCTGATTTCAAAATTCCTACAGAAAGCCAGCAACCTGCAAAGGACAATTATCCTCATTGCCCCATTCTGGCCTCGTCAAATATGGTTTCCCTTTCTTCTAGCACACCAAATGCGGGAACCCTGGATCCTGGACCCAGAGCCGGATCTACTGACCCACTTGTCAGGGGCTCCCCACCCGTCGCTTCTCTCCCTCAAACTAGCAGCTTGGCTGCTCCGCTTCCCTTCTTAGCCAGGTCTGATCTTCTATCTCCTGCAGTTCAAAATATCCTGGTGGCTTCTCATAAAGCATCCACTACAAGGATTTACACCAGTAAATAGAAGCGTTTTGTGCACTGGGCAACTACACAACAATTGGATCCCTTAGCAGCTCCTCTGAATAAGGTCTTGGAGTTTTTAAACGAATTGTTCCACCAAGGGGCTTCTCCTGCCACTTTGAAAGTGCAATTAGCTGCCATATCAAATTTTCATGTGGGAGAAAATGGGGCGTCTATTATGGCTCACAGACTTTGTAAGGCCTTTCTAAAAGGATCTTTGCATATTAGACCACCAGTTAGAAGTCCTACTTCACCTTGGAACTTGAACCTTCTTTTGTCACAGCTGATGCTACCACCTTTTGAACCAGCCTCTTCCTGTCCTTTAAAGTTTTTGTCATGGAAGACCCTTTTTCTGGTGGCTATCACATCGGCTAGGCGGGTATCGGAGCTTCAAGCTCTTTCAGTCAACCATCCTTATTTGATTTTTCACCCTGACAGGGTATCCCTTCGCACTAATCCATCCTTTCTTCCCAAGGTTTGCTCCGTTAATAATATTAATCAGTCCATTGAACTGCCCACATTTTTCAAGAACCACTCCAATAAATTGGAATATATGTTACACAAGTTAGATGTTCATAGACAACTCAGATTTTACTTGGACAGAACAAAGGATCACAGGAAAACAGACCAGCTCTTTGTGGCCTTCTCAGACATCAAGATGGGTGTGGCAGTTACAAAACGAACCCTGTCCAAATGGCTTTCTGATTGTATTATTTTTGTTTATACTGCCTCTGAGCAAACTTTACCTGTCAAGCCCAGAGGGCACTCTACAAGATCAGTATCTACATCCCTGGCTCATGCAGCTCACCTGCCGTTAGACACTATTTGTGCGGCTGCCACTTGGTCTAAACCACATACCTTCATTTCTCATTACAAAGTGGACAGGATTTCTAGGGACAGGGCAACCTTTGGTTCCACTGTGCTCAGGAACACGGAGCTAGGGACGCTACCCAGGTGTAAGAACAAACGGCGAGATTGAACACTCTCACATATAGAAGTTATGTCCTTACCATAACGTTCCATGTGGAGTGTTCATCTCGCCTTTGTTCTTACATTCCCACCCTCCCACCCTCAGGAAGAACGTCCAATTTAGGTGCCTGGTTTGTTTCTCCTGCTTCTGCCTTGAGCAGTTGTTGTACTATGTAAATAGGTTTTTCTTGTTTGGTATGAAAGTGTTATGCTCTCTTCTGTTCTCTGCTGGTTTGCTTGCAAACTAGATCTGAGGTAAAGGCAGAGGGGGATTGTGGGAGTTAGGTTGGTCTCGAGCTTCTTCTCGATGCAGAGCTTTGTCAAGCGGCCGACACGGAGCCGAGGATCGGCTCCGAACCCCAGGTTCTTACGAACAAAGGCGAGATGAACACTCCACATGGAACGTTATGGTAAGGACATAACTTCTATTTTTGTGCAAACGGTTCTATACAAATAATATGCCTACCCCAATGTTTCCATTATCCAACTTGATAATGTTTGACTGTGAATACATTCACAATTTAATTATGCTAACTAAATAGTTATCCAAAGACACTGTATTTGTTAAAACAGTCAAACATGTCCACGGACACCCAACTACTAATTTTAAACTACCTGTCGGAAATCTATATTCATGTCCAGCTCCATATTTAACCCCTGGGATAAAGCGTTCCAAAATTGATGATACATTTGCTCTCTAACTGGAGTAACTTGTTACCTGAAACCTCTCCTATATTTGAATTGGGTTTGGCTAACACACTAAAAAAGAAGGATTCGTTTGAGCCCCCATGTTTTCTTATAAAATGATCTACCACGGGACTCTCCAACCTGGCTCCCGATATCTCCCAGGTGCTTCAACAATGGAAACATTGTTTCTTATTTGGTTTATATTTAGAGTCATTGGCTTGAACAATAAGAGACTCACAAAGTCAGGGATGTAACTGGTATGGTAATCAAGGAAGGTTAGCTTTATTCACATATTATTTTATTTTGTGCCTGATAAACCCAGAAAAGGATATCTTGGTGTTGTGGAATATTTCAAGACAGTTTCAAGTCTTTTCAAGATACAATAAATGAATTTAGGACACTGGCTATAATAGTAAACAGTGTAGCCACACTTGAATTGGTTCAGCAATACCCATATTTCTGGAGACATGATAATATGAACTATTTAGGTACATGGAAAAAAGATTCTATTATGGCAGCTACAGATATGTGGGAAGTGACTAAACAAAATGATAAACTGGATGCTTTTGATTGTATATATGGATATAAGATACAAGTAGTAAAAATGTTTCTAGTCTTTTTAGTTTTACATACAGATCAGGCATATTTTTACCAACCAGAAGAGCAGTTGTGGATTAATGATTGGATGATTAATAAAGGGTTGAATAAGTTTGGGGAAGAGGGGAAGAGTTAAGTTGGGCAAGTTGATCCCTACCCTCGTTTTAGACTTTTGCAAGTCATGAACATAATACAGGCATAAGGTTATAAGTCAAGGGGGAAAGGGATGGTGATAAATTGGGGGGGGGGTAGAAGTAAGGGGATAGCAACATTTTGGATGCAGATCCTTAAGGAGAGGAACAAGTATACTCATAAAGTTGCAGAATGTATTCTAATAAGTAAGCCAACATGAGGATTGAGAAAGAAGATTTTGCCAGTAGTTGGACTGCAAGTAGTAGGAGTATAGAAAATAAGCAAGAGGGGGTGGAATTGACTGGAGAAAATTGGCAAATGAACAGAGATATTGGGAGCAAATACCTAGGGAGGGAAAGGTAGTACAGTGTGATGAGGTTAAGTAAAAGTTTGGAATGCAGGTTAGAGACAACCTTTCTTACCAGGCATTGATATCAGAGTTTAGGCAAAGGGAGAGGGGACTCCTTAATGAAATACTAGATATGATAGTGTTTTAGTTGAGTCTAGAACAGAAGCTGCTATTGAAATGTATTATTAGGACATATAAAATTGCATGATAACTGTAAGAATCAGAGGAGATAGATAGGAAAGAGTAAATGCAAGGACAACATACAAAGAAACAATGGGAGGACATATGTACAGTTCCCAAGTATGAAACAAAGTCCTGAAGGTTCAGGATTTTTGCTTGAAAGCATTTGCTTAGGCATTTTCATATCCCAAGCAGATTTCAGAGACATTTTCATTAGGCAATGATACCCCATGTCAGACTTCACATGAGGAAGATCCAGTGGTTCTTCAAGTCTGCTTGGGCTTAACACTCTTACTATCTTTCCCGATTCAAGTGCTTAACTTTGTAAAGAAAGAACTCATTTGGTGGACCAAACAAGTCCCATACAACAAAGGTGATGGCTCTTGTAAATGCCTCAAAAGTTCTAAATCAACTGTGGTCTCTGGGCACCCTTCTTGTGACAGATAGCACTGCTGTGATGTGGTACATAGATAAACATGGCGAAACATGGCATTACCCCCTCTGCATACTGGCTATGAGTGCATGAGTATAGCAGTTCATCACAATGTATTCCTTAAGGCAACTTACATTTTTTTAGAACAGAATACAGTGGCAGAGTCCCTGAGCAGATCAAAGATGGACCCTCCCATGTGGGTGCTACACTGGAAGGCCTTGCAAATAGCCTACCAGTGAGGAATCTCTCTGATAAATCTGTTTGCCTCCATTCTTAACAGACAACTGAAACACAGTAGGTTTTTTTAAGGAATCATTTTAGTTGGAAATATATGTGTATATCCTAATAGCTGATATTACCTACTACTGTACCCCTATGATTGCTTGAGGGTTTTTCCAGAAAGTGTGTTAGTGCATGCAAGCTGACACTGTGAAGGTTTGTCATACTTCATAAGCAACTCCTTGACAAGGTATATGTTTCTGTGGATTAGGTCAGTAAAGTGCAATACCATTACTATTATGTATGTGTAAATTGACTACAGACAATCTTTTAGAACAAGAACAGAAGTATTCTATGTTTACTGTTATGACATTTGTCTGATAGTGAGCATCCATCAGCAGCACACATGTAGCCCTCATATAGTTATGTTAGCATAGCTGACCTAACACATTATAAAGATAGCTGACTTAACACATTATAAAGCAGTAGTAGCCATGCTCCTCTCAATAAGCATATCATCTATGGTCTCTGTGATGTATTTGTGGCTTTGCTAATGTTATTACACAAATCCTCCACCTTTCTGTATGTACATAAACAGTAAACCTTAATGGCAAAAATGTATGCTGTAATTTATGTGGCCCAAGGGTATGTTCACCCTGTGACATGCTATCCAGCTGTGAAATACTGTCAAAGGCCATTAAATGTGGTTCCCATGTGGACTCCACATTTGAATTTTTTGGGGGCTGAGGTTGTTTCAGATAAGACCTACTACCAAACATCTGCCCATGGTTATTCCATATTTTAATGATGGTCCCCACAAAGGTACAGCAGGTCCATATACTTCCAGCCACACAGGCACCCTGCTGTATATATATATCAGTGTATAGAATTATCAGGTAAGGCTGTGAATGTTATCACATTTTTTTGTTTGTTTGGGTTTTTTTGCCCATTCCAGAGGAGGATGCCACAACATGGCAAACAATGTAAAAGCAAATTGTCCCATACAGTGTATAAGAGCCTACTACAGGCCATACACCTCTAGGGTTAGCAGATGATCAGTCATAACAAATGCTACCATGCCTGGTGGGATGTTATTAATGGCACCACTGCTGTTATTGGCCAAAACATGTCAAATGATCAAGTGAGATATCAGGCCACTGACATGAAAAGTGCCGCTAAAACTTAGGCTGCCTGCTTGGTACAGGAAATGAGGGCAATGGGAGGCAACCCAGTAACTGAACTACCTTTAAGTGAGTGAATTTTCTGAAATCTCTGCATTGAGGTACAGGCAATCCCACCATCCACAGTAGACATCTGGATCTTGGTACAGAGCTCGGCCAGCCTCACAGAATATATTTTGTAGATACCCAGGTGGATATGTCTTTCATAAAAAAGTATCTCCCATAGTAGGTAACTGCCAGTTAATACATTTTGCAAGCATACACAATTCTTTACACTGGAACTGCAGTGCAATCTTTTGTAGCACACTAACAACCATGGTGGCCAATGGAGCTTATATAGTGAAATTGTAAAGCTACCAGTATGGCACTTATACTAATGAATGTTCATGATTCTCAGATTTTACTCATTGTGGCAATGAGCCAAGCCATTCTAGGAGACTCATGCATCCTTCTGAACACATGAACACCTGAGAAGTGTATAAAGAATGCATATGTGGGTCAATAACCTTCTTGAGGATGTGGGGAAAAGTAGTGTAGTTTTGCAGACTGTAGAGGTGTCGGTAAGCAAACTTATCATACACCTAGTCTACACTTTTTATGCCACTGTTCACGCCCTAATACTATCATTCCATACTATCAAGTTGTACTCTAAGCAATAATAATACTCTGATAAGGGCGTGGCCATGGTGCTGTCAGGTTAGCAGCAGATTTCTTCTGCTTTGCTATACTATTCTATTTCTGACAGGAAATTATACTTCTAAGTTTTCCTCTTCTTTTTTTTTTTTTTTTTTTTTTTGATCGAATTCTACAAGTTTGAGTTGTATTGAAGGATAATATCAAAAAATCTTTTTTATATACCAATATTTTCCTGTCAATTTTTTATCCTGAAAATTTCTTCACTTATAATTCAGAATGAGTCAGACAAAAGCAAGCTCAGAACTCATCTTTCAAAAAGGAACTTCAGTCTGGTCTTATTAACATCCAGGAAATGGGCAAAATGGACAACAAATTAGATAATTTTAAAGAAAAATGTTCAAAATAAATGGAGCAAATAGAGAAGTCTTTTAATCAGCAGAGAACACAGATATCGGGGAAAGATGATGCTTTAAATGACATAGAAGGGAGATTTTCTTATGATGAAAAAAATGTAAAATTGTTACTGAAACAAAATACTCTACTTCTAAACAAAACAGATGAACTGGAGAACAGACCTCAGAGAAACAACATCCACATCTTTGTTTACCTGAAAAAAATGAAGGGGGAAGTATGATAAATGTTTTAACATCCTGGCTCCCTAAAATTCTTGATTTACCTAAAGCTATGTCATTTGGTATTGAGAGAGAACACAGGTCTTTAGTTGTTTCCTCTTCTAAAACTAACTCAACTCTGAGATCTACTGTTGTAAGATTTTTTTTTATGCACAAGACAAATAACTAATTTTAAAAACAGCCTAGACAAAATCTCCTATCAAAATACAGGATAAAATACTAAGATTTGACAATGATTATTCTTCTGCTGTGATGTCCAAGAGGAAATGCTTTCTGCTATTAATAAAATAACTTAAAAAGAGAAATTAAAGTCCATTTACCTATTCCAGCCAGACTTAAGGTGCCTGAAATCAAAACGGTAATAGATCAAATAGAAGATATGGATTAGAATAAAAGTTCTCTGAAGAGACAAGCTGAAAGTAAAAAAATAGAAGATGAATGAAAGGAAGAAAAAACTAAAAGAGAAATAGCTCTTTATTTAAATTCAAATATCTGCCAACTGTCCATGCAATATTATTTGTCCAGCAATAACTTCATATGTTTTACCTTTAACATGTTTACAATCAAAGGGAAGCCTGGATGCATTCTTCACTAAGGTAATTTATTTATCATTTTATTTTTTTCCTTTTTTTTAATTTAATTAAATTAATAATTAACATATTCACATATAAATGAATATATACATATAGAATAGATTGGGAGATAATAATTATTTTATCATTAAATAAGGTATATATTGTCTTTATAATGATGTAGATATTGCATACAGACTTCCTATATATATATATATATATATATATATATATATATATATATATATATATATATATATATATATATATATATACTCTTTTCTTATTAGCACTGTTAGTTTTGTTCATGTTTCATGACTTTGTATATATAGCTACAAATTACAATCTTCTTAGAAATGTTTTTGTTTGGATGATCTAGCTGCTTGGCAAGTGTGTTGATTGATGTGATGTTGTCCAGTCTTGCCTTTATTCTCACTGATGGGTTCAGAGCCAATCCATCAGATCCGTCTTGGCCTTTACCAAAGATAAAAGCCTTCAACAAGCTCATAGGCACCCTCCCTTTCCCAGAATGCACATCGTAACTACTTCAGATCTCGTTTGCCACTCACAAAGATCAACACTTAATAACTCTGGGTTAAATGCTTCATTCACTGGAAATTTTATAAGTTTAAGTTGTAATTTTCTTTCTATTTCTTTATTAATAGTTGATATATTTCCCTGTTTAAAGCCCATTTTGGGTAGAGGGTTTTTTTTTCCTACCCTCTTCTCTCTTTTAACTTGTTTCTAACTAGGATTTAACTACTTCTTTCCTATTTTCCATTTAAAGTTACTCATTTTTGTTTTGCTGTATGTCCACTTACTCAGAGGACACTTTGTTGTTAAAAAAAAGTTAAAGTTTTCTTAATACGAAAGTGTATTGTTGATTCAATAGCTCTTTAATGTCCATTTAAATCAGAGGGCATTTATTCCTGTTTAATCCTTTCTTTGTGTTCTTCTGCTCAAAATGTCACAGAAGCAAGAGAATAAGCCATTAGGCTTCAAAAAATGTGAAGATTGTGGGAAAAAGATGGCCCTAAGCGATACACACACTCTGTGTGTGTATTGTTTGGGGCCATTGCTTCTTCAAGAATCATGTTCCATATGCCATGGGTCTAATCAAAGGGCATTACTGGAGCATAAAAGTAAGCTCATTCTGAAAAAGTTATTAAAACTCCCCCTTTTCAGAAGCCATATCTGAAAGACCGGAGTCCTCAAAGTCCGACCATTCTGATAAGTCTAACAAATTGAACAAGTCTCCTTAAAGAGCTTCCTCAGCTCCAAAATCTATTTCAGAGCCAAGGGAGAAAATACCAAAACTGTCTTCCCCTACTTCTTCTTTGTTGGCCAGACACAGACCAGATCCGAGAAGATGCCAGAACAGGCAAGTCTTTCGACCTCAACCTTTTCGGTTATGGTGGCGTTTTCAATACGGAGCCGATTCCCTACCTTAGATCCAGTTTCTCCTTGGCTCCATTCACCTGTTTTAGAAAAGTCTCCGACTCCTTCAACCTGGTCAACTAGGAGGCTCTCTGATGAAGATGTGGATCAGGTGGTGCAGAGACACCAGAAGAAACCGGCCAGGCTTGGCCAAGCTTTTATTGAACTGGAGCCCAAAGGTATTAGATCCAACAACATCCCTATCCTCAGCACATACTCCTCCTGCAATCTGACTATGTGCTTCGGAGTTGGAAGATTCTGAGGTTTTGCTAGGGTCAGGGCCAAATCCGAAACCCAAAGGATCTTTGGATCTGACATCAGCTCTGACTTCCTCCGCTCTTTCAAAGCAGGAAAATTCTAGGAGCCAACACTCCCTCGTCAGAGCCAGGGAGCAGGATCAGATCAGACAGTCGTCTGATCCGATCTTACCTCTCTGAGCTGTGACGCAGGTGAGTTTGTTTCCTACCTTGATCTCAGGTCAACTGTCTTCTAGTCGGGGGGGTTCCATTGGCTGCAACTTCTTTTTCATTAGATCCAGGAATTTCTTCTGATCAGGGGCAGGGAGCCTTTGAGATTATGAGGAGAGTATTGTCTCCACAGACACAAACACAGGCTACTCAGGAATTTCCTCCCTCCTCTCAGCCGGTGCCTTCATCTGCAAACATTACCCATCCACAGGGATACAGAGACGCAAGGCCTCAGGATGTCCCACAGGGGACTTCCCCCTCTTCCGACACTTCCCCAGATTACCCCAACAAGGAAGTCCCACATTAGAGAAGTTGCAAGAGGAAGCACCTGGACTCACCAGAGGAGCCAGCCGCTTCAGACACTGAACTCTATGAGGTAAGGTCCCCCTGCTCACCTCTTGAAGATGTCTCCTTTGGAGACATCTTAGAAATGTTTTTTTTTTTTTTTTTCCCCAAATCTCTTTATTTCAATTTTCTTTTTTTCCAAATAATAACAACAATATAATAACTCAAAAACACAAATAAACAATACAAATACATATCTAAAGAAAACAGACAACAATCTTGTTCTGAGAAAATTATACATATATATATATATATATATATATATATATATATATATATATATATATATATATATATACAATATATACACTAGAAGTCACTACATCGTCAAGTAGAGTATGAGAATTCTTATGTTCACTTGGTCTCATAAGGGATAGTGGAATGGGGATAGTCTATATAGAAAGTAAAGATAGAAATTCAACCATTTATTGTATGATTAGGGAAAATATCTAGATACACATTTACTAAGAGAAGGGGGAAGATTCAAGAAAACTGGTTATACTACATTTCATTTCTTATTAAAAGGTTAGCTTTCCGTGTCAATTTGTGGGCAAATTTTATTTGTCAAGAATTATGTCTAGTAAGTAACTCCAATATTTTTGGTAATAGCATTTGTTTTTTGTTTTTGAATAAACTAATTTGTGAGATGAGTTATATTTGATAGCAAGATTGCTAAAATATTCCCATGTAATTGGTGACATGAACTTCCAATTCTTTGTAATAAAGAATTTAATAAGGGCACACATCGTAATAAAGACATGATGTTATGTAGTCCAATCCCGCCTACATTCTTACCTGTGGGTTCGGAGCCGAATGTCGGCTCCAACTCAGCCATACTTTTTTAGCTCAAAGTCTTTCTATTGGCTGGGCTAAGATAGTATCCCATGCTGCACTGCTCTCTATCCCCAGATCTAGTTTGCCGCTCGTGTAGCTCAGACATGGTCTCGCTCTTGGCTGTGGCTAAGTACCCTTTTTCTTCTTATATCAGAGAAGTTTTTTGCAAAAAAGCTATTTTAATATCTATTGTGTGTGCTCTTGTCTGTATTGTGGAAAAGTTGTGTTTTCTTGATTGTTTAATGTTAAGTTGCCTGTCTCGCCTTCATTCTTGCTGGTTGGGTTCGGAGCCGATCTTCGGCTCCGACTCGGCCATCTTCTAAAGCTTGAGAGCTATTTACTGGCTTGAGGCCTCCCCATATCCCACAATGCCTGGCGCTAGATCCCCAGATCTCGTTTGTCGCTTCTGCTACGAGGTTGCTTTTGCTGGCTCAGGTCATATTTTTGTCTTTTGATAGGTTTTATATAAAAATGTTTCATATAAATAGTTAGCGTTTAGTTCTTATTATAGTAGTTTAGTACTTTTTGTCTCTGTGTAGTTTTAGATCTATCCCATCCCCTTAGAAAACTCATTTTTACTGTTAGAGAGTTTTCTCCTTCCCCCTCTCTTTTTCTCTCTTCAAGGTAGCCGTTTTAGTTAGAGGCTAACCCTTGTTCTGTAAAATACCTTTTGTAGTGTTTTCAGGTAGAAATACTTGTAGTACTTTACTTTTTATAGTATATATATTTATTATAGTTATAGTGTGTGTGTGTGTGTGTGTGTGTTGTTAAGGTGTGGTAACTGTTTTTTTTTGTGTGTACGGTTCCTTATACTTGTTACCTACAGTTGTACTGTTGGCTTTTTTATCCTGTGATTTTTCTTTTTACAGGATGTCCAAAGATACTAAGGTATCGGGATTCAAGAAGTGTGACTCATGCTGTCAGAAAATGTCTCTGACTGATGGTCACACTTCTTGTGTCTACTGCTTGGGCGCCCTACACCTGCAGGACTCTTGTTCGGTGTGTCACGCCTTTAGTCCAAGAGTCCTGCAGGAGCGTAGGAATAAGTTAATCCTTAGAGGATTACTAAAACCTGAAGGGTCACCTGCTACAACTCAGCCAGGGGAAACCCTCCAAGCCATCGAAGCCGTTGGCCCCCAGCTCAGAGCCGTCATCGGGTGTGGCATCTGCTTTGACTTCGGTTCCGGCCGGAACAAAAGTACCTGCCTCTCAGTCGGCTCCGATCCTGGTGTCGGAACCTTCAGGGAGCCGAAAGCGTTCTAGGTCCCCATCCCTAGAGTTGATTCGCTCAGCTCCGGGGTCGCCTCTGTTACAGTCAGAGCGAAGTCACCGATCTCACTCTTCTTGGTCTTCAAAACTGTCTGACCATGACTTGGAGAGAGTGGTGAGCAGACTATTGAAATCGCAGGCCCTGGCTAAAATGTTATCCAGCCCCCCTCATCAGGGTTCGGCTCTGCCCATATCTACAGTAGTTCCTTCTTCGACTCACCCCTTGAGTTCGGAGCCGAAGCTGGTTGGGGTTCGGATTGTGGAACTGTCGGCGCCAATACCTACCCTTTCGGTTCCTTCAGCTCCGATCACTTCCATGGCGCCATCCTTGGAGGGATCTGGGCACCGAGACTCCCTCGTCGGTTCCGAGGGGGCGAGTGGCATCAGACCCTTGTCCGACCCCGTTCTCCCTCTAGGAGCTTCGGCGCAGGTGAGCTCAGCTCCTACATTGGCCTCGGAGCCATCTCTCTCGGTGCCGGGGAGGGTTCCAGTCTCTTCGGAGCCTGAGCCTTCTTCTCTGCCGGGAAGGGGTGCCTTCAAGGTCATGAGGAGTGTGCTGGCCCCTCAGTCAGCCCCACGATCAGCCTCTTTGGCTCCTCCCCCCATGGTGCCTGCATCTGCCTCTGCCCCTCCTCCAGACCCCAAGCGAGGAGAACAGGTGCTCCAGGTCGCCCCAGTGGGCACGTCCTCCTCTTCCGAGGCCTCCACTAATAATTCAGAGGAGCCCCCTCGAAAGAGGAAATGTAAGAGGAAGCATGTTGACTGCCCTGAGTCTTTCACTTCGGATACCGACTTAGAGGATTCAGAAGGGTCTCCGAGGTCCCCCTCTGAAGATGTCTCCTTCTCAGACATCCTGGACTACCCTTAACCCTTCTGAGGATGAGTCGGTATATCTGGACGCGTTTGTTTCTCGCCCCTCCACCTCCTGGGTGTCTCCGCCTTTCGATCCACTGATGGCAGTGGTGGCTCGAAAGGCGTGGTCAGCCCCAGACACAGTAGAACCAACTCCCCAAAGGCCCACGAAATTCATCACAGCACCACAAGACAAGCAAGTTTTTGACAAAGGGTGTCCCTGTTGATGCTATGGTGGTAACAGTGGCCACGAAAAAGGAGTTGGCTGAGACTTCTTCGTCTGTCCATCCCCCTAATAAGGAGTCTAGGATGATGGACAGATATGGGAAGCGGATGTTTTCCTCAGTGACCTTTTCCATACGGTCGCTGAACGATTTGTGCCATTTTACACGCCTTCAAAGGGATCTCCTTAAGGACCTAGGAGATACCCTTCAAGATCCATCAGCTGCGGGGGCCCAGGATAAGATTACCTCCCAGCTGGCGACTCTTAATTCGATAGTGAACTCCTCCATGTGGCTCATTTCTTATGCGGCCGATGGGGCAAGTAGAGCCGCAGGCACAGGTATGGCCTTGAGAAGGCACGCTTGGATGCGGTTATGTAACTTTGCGGACCCCTTAAAGGCGTCTTTCACCAGTACCCCTTTTGATGGTTCTGCTCTTTTTGGACCACAGGTGAAGGATACCCTTACCAGGTGTGAGCAGGAAGGCAAGACTCTCTCTGCTGTGGGAGTCCATTTTTCCACTCCTTCTAGACCATACCCCAAAGGTCAGAAAAGTGGCAAAATGTGGTTCCGGAAACCCCAGGGAGCCGTGCCCGACACACATGGTGAGTTTCCCTCCAGGGGCAGAGGAGGGAACAACAATAGATGCTGCCCTCGAGGCAGAGGGGGCCTGCAAAATCAGGGCAGCAGAGATTCCTTCTCTGACAAGCCCTTCCAGCATCCCTGAGGTGCTGCCCGGCTGCCCACCTTCGGAGGCAGTTGGGGGAAGATTATCGCTGTACCCAAAAGCCTGGCAAGACATAGCTCAAGACAGATGAGTACAGTCTATCATATCTGGAGGTACAGAATTCCCTTCATTCATACCCCCTTATGGTCAAACAAATTCCTTCCAGATGTTCCACCCAGTCTAAGGGAACAAGCAGTCCAAGAGATCTCAAAACTGCTACAAAAAAGAGCCATCCAACGAGTCCCAGCAGACCAGCAAGGATCTGGAATTTACTCAAGGTTCTTTTTGGTACCAAAAAAGACAGGGGACTGGATACCCATTTTGGATCTCAGCAGACTAAACAGGTCTGTACAAAGAACGAAGTTACAGATGGTCACGCTTCAGTCCATTCTACCCATTTTGGGTCAGGACAATTGGATGTGCTCCATAGATCTTCAAGATGCGTACTACCATATCAAAATGGACAGGCATTCCAGAAGATTCCTCCGCTTCTGGCTGGGAGCCAGTCATTATCAGTTCCGAGCTCTGCCCTTTGGTCTCATCACAGCCCCCAGGGTGTTCACCAAATGTATGGCAGTAGTTACCTCTCACCTGAGATGGCAAGGATTCCAGGTGTTTCCCTATCTAGACGACTGGCTCCTTACTGCTACCACCAGACATCAGCTGCTACGAGCCAAGAACTACACCATCCAAACTTGCTCCAAGCTAGGTATCACAATAATTTTCGAAAAGTCTGCATTGTTGCCTTGTCAGTCTATAACCTTTATAGGCGCAAGTTTAAGTACAAAAGACATGTCAGCGAGACTTCCGTTGCACAGAGTATTAGATATTCGCCAACATGTACAGGTGTTATTAGGATGCAAGAACATTCAGGCCAGATTCGTCCTAAAGACATTGGACCTCATGGCAGCAGTGATCATACTAGTCCCCCTGGCTCGTTTTCATATGAGGATTCTTCAGTGGTTGCTTTTCACCCAATGGTCGTTTCTACAATTTCCAATGTCTCACATGATTATGATTACACAGACATGCAAAGACCAGGTTGCTTGGTGGATGATTTCCCCATCAGTACCCCAGGGCAGACCATTTATTCTTCCTCCTCCAGTAGCCACGGTGACCACGGATACCTCCCTGATCGGGTGGGGGGGGCACTTTCAGGGTGGAACAGTCCAAGGCTCATGGAACCCCACGAGTACCATCTGTATATCAATGTCTTGGAGATGAGAGCTGTGCTTTTAGCATTGCAAACTCTTCAAAACTCTCTTCCCACTGGGACCATTGCAATTCAGACAGACAATATGTCGGTAGTGTGGTACATCAACAAGCAGGGCGGAACCAAGTCCTACCCCCTATGTCGAGAGGCACTCAGACACTGGCAATGGGTGATCTCTTCCCAGCGGTTTCTGATAGCAAGGCACATCCCTGGGAAGTCCAGCGTTATAGCGGACAGGCTGAGCAGAGCAATTCTCATGCCTCACAAGTGGTCTCTCAATCAGACAGTGGTGGACCAAATCTTCCACAAATGGGGTCAGCCTTGCTGCGACCTTTTCACTACCCCCTTCAACAGCAAGTGCGACAGTTTCTTTTCTCTCCTCCCTCTTCCCGGATACCCCCCCAGAGACGCTGTAATCCACGATTGGCCTCAGGGACTTCTTTATGCATTCCCTCCATTTCCCCTTATTCCCAAACTAATACAGAAAGCTACTGCGCTAGGATGCAAGATGATCCTCATTGCCCCCTACTAGCCTCGACAAATTTGGTTTCCGTTCCTGCATCATCACCTCCTGGAGCAGCCCTCGACCCTGGACCCAGTATCAGACCTCCTGTTCCATCAGTCGGGTGGGCTGCACCAATCCCTGCAATCTGTCAACCTGACTGCTTGGTTGCTCCACTTCCAACCTTAGCCAGGCTTCCGGACATTTCCCAATCGGTGCGTGAAATCATCTTATCTTCGCACAAATCTACCACCAGAAAAACTTATGCTAGTAAGTGGAAACGTTTCTCTTGCTGGGCAGAGTCTAAAAACATAGATCCCTTTTCAGCCCCGGTCCACCACGTTTTAGATTTCTTAACGGAACTTTTTCAGGCTGGGTCCTCTTCTGCCACTATTAGAGTTCAGTTAGCCGCAATTTCAAATTTTCATACAGGCCTATCTGAAACTAGTTTCATGTCCCATAAGCTTTGCAAAGCTTTTCTCAAAGGGACTACTTTGCTCAGGCCCCCAGTAAGAGATCCCCTGCCTCCGTGGGATCTTAATTTGATCTTAGCTTCCCTAATATTGCCCCCCTTTGAACCCGCTGCTTCATGTTCCTTAAAGTTTCTTTCTTGGAAAACCTTCTTTCTTGTGGCAATTACATCAGCCAGAAGAGTTTCCGAACTCCAGGCCCTTTATGTTCGCCCTCCTTATTTAGTTTTCCATAATGATAGAGTTTCGCTCAGGACTAATTCCTCCTTCCTTCCTAAGATATCTTCTGAGAGTAATCTGAATCAGTCCATTGATCTTCCGGTCTTCTTCCCAAATGATTCCAACAAAGCTGAACATAAATTACATCAGTTGGATGTTCATAGACAATTACGTTTCTACTTGCATAGGACTAAACAAATTAGAAAATCAGATCAGCTCTTTCTATCCTATGCTGAAGGTAAACAAGGTCTACCAGTGTCTAAAGTAACTCTACCTAGGTGGTTGACTTCTATTATTACTTTGATTTATCAACTGAGGAACAAACAGCTCCCTGCTAAACCAAAAGGCCACTCTACTAGGGCTTTAGCTACTTCTGTAGCTTTTCAGGCAAGATTACCAATGGAAGCCATTTGTGCTGCAGCTACATGGGCCACTCCCCATACATTTATTTCTCATTATAAGTTGGATGTGGCCTCTAGGAGCAGAGCTGATTTTGGTTCCACTGTGCTGAAGAGTCTGTTCCGATGAGACACCCAGGACTGAGGTGCTAGGGACGCTGTACCAACCAGCAAGAATGAAGGCAAGATAGACAACTTAACATTAAGAAGTTATGTATCTACCATCCATGTTAGTTGTCTTCTTCTCGCCTTCTTTCTTGCATCCCACCCTCCGTTCCCCTATCCTAATAGACTGAGAAGAGTTGCCCTCTGAGTTCCTTTTAGCTGGCTGGGTCTTATCTGGTTTGTTCCCTCAACCTTTTAGCTCTGTAGCTAAACTTATGCTGCTGGAACAGCTGTCCTTATATTTGTCTGTAGTTAGGTCTACCAAACGAGATCTGGGGGTCTAGCACCAGGCATTGTGGGATACGGGGAGGCCTTGAGCCAGTAAACAGCTCTCAAGCTTTAGAAGATGGCCAAGTCGGAGCCGAGGATCGGCTCTGAACCCAACCAGCAAGAAAGAAGGCGAGAAGAAGACAATTAACATGGAACATTATGGTAGGTACATAACTTCTTATTCTGTGGTATCCCACTTGCTGTTTCCAACGGGCTAGGCCCGTTTCAGTTAGAGGACCTAGTCTGTCCCCTTGCTTTCCTTGTGTGCTAAAAGTTTCCCGTGGACTAAAACTGTTTAAATTAGAGGAATTAGTCCTCCCCCCTTGTATTTGTGTCTGAGGATCATTTGACTTGGAGATCTTTGTGGTGTTCTGTCTGTTGTTGACTTGTTCCCGCCTTGTGACTGTTTGACCGTTGGTCTATTTTCTCAGTTTGTTACTTGTTGTTGGTTAATTATGTCCAAAGATACTAAGGAGCATAAGCCCTCGAGCTTCAAGAAGTGCTCTAAGTGCATTTATAAAATGTCCATTACCGATGGACACTTTGTTTGTGTGTAGTGTCTGGGAGCGATTCATCTCCAGGAAGCTTGCAGTTTCTGTCATGCCTTTAGTCCGCGTGTTCTTCAGGAAAGGAAGAACAAATTGATTTTGAAGGGACTTCTGAAACCCACCTTCGAGGAGGGTCTGGAGAGTGCTTCCAGCTCTAAAGCTAAATCTTCAAAGGCAAAAAAGCGATCTCTGGCTCCATCAGTCTCCTCGGAGCCACCGGAGAAAATAGCAAAGTCTGCATTGGAGCCACCGGAGAAAATAGCAAAGTCTGCATCGACATCCTCGGCTCCATTGTCCTCGGGCCGCAGGGAGTGTCAGTGGTTATGGAACCTGCTTCAGCTCCAGTCTTCTTGGAACCTGTTTGGAGCTGATCACCTAGCATTAGGCCAGTATCCCTCCTCGCAGGTCCCCTTCAGAGAGGAGGTCTCAGTCTCCTTCTCTATCCTCCAAATCTTCCAGGACCTTATCAGATATGGACGTCGATAGAGTGGTGCAGAGACTTCTTCAGTCACTGGTACTGGCAAAATTGTTCTCGGCTCCGACCCAGTTGGCTCTGGAGCCGGTCCCTCAACCCGCATCGATACTTCCTCCTCCGAGCACATCTCAGCTTTCTGAGCGGGAGTGCTCGGCTCCGTGTGATGTCCCTAGGTCGGTTCCGACAGCCCCTCCTGGCTTATCGGTTCCGACGTCAGCTCCGACCCTGTCAGTGCCATCCACGGTGTTCAGGACTCAGGATTCTTTGGTCAGACCCAAGGGAGAGGCTTCGGGATACCTCTCGGCTCCTAGTCTCCCTCTCGGCGCTTCGGTGCGGGGAAGCCTGACTCCTGTCTTGGCTTCGGAGGTTGGTCGTTCTTCAGATCCAGGAGGACCAGCCTTCGAGGCCATGCGGAGTGCGCTGGCCAAATCGTCAACGGGCATCATACGGGTCGGTCATTCTGTCCACTACAACACTGGTGCAGGTCTCTGATCACCATCTATCTCTGGACAGCAGAGCCCCAAGGCCTCAGGGTACCCCCACGAGTGGTCCCCATGTTTCTGAGGGCCCCTCAGAGTTTTTGCCCAAGCCACCCAGAAAGAAAACGTGCAAGAGGAAGCACATATTCCCCAGGATGAGTCTCTTACATCAGACACCGACCTCGAGGAATCGGAGGGGTCCCCTAAGTCATCCTCTGAGGCTGTTTCTTTCTCTGACATCCTAGAGATTTTGAAGCAAAGAGGTGACTGGCCATCCAAAGCCCCCTCCGAGGAGGAGTCAGTCTTCCTGAAGGCCTTTGGTGCTCATCCCTCCGCCTCCTGCGTATCTCCACCCTTTGACGAGCTTCTGGATTTGGTTTGTCGAAGGGTGTGGGAAACCCCTGACTCTGTGGAACCAGTCCACAGAAGACCCAATAAATTTTTGTCTGCTCCTCCTGATAAGGAATTTCTATCCATAGGAGTCCCTGTGGATGTCATGGTGGTGGCAGCTGCCACCCAGAAGGAATTAACTGAGACTTCTTCCACCGTCCATCCCCCTAACAAGGAGTCTAGGACTATGGACCGGTACGGGAAGCATACGTTTTCTTCAGCGACCTTTACCTTACAGTCACTGAATTACTTATCACACTTTACATGGCTCCAGAGAGATCTCCTCAAGGATCTTGGAGATACTCTCATGGGTAATGTTTCTGAGGCAGTGTCCCAGACAGTCAATGCTCAGATGTCTACCCTCAATTCTATTGCAAACTCCTCCATGAGGCTAATCTCCTACGCAGCCGAGGGAGCGAGTAGGGCAGCAAGTTCAGGAGTTGCTCTTAGGAGGCAGGCCTGGATGCACCTTTGTCATTTCGCGGAGGCATTCAAGTCTTCATTCACTGATGCCCCGTTTGATGGTTCCTCTTTGTTCAGAACCAAGGTGAAAGACATTCTCACCAGGTGCGAGCAGGAGGGAAAAACTCTGTCTGCCATAGGAGTCCATTTTTCTCTTCCCTCTAGGCCTTATCCCAAGGGACAGAGGGGTGGCAAAATGAGGTTCAAGAAATCACAGAGTTTTTTTCCCGGTGCATAAGGTGAGCCCCCCTCCATTGGCAGGGGAGGGGGTGGTTATTCAGGGAGACGCCACCCTAGGGGCAGAGGAGGCCCTTGCAACTCGGGAGACCACGATTCCTTTTGTGGTTCTCCCTACCGCTGCTTCTGATGGGAGGCCCAACTGTGCACCAGTCGGGGGTTGAATCTTATTATACCCGGAGGCCTGGCAAGATATCACCCAGGACCAATGGGTTCTACGAATAATTTCCGGAGGATATGTCATTCCCTTCTCATCAAATCCCCCTCCAATCAAGAAAATCCCGGATGTTCCATCCAGTCAAAGGGATTACGCAGCTTCAGAAGTTTCAAAGCTGCTAGAAAAAGGAGCCATCCAACATGTCCCCTTAGACCAAATTGGATTAGGGACTTACTCCAGATTATTTTTGGTGCCGAAAAGGACAGGGGACCTGAGACCCATATTGGATCTCAGCCAGTTGAACACCCATGTGCAGAAGTCCAAGTTCCGAATGGCCACATTGCAGTCTATTCTCCCATTATTGGGAAAAGAAGTGTGGATGTGCTCCATCGACCTCAAGGATGCTTACTACCACATAAAGATGGACAGGGCATCCAGAAGTCACCTACACTTCTGGCTGAGAGCCAGTCATTTTCAGTTTTGAGCCCTGCCCTTTGGTCTCACCACAGCCCCCAGGGTGTTTACCAAATGCATGGCAGTGGTGACTGCTCACTTGAGACGTCAGGGATTCCAAGTGTTTCCGTATCTGGACGACTGGCTCCTTACTGCCACCACCAGGCATCTACTACTTCAGACCAGGGATGCTACTATCAACCTATGTCTACAGTTGGGCATCACATTGAACTAGGAAAAATCTGCCTTGTTGCCCTCACAGCGTGTCACCTTTATAGGCGCCGAATTAGACATCATACTCATGCAGGCATTTCTACCACAGGAAAGAATCAGTCCTATAACAACAGGTTTATGCCTTGCTCCCTCTGAGAAGAGTGAAGGCAAGATGGGTCCTCCAATTGTTGGCGACAATGGCTGCTACGATTATGTTAGTCCCTCTGGCAAGGTTACATATGAGGCTCCTTCAGTGGTTACTCTTCGCCCAGTGGTCTCTTCAACATCTTCCACATTCTCACCCTATTCTACTCACAGACAGGTGCAAACAGGATCTCAGTTGATGGCTTCGCACCGACAACCTCAATGCGGGAAAGCGCTTTGTTCCTGCACCTCCGGTTGCCACGGTGACCACGGATGCCTTCCAGATAGGATGGGGGGGCATTATCTAGGCAGGACAGTCCAAGGCACGTGGCAAGAGCATGAGATGCATCTGCATATCAATGTCCTGGAGATGAGAGCTGTGCTACTAGCAGTGCAAGCACTTCAGAGTTTTCTTCCTCTCATGACTATTGCAATCCACTCAGACAATATGTCAGTGGTGTGGTATCTGAACAAGCAGGGAGGAACCAAGTCTTATCCCCTTTGCAGATAGGCCATGCGAGTGTGTCAGTGGGCAGTGTCTTCCCAACGTTTTCTGGTGGCAACGCACATTCCAGAGAAGTCCAATGTGATCACAGACAGGCTAAGCAGAGCTATTCTGATGCCTTACGAGTGGTCCCTGAATTGTCAGGTTGTGGAGCAGATCTTCCGCAGGTGGGCTCAGCCTTGCTGTGACCTTTTTGCCAGCCCCCTCAATGCCAAATGCAGCAGCAACTTCACACTGATCCCCCCTCAGGGGGAGTCACCCAGGGACGCTCTAGTCCACGATTGGCCCTCCGGTCTACTATATGCCTTCCCTCTGGTCCCCTTGCTGTCAAAGGTTATTCGGAAAGTGCAATCCTTGGGAAGCAAAATTATTCTGATTGCCCCACACTGGCCTCATCAAATTTGGTTCCCCTTTCTCCATCCCTATCTTATGGACGCTCTTTGGATTCTGGACCCACAACCAGACTTACTGACGCACATGTCAGGGCAGCTCCATCCCTCTCTTTGGACCCTCCGGTTGACAGCCTGGCTACTCCACTTCCGTCATTAGTTAGGATTCATCAATTTTCGCCAGAGGTGGTTTATATTTTATCTTCCTCTCATAAGCCCTCGACCAGGAAGATTTATTACAGCAAATGGAAGAGGTTTTCAATCTGGGCGCATGCCAAAAAGATTGACCCTTACACAGTTCCAATTTAGTCTGTATTGGAGTTCTTGTCTATGCTCTTTAATCAGGGTTCAGTGGCCACAACCATTAAAGTCCAATTGGCGGCATTTTCTACCTTTCATGTTGCAGACGATCCTAGTCTGATGGCACATAGACTCTGTAAGGCTTTCCTGAAGGGAATTTTGTCACTTTGTCCTCCGGTATCGGAACCTGTTATGCCTTGGGACTTAAACTTTGTTCTACAGGGTCTTACTTCACCCCCCTTTGAGCCTGCAGTCACTTGCGATTTAAAATTCTTAACTTGGAAGACTGTCTTTTTGGTAGCCATCATATCAGCCAGACGCGTTTCGGAGATCAATCAAACCCCCATATTTGATTTTTCATAAGGACGGGGTTTCTCTCAGACCAAACCCCTCCTTTCTTCCCAAAGTAGCGTCAGTCAGTAACCTTAACCAATCTATTGAACTGCCAGTGTTTTTTCCCCAGTTCTCAAACAAGGCAGAATTCAAATTTCATCAATTGGATGTGCACAGACAATTACGTTTTTATTTGCACAGAACGAAAGACCTCAGAAAATCTGATCAGTTGTTTGTTTCATTTTCGGAAAACAGAATTGGGTCTCCTGTTTCCAAAGTCATGTTGTCCAGGTGGATTTCCAGTTGTATTTCTTTCATTTATACCTCAGGGAGAAAAGATTTACCGTTTCGAGTGAAGGTTCACTGTACTTGGTATGTATCTACATCTACAGCTTTTCAGGCCAGATTGTCTATGGATGATACTTGTGCTGCGGCTACTTGGGCATCTCCTCACACCTTTGTTACTCATTACAAGTTAGATATGGTATCTAGGGGCAGGTCTTCCTTTGGTTCCACAGTGCTCAGGAGTATTTTTCACTGAGCCTCCCAGGATTTAGGTGCTGGGAACGCTGTCCCACAGGTAAGAATGTAGGCGAGATTGGACTACATAACATCAAGAAGTTATGTACTCACCATAACGTTCGATGTATGTAGTCCATCTCGCCTCGCATTCTTACTTACCCCCCCTCCTTCCCCCATCCTGGAGGATCTGGAGGTTAGGTCTGGTTTCAGAGCTCCGTTCATTCTTGTTTGTTTTTCCTTTCCTTAGGTGTTGTTATGCATGGAGAATGAGTGCTGGTGCTCGCAGCAAACTAGATCTGGGGATAAAGAGCAATGCAGCATGGGATACCATCTTAGCCCAGCCAATTGAAAGACTTTGAGCTAAAAAAGTATGGCTGAGTCGGAGCCGACATTCAGCTCCAAACCCATGGGTAAGAATGTGAGGCGAGATGGACTACATACATCGAACGTTATGGTGAGTACATAATTTCTTGTTTTAATATTTTTGGAAGTTGATTGATGTTAATGTGCAATATAGTTGCCTCCCATGTAAGGGTTGATTTTTCATATCCCATCTTCTCTAATCTTACTCTCAAGAAACACCATAAGTTGTGTATCTTAGTACAGTTCCACATGACATGCAAAATATCAGCTGTTTGATCCGGACAATGGGGACATATAGGCGAAAAGTTAGGATTTAATTTATTTAATTTAGATAAGGTATACTATAGATTGTTATTTACCATAATTTGTGTATATAACAGCTTCTTGAAAGGAATGAATTTGTTTGTATTTTCAATGGCTAGTTTCTTATTTTCTTCAGTCTGTGATTGATTTTTCGTTTGCCAATAGTTGGAAATGTTAAAATAGAGACGTGGTTGGCAGTCCAGCTCCCCTTCGGTTGAGGAGTCAGTCTATCTGAAACCCTTTGGGTCTCACCCTTCCACTTCTTGGGTGACTCTGCTTTCCGATGAGCTTACTGATTTAATTTCTCGGAAGGAGTGGGACATGCCAGATACCATCGAGACCACTCCTAGGAGGCCAAATAAGTACATTACTTCTCCACAAGATAAAACATTTCTGTCCAAAGGAGTAGTTTTGGATCCCATGGTTGTGGCAACAGCCATTAAAAAAGAACTCTCTGAAAAACGTTCCTCTATCCATCCTCCTAATAAAGATTCTAGGGCCATGGATATAGCTGTGGATGCCATGGTCGTGGCAACAGCCATTAAAAAAGAACTCTGAAAAAAAGTTACTCTATCCATCCTCCTAATAAAGTTTCTAGGACCATGGATAGATCTGGAAAGCACGTCTTCTCTTCAGCGACCTTTGCTCTTTGGTCACTGAACTACATATCCCATTTCAGGAGGTTGCAGAGGGATCTCTTAAAATAACTCTCAGATACCCTTCAAGGACCTGTAGTTGATGAAGTCACAGACAAGGTAGCCTCACAGCTCACTATCCTAACCTCTGTAGCAAACTCGTCCATGAGTTTAATCTCATGCAGCAGATGGAATGAGTAGGTCAGTGGGTTTAGGTATTTCCCTTAGGAGATAGGCCTGGATGCGCCTTTGAGATTTCGCAGAGCCCTTCAAGTCTTCTTTCATTAATGATCCTTTCAATAGCTCTTCTTTGTTTGGGCCCAAGGTAAAAGAAACGCTCACCAAGTGTGAACAAGAAGGCTAGACTTTATCTGCCATTGGATTAAGCTTTTCCACTCCTACTAGACCCTTTTCCAAAGGACAGAGAGGTAGTGGAAATATGTAGTTCAGAAGATCTCAAAGGTCTTTCCCAAACACACAGGGTGAAAGTTTCCCCAGAGGCAGAAGGAGGAACAACAATGGAAGATGCCGACCAAGTGGCAGAGGAGGCCAGCAGAATCAGGGCTCTAGAGAAACTTTCTTTGGAAAGTGCTTTCCGCGCTCTTGAAGGGAGGCCCAGTTGTCCACCTCTGGAGGCAATCTGGGGGCGATTATCTTTCCACCTTCAAGCCTGGCAAGATATAACAAATGACAAATGGGTGAAGAGAATAATATCCAGAGGTTACATTATCCCTTTTCTCCTTCCAGTCCTCGAAAACACAAGAGTTCCAGATGTTCCACCCAGTCAAATGGAAGAGCAATCTTAGAAATCTCAAAGTTGCTAAACAAAAGAGTCATCCAAGAAGTCCCCGCAGACTAGAGGGGATCCAGAACTTACAGAGGATTATTTTTAGTTCCAAAGAAAATGGAGGACTGGAGACCAATCTTGGATCTCAGCAAATTAAACAAACCAGTAAAGAAGAGCAAGTTCCAGGTGGTTACACTGCAGTCAATACTTCCCTTTCTGTAAAAAGACAATTGGATGTGCTCTATAGACCTCCACAACGTGTGCTACCTTATAAAAATAGACAGGTCCAGGAGGCATTTGTGCTTCTGGCTAAGAGCCAGTCATTACCAGTTTTGAGCTCTGCCTTTGGTCTTACTACAGCATGGCAGTAGTGGGGGCTCACCTGTGACAACAAGGATTTGGGGTGTTTCCATATCTAGATGACTGACTCATAATGACCCCGACCAGGCATCTTCTGCTATAAGCCAGAGAGACTACATTACAAACCTACATAAAAATTAGCCACCAACAGCCAGTAACCTGTATCCACAAAAATACAAATGTGAAGTAGCCAAAAACAAAAAGCAGACAGAGGCAAGGATCCAGGTTCAGTATACGTATTCCTTTAATATAACACAGGTGCTTTCACAAACTGCTTCCTCAGGTGTAATAATCAATAAAAATTCAAATTCCTCCTTTAAATAGACCTAAAAACATCACATGATAGCAGATTAAAATCACATGATCCATATTATTACTAAAATTTGCTATAAACCATATGAATACATTCCAATGTAAATAAACACATATAATAAAAACACACATAATAAAAAATAAATAATAGCAAACATCATTAAGGATGTATATAAAAAACTTAGTATTTCTACAAAAACGTAATGTTTTTATTATTTACATTATCACCTCAACAGGGGTCTGGACTTTAAATTTGGTCTTAGTGGAACCTGTTCATTAAGACCATGTCCTGCATATGCCCTGAGTCTAACTATCCACTTGGCCTCTAAAGCTTCTGTCTTATTAAGGATGTCCCCTCCTCTCAACCTCTCAAAATGTCTGGCAATAGCCAGAAATTTAAAAACGTGCAGAATTAGTGTTTATAACATGCTTGGCAAGAGCATTGGACCTGCTCTACTTGCTGATGTGATAAACATGTTCACGAATCCTTTCCTTCAAAGTTCTATCAGTTTTCCCTGCATAGAACTTTGTACAGTCTAAACAATGTGCTAAATATACAATGTGTTGACTTTCACAAGTAGCCTGAGCTTTAAAACTATAATTCCTATTCTGGTCAGGATGAACAAACTAACTATTAATATCTATATAACCACAATAGGGACATTTCCCATATGGTTTAGTCCCTACTTCATCTGAAGGTGCAGGCATATTTCTAGGCGCTCAAAGGCATCTCTTTAACGATTTCTTATTTCTGAAGAGGAACCTAGGCTCACCATCAGTCAATCTCATAATTTCCTTATCAGTGGTTAATATTCCCTAATGCTTACGAATGATATTCATATATCTGATATCACAAAATGATCTGTGATATATAACATTAAGTATCCTGTTTTTTGCTTATTTTTACGAGTTATTTATAGCACTTTTATTGTCTGCTGCATACGTTTCTAGCTAGTTTCACTGTGTGTGAGGTATTAACTGGAAATTGTCTGCATTTATTAAGCATCTGTTTGGGATTTTTGTTCTGATTTCCTGCCAAGGAGTGTATCATATAACTTGTCTGCAGGTAAAAGCTTTCTCTAGGGTCTCCTCACCCCTTTATCTGTTTAAAACTTTCATTTAAAGGCTCACTGCTGCTTTTCTGCTGTGACAAACATTTCTGCAGTTTTGTTCTACCTACGTAGTGTGGGTATTTGTAGCATTGTCCATATTCAGGCTTGTGTTTTGGGCGTAGTTCTTTGAAGAGCTGTGTTTCTGAGCACATGTTCAAGGCCATCTTAGTTTAGCCAAAGCCATTCTGCATTTCAGTGAGAGTGGAGTGTTTATGGTCATTGGCTGATTGGGGTTACCTGGACTACGGCTTGGAGTAAGCACCTCATTGGTTCTTTCGAGCTTTTTTTAAAGTTGTTTCAGGTTTCAACTTTCTGTTACTTAAGAAGTTAACTTGTGAGTGTTTCTGCCATTTCACATTGAGCTAATCAGAGGAAGGGCACTGAGCAAACTGATCTGTGTTATATAACATTAAGTATCCTGTTTTTTGCTTATTTTTACGAGTTATTTATAGCACTTTTATTGTCTGCTGCATACTTTTCTAGCTAGTTTCACTGTGTGTGAGGTATTAACTGGAAATTGTCTACATTTTATTAAGCATCTGTTTGAGTTTTCTGTTTTGATTTCCTGCCAGGGAGTGTACCATATTGTTTCCCACCCTCCCTCCTTATTGGTATTGTGTTCTTACACTTGGTAGCTTTGCAGTTGCCCGCCCCCTACTATAAATTTGATCTGGGACACTCCTTCCAGTCTAGTGTTATTACCTCATTCTACCTAATCCAGGGAGAACATTTGAGAAGGCCAACCCACTTAGTTTCTTCTCCTCCTTTCCCCTTTCCACTTTACAAAAAAAAAAATTCTAAGCTTGTTTCCTGTCTTTCTGTAAGTAGTCTAGTCCAGATACAGATTTGCTATATCCAGGACTGTTTGTAAGCTTCTGAGCCCCAAGCCTTTCTGTGTTGAAGGGAAGCCTTCTAGCTTAATTTTGTTTCTTAGAACTAGCCAGTTTTTTTTTTTTTTTAGTTTCATTACTCAAATATGTTTCTTTGAGCTCAGCACTTGTTCAGAACTCATTGTAAGAACTAAATAAGCTGCAAATTACTACAGCACTCAACTTTCCTCACTTGTCTAGAGGAAAATAGTTTTTAGTACTTAATAAATGCGCACCTATCCAGGCATGTCTAAGGGTCAGCTCCCGTTGTTTTCTCCTGTCTACCTGATGAATATGGGCATCTTGGGGGCAATGCAGCAATTGCCTCATGTACACAGACAACCCTCTGCTCCTACCACCCAACACTACAACCTGTGAGAGATGCACTTATATAGCCAAACTGGAAGCAAAGCTCTCTTCACCATAGACTGGACTAGACAGTCAAGAGGAGAAGGTAAACACTTGCACCACACCACACTCATCACATAGTCCCTCAAAACCTACACCACCAAAACACACACATAGAAACACAAAACACACACCTACATTTGCGGAGGCTCTCAATAAAAATCTGCCCAAGCAACAGGGACCTCCAAAGCAGAAACGCAAGCAACCTTCACCTCCCCCCAACACAACCCAAATGACACATAGCCCACAAACTCAGTGTGCCACTCAAACACAGCCCATAAGGTATAACAATGTACCCAACAGTCTAGTCATAGGTGACTCTATAGTCAGGCACACTGATGTTCCACTCACTCCAAAACAAGGAGAAATTTACTGTCAGCTGCCTGTTGGGAGCCAGGATCTGCCACATAATGCACGCACTCAGGCCACTCCACAACAACTACAAATATGACTCTGTCATTGTCCTTGTTGGTGTGAATGACCTGAGACATACTTCCCTGGACTACATGAAAAGAGACATGGAGGAGCTGTCCAATCTTGTAGCCCAGGTAGGTATGACCGTAGCCCTGAGTAGCATCCTGCCATCACCCAGAATGATACCACAGTAAAAGGACAAAATGATTGACTTCAACAATTGGCTAAGCTTCTGGTGTCATTCTAAGGGGATCCAGTATTTGTCTGCCTGGGATGACATGATCGACAAACCACGATGCTTTGCCAAAGATGGCCTGCACCTGTCATCCTTGGTATTCCAGATACTGGCTAAGGCTTTTGCTACCCCTATAGTGCCTTTTTTAGGCAAGGTTCAAATGACAAATTCACCACCATAACAGGTACAAGCAAGCAAAATCTGAGGGTAATGCTACTCAGTGCTAGAAGTCTAAACCTCAGAATGCACTGACTCGAGGCACTCCTTAAAATGGAGAACATCAACATTTGTGCAGTGACAGAGACCTGGTTCAAGGCTCCAGAGAGCACCCCTGCATTACCAGGCTATAATTCATACCACACCTTTCGACCACCTAACCTGGACCAAGACACTAAAGGCAGAGGTGTGTCCATATTCATTAAGGATATCCACACCTCCAGGCTAGTTGCTCAGCATAATGCATCCAAGATTACCCAAGTGAAACTAACTCTGTGCAAGACCACAATCCAAATTGTAGCTTGCTACAGATCCCCCACCATGCCCCAGGATTCCCACTCCTCATTTCTTGATATACTGGAAAATATTAGGGTACAATCTAACACCGTAATAATGGACGATTTCAACTACCCCACCATTAACTGGAAAAACTACTCATGTACCAACTTTTGTGCTCAACGTTTTCTGGAATTCATAAATTCCAACATCTTGGATCAACTTATCCACACCCCCACCAGGGGCAGCGGTATCCTAGACCTTGTCATTACCAACATGGACAACCGATGTTCCACACCAGAGGTCAATTCCTTGTTGGTCAGATCTGACCACAAGCTAATCACCCTAGACACCCACATCCCGCCCCCACCCCCCCACCCCCCCCCATTACGGAAACCACCGTAAAAAATTTCTCCAAAGCCAACTTCACGCTTTTTAAGACAGAAGTGGCAAACTTCACGACACCCATGCTGATGGACAATAGAGGTACGACTGCTGAATCCTGCACAAATGCACTTTATAAGCACTTACACGAGTGCATGGATTGTGCTATCCCTAACACAACCAAGATACTATCCTCCAAAAAAAGGAAGCCAATCTGGTAGTCCCCTGCCATAAACATACTCTACAACAGAAGAAAGAAACTGTTGCAAAAAAAGAGTAAAATCCCATGATTGGGGAACTCCCTGGTCAGCCTCAATAAGAAGCTGAGATCCCCTCATAAAATCCTCCAAAGCTAGTTACAAAAGCAAAATCGTCACTGATCCTAAAGACAACCGCAAAGCATTATATAGCTATGTCAAGAATCTCAATGGCAACACTCAGATCTGTTCTGAGTTACAGCACAATGGCACTAAATATACAGAACCAACTGATATTGCCAACATCCTGGCAGATAGGCTCAGTGGTAACTTTACCCCCCCCCCATCCCCTAAAGGGCCCATCTCTATACCGGAAGAATGCAAAGTTCCTGTAATCATGGCTGCACAGGTAAAAAACACACTCTCCAAAGCCAAGAACACAGCATCCATGGGACTTGACAATATCTCAGGCTGCATTCTACACGAACTACAGAACGAACTGGCACCCCACCTAAGTGCCATGTTCAATCATAGTCTCACCTCAGGCTTTGCACCCACTGAATGGCGCACAGCGATGGTTATCCCACTCCACAAAGGGGGAGGTACCACAGACCCCAAGAACTACCGCCCCATTAGCCTGACGAGCCTGTTCTGCAAGGCTATGGAATGTATCATCATGGAACTTAAAAACAATGACATTGGTAATCTCCAAACTCTGGACCCCACCCAGTTTGGGTTTGTAAAAGGCAAATCATGTCTCCTAAACCTGATAGACTTCTTTGAAGCGGTCACCAAAGCCGTAGATGAGGGTAAGGTGGTTCACACAGCCTATCTAGATCTCGCCAAGGCTTTCAACACTATCCCCCACTCTGGAATTATCAATAAACTCACTAAACTAGGTATAAATCCCTATGTCCAAGATGGGTTGCCAACTGACAGAACCCACACTGTGAAAGTAGCAGACTCCAAATCCAACTTCAGACCAGTGACAGGTGGAGTACCACAGGGTTCAGTCCTGGGTCCTCTCTTGTTTGGTACCTACTTCTCTGAAGTACAGGCTAACACAGATGGTCCTTGGCTAACAAAGTTCGCACATGACTGCAAACTAGGAGCCATAATCAAAACTCCTAATGATGTGGACATCCTACAAAAGGGCCTCACTGAGACAGATGTCTGGTGTCAAAGCCATGGCCTCAAGCTCAATGCCAAAAAGTGCATTGTCATCCCTTTTGGTAAAAACTCTGTACCCATGAACAATCACATAGGTGGTAGTCTACTTAACACCGAAAGTGTGATAAGTGACCTTGGGACACAGGTGGACAGTAGTCTCTCCTTTGATAATCACATCACCACAGTAGTCAGGAAATCCTCCTATGTGGCACACCTCATCACAAAAGGTTTCTCATCTAGGAAAAAAAGAGGTAATTCTTCCCCTTTACTCGTCGCTCATTAGACCCATTATAGAGTACAATGCGCCTTTTGGTATGTACCTCACAAGACATCTACGACAACTGGAAAGGCGGCAGAAATACCTGACAAAGAGGATTACCAGCCTCAAACAGATGCCCTACGCAGACCATCTCAAAAAACTCGAGCTTTAGTCCGTCGCATATCGCCTACTCAGAGGCAATCTCTGCCTAACATACAAAGCTATGTCAAACCCAGAGCTGTTGGACATGCTCCACTTAAAGAAATCCCAATCCCTCCAAGCTACACACTCTAGGGACCTGAACCTTGTCACCACAATAAACAGAACATGCTGGAGGGATAGATTCCTATCCCAGAGACTTCCCATACTTTGGAACAAACTTCCTATCTATATCAAACAAAGCTCCTCATTAGCACTCTTCAAGAAAAATCTTGATTCTTGGATGGGAGATAGGAAATTCAACCCAGGGATCACTTCTGTGGCTCTGCTCGACAGGGGCACAGGAAAATAATTTTCTTGGGTGGCGAAAGCCAGGTTACCTTTTGGCTAGGCTTATATAGGTCCTAGGGCCAATAGCCTAGTACCTACCTATGAACCTATAATACTCAGTTTGTTCATCCTGACCAGAATAGGAATTATAGTTTTAAAGTTCAGGCTACTTGTGAAAGTCAACACATTGTATATTTGGCGCATTGTTTAGAATGTAGAAAGTTCTATATAGGGAAAACTGATAGAACTTTGAAGAAAAGGATTCATGAACATGTTTATCACATCAGCAAGAAGAGCAGGTCCAATGCTCCTGCCAAGCATGTTATAAACACCAGTTCTGCACATATTTTTAAATTTCTGGCTATTGCCAGAAATTTTGAGAGTTTGAGAGGAGAGGACATCCGTAATAAGATGGAAGAGTTAGAGGCCAAGTGGATAGTTAGACTCAGGGCTGAAGCAAGACATGGACTTAATGAACAGGTACCACTAAGACCAAAGTTAAAGTCCAGGCCCCTGTTGAGATGATAATGTAAATAATAAAAACATTACGTTTTTGTAGAAATACTAAGTTTTTTATATACATCCTTAATGATGTTTGCTATTATTTATTTTTTATTACATGTGTTTTTATTATATGTGTTTATTTACACTGGAATGTATTCATATGGTTTATAGCGAGTTTTAGTAGTAATATGGATCATGTGATTTTAATCTGCTATCATGTGATGTTTTCAGGTCTATTTAAAGGAGGGATTTGTATTTTTATTGATTGTTACACCTGAGGAAGCAGTTTGTGAAAGCGCTTGTTTTATATTAAAGGAATACATATACCAAACCTGGAACCTTGCCTGTGTCCGCTTTTTTTTTTTTTTTTTGGCTACATTACAAACCTGTCCAAGACTAGGTATTGCAATAAACTATCCAAAATCTGCTTTAAACCCCTGTCAGAAATTGGTATTTATAGGAACAGAGTTAGACACACAAAGGATGATAGCAATTCTTACTCCAGAGAGGATGCACACTTTATGACATCAGGTAAAGAGTTTAATAAGGAAGAAGTGAGCACCTGCCAAACTAGTCCTTCAAGTACTTGGCACTATAGCAGCTTCAGTTGTTCTGGTACTATTAGCATGCCTTCACATGAGGTTACTTCAGTGACTGCTGTTGACACTATGGTCTCTTCTAGAACTTCCAATGACTCACAAAATTTTGATAACCAATTCTTGCAAACAAGACCTGTTATGGTGGATTAAATTACCTCAGGTAATTCAGGGCCATCCCTTTATGCTTCCCCAACCCCAAGCCACAGTAACCAAAGACGCTTCCCAGATAGGGAGGAGGAGGAGCATTATCTGGGAAAGACAGTCCAAGGCACCTGGCATCCTCACGAAGCCCATCTGCACATAAACATTCTAGATATGAGAGCAGTGCTTTTAGTATTGCAGCCTTTCAAGACTGTCTCCATCTAGGGACAACAGCATTCCAGTCAGACAACATGTTCATTGTCTGGCACATAAACAAACAAGGAGGAACCAGATCTTACCCCCTTTTTTGAGAAGCCCTAAGGGTGTGGCTTTCGAAAATTTCTTTCAGTCGCTTTCTAATTGCAATGTACATACCGGGGAAATCCAATGTGATAGCAAACAGATTGAGCAGAGCTATTCTAATGCCTCATGAGTGGTCCCTCAAGCAGGAGATTAAGGAAGAGCTCTACTGAAAATTGTGCCAGCCTTGCTGCGATCTATTTGCCTCATCCATGAATGCCAAATGCAGCAACTACTTTGCCCTAATCCCCTCTCTGGGGGAGCCCCTGAAGGATGCACTTGTTCATGATTGGCCCCTGAGACTCCAGTATGCTTACCCACCAACACCCCTGATTCCTAAAGTATTACAGAAAGCAAATTTGTTGAAGAGAACCATAATTTTAATTGCCCCCTACTGGCCTTGACAAATTTGGTTCCCCTTTCTTTGTCCTCGTCTTCGGGACGAACCATGGATATACAACTCAGTTCCATATCTCTTGACACATGCTTACAGAATGGTTCGTCCCAACTTACACAGCCTCAAACTGACAGCTTGGCTGCTCCAATTCCATAAATAGCCAGGTTTCCTTCTCTTTCATTACCGGTGAGACATAAATTGATCTCTTCCCACAAAGCTTCCACAAGGAAACTTTACAAAGGAAAATGGAAGAAATTTGTGATGTGGGCAAACTCAAAACAGGTTGATCCCTTTACTGCTCCTCTACATTTCATTTTAGATTTTCTAGCTAAGCTTTGCAATGAAGGAGCTGCTGCGGT
The DNA here is from genome assembly GCF_019279795.1 of Protopterus annectens. NCBI lineage: Eukaryota > Metazoa > Chordata > Ceratodontiformes > Protopteridae > Protopterus > Protopterus annectens. The sequence continues at coordinate 811,807,128 of NC_056739.1, forward strand.
TTCTATCAGGGTTCAATTAGCAGCAATTTCAAATTTTCATTTAGGAGAAAATGGTTCTTCTATTATGTCTAATAAACTCTTTTACGCTTTCCTCAAAAGGACAACTTTATTGAGGCCTACTTACAAAGATCCATCTCCTCCTTGAGACTTAAATTGTATTCCGTCTCATATAATCTACCCCCCTTTTGAGTCAGCAGACAATTGTGAATTACATTTTTTAATCTTGGAAGACTATTTTTTTAGTGGCTAGCACATCAGCAAGAAGAGTTTCAGAGTTGCAAGCGCTATCTGTCAAACCACTATATTTGGTATATCACAAGGACAGGGTCTCATTACGGACTAATCGTTCCTTTCTGCCAAAAGCTGTATCGGAAAATAATCTTTATCAATCCATTGAGTTGCCAGATTTTTTCCAAAATTTAAAAATATGGCAGAATATATTACATTTGTTAGATGTTCATAAACAATTACATTTTTATTTAAACAGAACCGCAGATTTTAGAAGGTCTGCTCAGCTGTTTGTCTCCTTTTCTGACACAAGCAAGGGATTACCAGTATCCAAAGTAACCTTATCTAAATGGCTTTCAGAATGTATGACCTTTATTTACAAATCCCAAAACAAACAGCTTCCACAATAAGTCAAAGCCCACTCAATTAGAGCAGTTGCTACTTCTTCAGCTTTCTTAGTAAGAGCCTCCATGGACAATATATGTGCTGCAGCCACGTGGACAAGTCCTCATACCTTTATTACTAATTACAAAGTAGATTTGGCCTCCAGAAGTAGGGCCTCCTTTGGGTCTATGGTTCTGAGGAATATTCTCCCATGAGCCACCCAAGATTTAGGTAGCTAGGAATGCTGACCCATCAGTGAGAATAAAGGCGAGATTGAACAACATCACATAAAGAAGTTATGTATTCACCATAATGTTCCATCTGTGTTGCCCATCTCCACCTTTATTCTCACAACGCACCTACCTACCCCCTACCTGTGCTCCTGGGAGACCGGGTTCTACTAATTGGACTATTATGGACTCCATGACTTCAGAAATGGTTTCTTCTTATCTACTAATCTGGATACAGCTCAAACACCCTTTTTCTCTGGGGTACATTTTTCTAGCAGGCAAACATTCTGGGATAGGGAGAGTGCCCATGAGCTTGTTGAAGGCTTTGAGCTTTGGCAAAGGCTGAGACGGATCTGATGGATCGGATCCAACCCCATCAGTGAGAATAAAGACGGAGATGGACAACACAATGGAATACTATGAGAGAGAGAAAAAAGGGGATATGGATATTTTTAGTGATGCGTGTGTGTGTGTGTGTGTGTGTGTGTGTGTGTGTGTGTGTGTGTGCGTGTGTGCGTGTGTGTGTGTGCATGTGTGTGTGTGTGTGTGTGTGTGTGTGTGTGTGTGTGTGTGTGTGTGTGTGTGTGTGTGTGTGTGTGTCTCTTGTTGGTCTGTGAGACACATGAGCTGAGAGTGCATCTACTTGTATAGTCCATTTCTGGATCATTTATTTTTCCTAGTTGAGTTTGAGAAATGTTGCTTGCTTGTGTTACCGGATAGTGGAAATTGCATTGGGCATTTTTTTTCTTTCTCTGTCTCTCCTTGTTTGTTTCTCTGATTTTGTGATGTATATGGTTTAACTCCTGTTGTTTCGTGGCACTATTGAACAGTGGTGTTGGCCGTGGTGTGATGTACTGACTGTGAGGCTTGTGATCCATTTGAGTGAGTAAAACTATTTGTTTTAGATGTGGTTTGTGCTTAACAGCTCAATTAGAACTTGTGTACTGATAGCACAAGCACTTACTTCTTAAAATAAGATGAGACTTCTTGTTTTCCTTCCTCTTCTTTTGTTTTGGTTTTCCTGATGAGGTTGCAAGCTTTTTGAAGTATTGTATTGGGCTTTGGTTTCTGCATAGAAGCCCTGCGACTTTTACTAGTCCTGTGCAACCTTTACATCTGACGATACAGCTTGTGGGACAGTAATATTTGTTAGATTTAAAAACACAGCAGCAATTGTTTATTTCATTTGGCTTTAAAAAATCTTCATCAGTTTTAAACAGGTGTGGGTAGTGGTTTCACACATGTGAAGATGCGAGCACTGGGACTTTTATAATAGCTATAACAATACTGAATACAGAGTTGAAGAAATCTTGATTAGTTTATTAGTTTTAAAAGGGCATGGGTAATGGTTCTCATATATGAAGATGCGAGCACTTGGACTTTTAAGATCAATATAATAATATTAAACACAAAGTTTTTGTCATCATAAAGAATATAACACATCAATTCAGTCTTAATGTGAATTTATAATGGTACAAGTCTGTCATCCATAAATATGAAGTCAATGTTATGTAAAACTATACTGTGCTAAAATTCCTGTATTAGCAAGAATTTAAAAACATTTCTATAAAGTAATGTATTCAAACAAGTTTAATATAGTCTATATAGATTCATTAATAGATATAAGACATGCAACTATTTCATTCAGAGGGTACTAAATGCACTTTAGCTGTATATATTGAAACTTTAATAATTATATGTTTCCTATTTTAAAGTGTTTATTGCTGTGTTTATTAATGAAATAAGTCAGGCAGTTCTGAAGTATATACATTGGTAAATGGTTACTATACGATTCTAACTGGAGTTAGAACAACATATGAAGTGCTAATGAAGATACACTTTCTATGATATAGTGTTTCTGAAACAATCTAGATGTACTAATGCACAGAAGTAAACAAACATTAATATATTATGTTGTTTAGTCTGTTTCTAGAAAAATCTATATATGATTTTTGCCATATAATGGAGCCATTGATTGGGAAACAGAAATGCAACTAAAAGAGATCCTTTTCCAATTAGAGAAGAGTTGTTGGATGTTAAATTTTTAGATAGCAAAAATACTTTGTCAACAACCTTTAATTGTCACAATTAAGATGGAGGGCTTTTTAAACTTCTTTCTTTTTTATCTTACATTTCTGTAAAAAATATATAGTTATAGCAGGGGGGACATGGGTTTTTCATTTTTGTCTTATTTTGAATGGGTGGAAATATTTGGATAGCTTCACTATTCAAACAGGGAGTTTTAGACTCCATGTGAGGTTTAAAGGGTTTTGTAAATGATATTATAGATTGGGAAGTGATCCAAAGGTATATTCACTATTTGGAATTCATGAAAAAAACTTTTTATAAAACCATTACTTCAAATTCATGTCTTCTTTTCTATGTACATCTTTAAATATCAGTGGTTTAAATAATAATTGCAAGAGAAGGAATCTAAATAGATTTTTGAGACTTTTCAATTCCCAGATTATTTATTTTTTTTACAAGAGACTCATTTATTACAAAGTGACATTGACAGACAATACCAAAATATACACTGTATTATCTAGGTTTCATCATAATCAGAAAAAAGAGGGGTAGAAATTTTATGCAGAAATATTATACATATTCCTAAGATGATCGGTTGTTATAAAGATGGTTTACTGTGCTCCATAATATTGGAAATTAATAGAACAATGTATACCTTTATCAATTTATATTGGTTTCCTGGAATAGGAATTAGGACTGTTAAACAGCACTTAGACCAAGTTGTTCATATTATGAGGTGCGGTATTGTAATAGCAGGAGACTTTAATTGCATTTTAAAGGATGAGGATTCTAACTCTACTAGAAAGAGAAGAATATTGGCACCTGCCAAGGGATTAAAAAAAAATATTGCTTTAATTAAATTTGGAGATAATACATGATGTTAAGTTGTCAATCTCGCCTTCATTCTTGCTTGATGGGTTCGGAGCAGGTCCTCGGCTCCGACTCGGCACTTTGCTAAGCTCGAGAGTCACTTTTACCAGCTCGAGGCAGCCCCATATCCCATGATGCAAGGCGGTAAGTACCCAGATCTCGTTTGCCGCTTCGCTGATGAGGTCCTCCTTTTGCCAGCTCCTGGTAAGTGTTTAAAATAATACTTTTTTTGCCCCTTTTTTACCTTAAAACTTTATATTTAACGTTTATAGTTTAGATTAAGTCCCTTTCTGACTAGAAATTCCCTCACTCCTTAATTTTTTTAGTCAGGCCTTCTCCCCTCCCATCCCCCCCTTGTTAGGGTGTGTGTGTGTGTGTGTGTGTGTGTGTGTGTGTGAGAGGTTAGTTATCTTATTATTTTTGGGATAACTGGTTCTTGGGACTGTGTTGTGTGTGTTTTTGCAACCATGTCCAAGGAAAGGGTCTCAGGCTTTAAGAAGTGTGACTCGTGCTGTCAGAAGATGTCTCTGACAGATGGTCACACTTCTTGCTTATACTGCCTGGGACCTCTCCACCTGCAGGACTCCTGTGAAATTTGTCATTCCTTTAGCCAGAGAGTCCTGCAGGAGAGGAGAAACAAATTGATTTTAAGGGGCCTACTTAAACCAGAGGGCTCTCCGGCTAAGTCGTCTCCGAGTAAGACTTCCAAGTCTTCCAAGGCCCAGGCTTCTGTGTCTAAGCCTGCGGCCTCGGTTCCGACTCTTTCAGAGTCGAGATCGGCTCCGGCTGGAGCCGATCCTGGTTTGCACAAACCTTCGGCACCGATGGCTATCGGTGCCGATACTGGTTAGGTCACATTGGTGTCGGCTCCGATTGGTTCCGACCACCATGTGGCTCAGGCTTCGGTGTTGGCGCCGACCGGCTCCGACACCCTTACCTTTATGTCTGTATCGGCTCCGGCTGGTGCCGATGCATCGAGACCTTCTGTCGGTGCCGAAAAGTCTTCGGCTCCGACTGCATCCATGGTTTCGTCGGCTCCGATGGTTCCTTCGAGGAAGAGGTCCAGGTCCCCTTCCTTGGAACCGATACTCTCGGCTCCGGCCTCACCTCTCCTCTCGGAACAGAGCCATCGGAGCCGATCATCTAGGTCATCCAGGCTTTCTGACCATGATTTAGAGAGGGTGGTCAGTAGATTATTAAAATCACAGGCACTGGCCCAGATGCTACATAGTCCGTCTCAACAGACGACTATTAGTCCACACTCCCTTGCAGTTCCTCCTTCGACTCTACCTCAGAGTTTGGAGCTGGAGTCTTCGGGAATAGTTTCTGCTATGGCTGAGGGACAGATACCCCCCCCCTTCTGCTCCCTCAGCCTCTACTCTTATCTCCTCTTCGAGACCTTCCTTAGAGGGATTCGGTGGTCGGGCTTCCCTGGTCTCCTCCGAGGGGGTGAGTGGCATCGGACCCTTGTCCGACCCCACTCTTCCCCTTGGAGCCTCGGCCTTGGTGAGCTCGGCCCCGACATCTGCCTCGGAGCCTTCCCTTTCAGTGGGCCCCGGAGTTCCGGTTTCTTCGGAACGGGTTCTCTCGGACCTCCCTGGGAGGGGAGCCTTCGAGGTAATGAAGAGTGTGCTGGCCACTGGACTCAGCCAGCAGTCTGTTCCCTTAGCTCCTCCCTCTACGGTGCCTGTCGATATCTCTGCCATCTCTCTTGCTCCCGGACCCAGAGATCCTCCGCCTCAGGTTTCCCCACTGGGAAGAACCCCCTCTTCCGAGGATTCTCCTGATCAGTCAGGGGATCCTCCGCGCAAGAGGACTTGTAAGAGGAAACACGTAGACTCCCCCGAGTCTATCACTTCAGATACCAACTTAGATGAGTCGGAGGGATCCCCAAGATCCCCCTCTGAGGATGTCTCATTTTCAGACATCCTAGAACTCCTTAAACAGAGGGGAAACTGGCCCCCCAATAATCCCTCTGAGGATGAGTTGGTATACCTGGAGGCGTTTGGATCTCGGCCCTCCACCTCCTGGGTGTCTCCGCCTTTCGACCCCCTTATGCAGGTTATTGCTCGAAAGGCGTGGGCTGCTCCTGACTCTGTAGAGCCAGTTCCTAGGAGGCCTTCTAAATTTATTACTGCCCCTTCGGACAAGCAATTCCTTACGAAAGGTGTCCCTGCTGATGCCATGGTGGTGGCGGCTGCCACTAAGAAGGAACTTGCAGATCCTTCCGTACCTGTCCATCCTCCTAATAAGGACTCTAGGACCATGGATAGGTATGGTAAGCGGATGTTTTCTTCAGCGACCTTTGCTATGCTCGCTGAACTACTTATGTCACTTCACCAGACTCCAAAGGGACATCCTTAAGGAGCTAGGTGAAGTAGTACAGGATCCCACAGCTGCAGGGGCTCAAGAAAAATTGCTTCGCAGCTAGGAACCCTTAATTCTATTGCTAACTCCTCCATGCGACTGATATCATATGCAGCAGATGGAGCGAGTAGGGCCGCAGGTACAGGTGTGGCTCTTAGACGCCAAGCCTGGATGCGGCTCTGTAATTTTGCAGATCCCTTTAAGGCGTCCTTCACAAACTCTCCCTTTGACGGGTCAGCTTTGTTTGGCCCTCAAGTGAAGGAAACATTGACCAGGTGTGAGCAGGACGGCAAGACTCTTTCTGTCAGGGGTCCATTTTTCCACCCCTTCTAGACCTTACCCTAAAGGACAGAAGGGTGGCAAAATGTGGTTCTGCAAATCCCAAGGAGTCACACCGGATACACGTGGTCAGTTTACCCCTAGAGGCAGAGGGGGTAACAATAACAGACGCTCCACTAGAGGCAGTGGGGTCCACAAAACCAGGGAAGCAGAGAGCCTCTCTCTGACAAGCCCTTTCAGCATCCCTGAGATGTTGCCCGACTGTCCATCCTTGGAGGCAGTCGGGGGAAGACTATCGCTGTACCCAGAAGCCTGGCGTTCCCTCACTCAAGACAGATGGGTACAGTCGATCATATCCGAGGGTTACAAAATTCCTTTCGAGGAAAGTCCTTTTTCTCACTCAAATTCCCTTCCAGATGTACCACCCGGTCTAAGGGAAATTGCAGAGTTAGAAGTATTCAAACTTCTACAAAAAAGAGCCATTCAGCCAGTTACAACAGACCATTCAGAGCCCGGAATCTACTCAAGGTTCTTTTTGGTCCCCAAAAAGACGGGAGACTGGAGACCAATATTGGATCAGAGCAGACTCAACAAGTCTGTGAGAAAGACAAGATTCCGAATGGTCACACTTCAGTCAATTCTGCCCTTCATAGAGAAGGACAACTGGATGTGCTCAATAGATCTTCAGGATGCGTACTATCACATAAAAATTCACAGGCGCTCCAGAAGGTTTCTCTGCTTTCGGCTGGGGTCCAGTCACTTCCAATTCAGAGCCCTGCCCTTTGGTCTCACTACAGCCCCCAGAGTGTTCACCAAATGTATGGCAGTGGTCACGGCTTACCTGAGACATCAAGGATTCCAGGTGTTTCCGTATCTAGACGACTGGCTCCTTTCAGCCACCACCAGGCATCAACTTCTTCAAGCCAGGGATTACACAATAAATCTTTGCACTCAATTGGGAATTTCGATCAACTACGAAAAATCCTCCTTATTGCCCTGCCAGTCTATTACTTTCATAGGCGCAAACTTAAACACTGTTCGGATGTCAGCTACCCTCACAGAACAAGGAATCTCAGACATTCAAAGTCACGTGTGGATCATTCTAGCCAGCAAGAAAGTACAGGCCAGAATGGTTCTAAAGGTGTTGGGCCTCATGGCTGCGGCCATTACCCTTCTTCCCCTGGCCCGCTTTTATATGCGCCTGCTTCAGTGGATGTTGTTCACTCAGTGGTCTTACCAACAACTTCCGATGCGTCACCAAATACTGGTGACACAGATTTGCAAGAATCATCTTTCATGGTGGATTACTTCTCCTCAGATTCACCAAGGCAGACCCTTTGTACCCCCAGCCCCGGTAGCCACTGTCACTACGGACGCCTCCCTGATCGGGTGGGGGGGTCATTATTAGGGCAGGATGGTTCATGGGACGTGGCAACCGTTCGAATACCACCTGCACATAAATGTCCTAGAGATGAGAGCAGTGCTTTTAACATTGCAAGCCCTCAACGACTTTCTTCCCTTGGGGACAATTGCAGTCCACACAGACAACATGTCTGTAGTATGGTATATCAACAAACAGGGCGGAACCAAGTCCTACCCCTTGTGTCGAGAAGCTCAGACTTTGGCAATGGGCGATCTCCTCTCATCGGTTTCTGGTAGCAACGCATATCCCTGGGAAAACCAACATTTTAGCGGACAGATTGAGCAGAGCTATTCTCATGCCTCATGAGTGGTCTCTCAAACAATCTATAGTGGAGGAGATTTTTCTAGAATGGGGCCGCCCATGTTGCGATCTTTTTGCTACTCCCCAAAACAGCAAATGCCCAGACTTCTTCTCTCTCTTCCCACTGCCAGGCCATCCCCCCAGAGACGCTCTGACCCAGGATTGGCCCCAGGGACTTCTTTATGCCTTTCCTCCCTTTCCGCTGATTCCACAAGTAATCCAGAAAGCCACCGTTTTGAGAGCCAAAATGATTCTCATTGCTCCTTATTGGCCTCGGCAAATTTTACTTTTACCAGTTATAAGAAAGACACATCTATGGTATATTTATGGGATGCTTTAAAAGTATATTTATATGACAGAATTATTTCCTGGTATAAATCAAAGAGAAAACAATTTGATAAAGAATTGACTTGAATTGCAAGAACAAATAGATGAAATTAAAATTAGATAGTCAAAAAACAAATACAAATATGATAAAAGATATAAATAAATTGAATGGTAATTACCCAGAAATCTTAAATCACAAAACCATGATTAACCTAGAAAAGATTAAAAAAAATAATCATTCAGTTAACCCTAAATATATGCATAAACTAGCTGTCAGAACAAAAATATATAATAAAGCTAGAACCAGAATAAAAACTGGGGTGACAACAAACACAGCTAAGTAAAATAAACCAAAAACTTTTAATGTGAAGTTGTTCAATCTCGCCTTCATTCTTACTGATGGGTTCAGAGCCGATCATCAGCTCCAAGTCGGCCTATTTGCAAAGCTCAAGGTCTCAAACAGCTCGAGGTCAAAGCCCTGTCCCACAATGCACCACTACATTCCCAGGAGTCTAATTTGCTGCTGCAACTGATTGGGTGTTCTCTTCAGCTCTTGGCCGTTGGAGAGATATGTTTGCGATTTTCTTAAAAATTTTTCAAGAAAGTTTCCCCTTGCATTTGTTAGTTAGATAGTGATAATATTGTGCTTTATTCTGTTTATCCGTTTTTTCAGATTATTTCCTAGTTAGTGGGTAGCTCTTGCTCTCTCTCTCTCTCTCTCTCTCTCTAGTTGGACTTGGCCCTGTTTATTCTGGTTTCTGCTCTATCCCAAGCCGAGTTAAGCTTTTGCAGTTTTGTGCAATTTTGTGTTTGTTAGCCAGGTAGGCTCTTGGCCGTTTTTTGGCTCTTTTGTTTTCCGTAGCCTGTTAGGCTTTTCTATTACAGCTTAAAGTTAGCTGCCTTGGTATACTTTTAGCCGGTTAGGCTTACTTTTCTTTGGTTATAGTGATTGCTGTGCTTGCTGCCTTACAATGTTGGAAAAGGCTAAATCTGGTTTCAAGAGATGCCCAAAATGTAGTCAGAAGATGTTGATTACAGATGGGCACTCTACATGTGTGTACTGTTTGAGTGAAGTACATTTACAAGAGGTTTGTGCTATTTGTCATGGGTTTAGCTCTAGGGTGGTAGCTGAAAGGAAGCATAAGCTAGTGGAGCAGGGTTTAATCAAGTTGGCTTTCCAATCCGACTTGAATTCTGATCCCCATCAACCAAAACCCTCTTCTCCAGCCTCTTCATCTGGATCGGCTCCGAAGGGCTCTTCAGTTCTGAAAACTGCAAAAAAGGCTACAGTCTCAGCTCCAGTGTCAACAGAACCGACCGTTCAGGATGCTGGTAGGAGCCGGTCCCCAGTTTTGGAACCGGTATCTCCTACTTTGAGGTCCCTGATTCTGGGGTCACCGGCTTCGTCGGTGGTCAACTCTTAGGCTTCCAGATTTTCTGATTCAGACGTGGACCAAGTGGTGCGGAGACATTTGCAGGATCCGGCGCTTGTTAAAATTCTGTCAGTTTTGACTCTAGCAGCTTCGGAACCGACAAAGTCCTCTCCTGTTGATGTTGTTGCTCCTTCTCCGACTCGAATCGAGACTTCGGAGCCAGAGGGGGCCATTCAGTCATTGGTGGAACTGTCGGTACCGACACTCACTTCTGACCTGTCGGTACTGACCACCCTGATATCCTCTGCTCCGGTAGCAGAATCTGGGAGCCAACACTCTCCTGTCGGTTCCAGGGGGGGGGGTCGAACCGATACGTCGGTTCTGACTCTTCCTCTTGGGGTCTTGGCACGGATGAGTTTGGCTCCTACCTCAGGCTCGGAGCCAGTTGTTCTGGTGCAGGAGGAGTCTTTGGTGTCTTCGGACCCGGGTGCTTCCTCGCATCGGAGCCGTGGGGCCTTTGATGCCATGAGGAGGGCTTTGTCGCCTTGGACTTCCACAACCTCTGATATGGCCACCTCTTCCTGGAAAGTGCCTGCTTCTTCTCCGCTACCACAGGTTCACCGCAAGCGTAGGGACCCAGAGCCTCAGGATGCCCCCTTGGGGGAACCCTGCTCTTCTGAAATTTCCCCAGAGATTCCCACTGAGGAGGTTCCCTTGGAAGAGATTATGTAAGAGGAGACATTTAGATTCCCCTCAGGAATCCATCACGTCGGACACCAATTTGGAGGAATCGGAAGGGTCCCCAAGGTCTCCCTCTGAGGATATCTCCTTCGGGGATATCCTTGGGATCCTTAAGCAATGGGGAGACTGGCAGCCCCTAAACCCTACCGAAGATGAATTGGTGCTCCTGAAGGTTTTCAGGTCTTGACCCTCCACCTCTTGGGTGTCTCCACCCTTCGATGAGTTGATGGATCTTTTGTCTCGAAGGGTGTGGTTGTCACCAGATTCTATGGAGCCTATTCCTAGAAGGCACAACGAGTACATTTCAGCACCCCAAGACAAGCCCTTTTTATCTAAACCCATACCTGTTGATGCCATGGTGGTGGCAGCAGCCACTAAAAAATAGATGTCGGAGACTTCTATGTCTGTCCATCCTCCTATTAGAGAGTCTAGGATAATGAACAGATACAGGAAGCACATGTTCAGTTCCATGACCTTTGCCCTTCGGTCACTGAACTACCTAAGCCACTTCACAAGAGAGATCTCCTTAAGGAGCTGGGAGATACTCTCCAGGGTGCAGTAGCTGACTCTGTGGTGGACAAGGTGACATCTCAGCTTGCTACCCTCAACTCCGTCGTAAACTCGTCCATGCGCCTCATCTCTTACAGAGCTGATGGAACAAATAGGGCTGCAGGTACAGGAATTGTTTTGCAAAGACATTCCTGGATGTGCTTATGTTCCTTTGCAGAACCTTTTAAGGTTCCTCGTCTCTTACACAGCTGATGGAAAGAGTAGGGCTGCGAGTACAGGAATTGCTTTGCGAAGACATTCCTGGATGCGCTTATGTTCCTTTGCGGAACCTTTTAAGTCGTCATTTGTGAATGCCCCTTTTGATGGTTCCTCCTTATTTGGACCAAAAGTTAGAGACCCTCACCAGAAGTGAGCAAGATAGTAAGACTATCTGCCGTTGGAGTCCATTTTTCTACCCCTACTAGACCTTATCCCAAAGGTCAACGAAGTGGGAAAATGTGGTTCCGTAAGACCCAAGGAGCCTTTCTGAACTCACAAGGTGAAGCCTCCTCCAGGGGCAGAGGAGGAGGCAATGGTGGAAGAGGCAGCCGGGAGACGTTTGTCTTTGTACCTAGGCACCTGACTAAATATCTCAGAAGACTGTTGGGTACAAAACATTATATCCAGAGGATATTCCGTTCCCTTCTTTTCACGGCCCAGACCAACAAAAGGAATACCAGATGTTCCACCCAGTCTACAGGATGTAGCATCCATAGAGGCCCAGAAACCATTACAAAAAAGAGTCATCCAGCCAGTCCCAGCAGAGCAGCAAGGATCCGGAACTTACTCAAGGTTCTTTTTGGTACCAAAGAAGACAGGGGACTAGCAACCTAGTCTGGACCTTAGCAGACTCAACAAATATGTGGTAAAGATGAAGTTCCAGATGGTCACGCTTCAGTCCATTCTCCCGTTCTTAGGGAAGGACAACTGGATTTGCTCTATAGATCTCCAGGATGCGTACTACCATATCAAAATGGCCAGGCCATCCAGGGATCATCTGCACTTCCGGCTGGGAGCCAGTCACTTCCAGTTTCGGGCCCTGCCCTTTGGGCTCACTACAGCCCCGGGAGTGTTCACCAAATGTATGGCAGTGGTCATGGCTCACTTGAGACATTCAGGAATCCAGGTGTTTCCTTACTTGGATGACTGGCTCCCTTACCGCCCCCACCAGGCATCAACTTATTCGAGCAAGGGACGCTACCATAGATCTATGCTTACAGATGGGTATTATGATAAATTCAGAAAAGTCTGCTTTATTGCCATCGCAGCGTACAGTCTTTATAGGAGCAGACATAGACACGGTCAACATGTCCCTGAAGCTCCCTCCTGAAAGAGTGATTATCCTTCAACAACAAATTGTGGATCTCCTGTCAAAACGAAAGGCACCAGCATCACAGATTCTCAAACTGCTCGGCACTATGGCAGCAGCGATTATTTCCATACCCCTTGTGAGATCTCACATGCGCATTCTCCAGTGGCTGCTTTTCACACAGTGGAATTACCCAGTTCTGATTACCAACTCTTGCAAGGACGACCTTCGGTGGTGACTAACATCAGAGACGGTGACTTTGGGCCGTCCATTTGTCCTCCCCACCCCAGTGGCAACAGTAACCACAGATGCCTCCCTGATCGGGTGGGGGGGCATTATCAGGGACGGACAGCCCAAGGTACTTGGCAGGCTCATGAGGCTTATTTGCACATAAACGTCCTGGAGATGAGAGCAGTTCTTTTAGCGTTGCAGGCTTTTCAAGACTCTCTTCCCCTAGGCACGATTGCAATCCAGTCGGACAATATGTCCGTAGTCTGGTACATAAACAAACAAGGAGGAACCAAATCTTACTCCCTGTGTCCACAGGCTCTAAGATTATGGAAATGGGCAGAGTCCACCCAGCGCTTTCTGATTGCAAGGCACATCCCGAAGAAATCCAACATAATTGCGGGCAGACTCAGCAGAGCTATTTTGCTACCTCACGAGTGGTCTCTCAAGAACGAAATAGCGGAAATGATTTTCTGCAGATGGGGCCAGCCTTGCTGCAACCTTTTTGCCACCCCCATAAACACGAAATGCAGCAACTACTTTGCCCTGACCCTCAACAGGGACAATCCCTGAGGGACGCACTTGTCCACGATTGGCCTCCGGGACTCCTTTATGCTTTTCCTCCCTTTCCACTAATTCCCAAAGTATTGCAGCTTTTTTGAAAGATACGATGCACTTAAAACCACCGATCAGATCTCCTACTACTCCCTGGAACTTAAATCTAATCTTGTCCAAAATTATTCTTCCGCCCTTTGAACCTACCTCTTCTTGTGAGCTGAAGTACTTTTCTTGGAAAACCATTTTCTTGGTGGCTGTTACATCAGCACGCAGAATTTCGGAATTGCAAGCCCTTTCCATTAAGCCATCTTACCTAATATTTCATAAAGATAGGGTTTCCCTTAGGACAAATCCATCGTTCCTACCAAAAGTATGTTCAGAATTCACACTAAATCAAACAATTGAGTTACCTGTTTTCTTTCCTAATCATTCAAACCGGTTGGAATATATGCTCCACAAACTTGACATCCACTGGCAATTTCGCTTCTATTTGGACAGGATAAAAAGATCTCAGAAGGGCTGATCAGCTGTTTGTCTCCTTCTCAGATTCTAAAAAAGGCACACCTGTCTCCAAAACGACCTTGTCAAGATGGCGTTCTGATTGTATTTCCTTTATCTACAGTGAAGCGGGTATTGCATTACATAACAAAGTCAAGGCTCATTCTACAAGAGCGGTTTCTACTTCTGCAGCCTTCTTGACCAGGTTACTTACTGATTCAATTTGTGCAGCTGCCATCTGGTCAAATCCTCATACCTTTATATCTCATTACATAGTGGACAAGGCCTCTAGGGACAGATCTTCATTTGAGTCTGCTGTCCTGAAACAGGTACTCCCGTGAGCCACCCAAGATTGTGGTGCTGGGGATGCTACCCATCAGTAAGAATGAAGGCGAGATTGAACAATTTCACATTAAGAAGTTCTGCACTTACCATAACGTTCCATGTGAGTTGTTCTTCTTGCCTTCATTATTACGACCCCCCCCCACCTACCCCCTTCCTATGTCTGGAAGTTTGAGAGGTACCATTGTGGTTTTGGTTTTCCGGAGGAGTTTCTTTTTCACACTGGACTGTATGATTTCCTTGGAATCTCGGGTAGGTTTTACACTAGTTGGCAGCAAACAAGATCTGGGGAATGTAGTGATGCATTGCGGGACAGGTCTTTGGCCTCAAGCTGTTTGAGACCTCAAGCTTTGCAAATAGGCCGACTTGGAGCCGATGATCGGCTCTGAACCCATCAGTAATAATGAAGGTGAGAAGAACAACTGACATGGAACGTTATGGTAAGTACATAACTTCTTATTATAACTTAGTAAGCGCTTTCGCGTTGTCTTTACCACTTCATCAGACTTTAAAAATACACAAGTTAACACTCACTCACTATTTAAAATCCAAACCACAAATCAGAAACTGATTCCAATTATGATATCATAACTAGCTGTCCAATCAGCTATAGAAACTCTATATTAGATAGTACATGATCTGCCAATGTGTAGAAAAATAAATAAAACAAACTATAATGTCTAGTATGACTTAAGTATATATAAAAATATATAAAACACTACTTATCTACTAGTCACCTAGTTCTAATAGTAGTAATGTGCTTAGTCATGATAAAATATACAAGTCCAAAACCATTAAATATAGTTCTATGAGACTCAGAAGAGAAAAAAAAATCAGATCAATTGATTGCCAGGATTACATGATCAAATGAGATGTTAAGTTGTCTCTCTTGCCTTCATTCTTGCTGGTTGGGTTCAGATCCGATCTTCGGCTCCGACTCGGCCATTTTCTAAAGCTCTAGATCCCCAGATCTCGTTTGCCGCTTTAGCTACGAGGTTGCACTTTACTGGCTCAGGTCGTATTTAACTTTTTTGTGATACTTAGTTGTTAAAATTTAGTATATTTTTAAAGCTTTTTTAGTAGTGTATTACTGTTAGATTAGTTAGTACCCTCTTTATCTTTAATTCCTCTGTTTTCTTCCTTTTAGGAAACTCGTTTTTGCTTAGAGAGTTTCTCCCCTCCCCCCTATCTCCCTTAAAGTAGCCGTTTTAATTAGAGGCTAACCCCTTCCCTTTTATAAACCCTTTTTCCAGTAGGAAGTAGTGTTTAGCCTTTGTAGATAAAGATAAATTTCTTGTTTATTTTTCTAATATTATTACTCTCTTTAAATTTTTGTGTGAAGGTGTGGGACTAGTGTGTGTGTGTGAGTGTGTTTGTTTCTTTACACTAGTCTAGTATACTTCCTTTGTTATCCCTTTTTCTTGAGCATGTCAAAGGATACCAAGGTATCAGGTTTCAAGAAGTGTGACTCGTGCTGTCAGAAAATGTCTCTGACAGACGGTCACACTTCTTGTGTTTATTGTTTGGGCACCCTACACCTGCAGGACTCTTGCTCGATATGTCATGCCTTTAGTCCGAGAGTCCTGCAGGAGCGTAGGAACAAGTTGATTCTTAGAGGGTTACTAAAACCCGAGGGGTCTTCGGCGAAGCCTCAGTCAGCGAAAACCCCTAAGCCCACCAAGCCGTCGGCTCCCAGTACGGAGCCGTCACCAGGTGGAGCGTCTGCTTCCATTTCGATTCCGGCCAGAACCGAAGTATCTGAATCTCGCTCGGCTCCGACCTTGGTGTCAGAACCGTCAGGGAGCCGTAAGTGATCTAGGTCTCCATCCCTAGAGTCAATTCACTCGGCTCCGGGGTCACCTTTACTACAATCTGAACGGAGCCATCGGTCCCACTCTTCTCGGTCCTCAAGGCTATCCAGTCATGACTTGGAGAGGGTGGTTAGTAGACTCCTCAAATCGCAGGCCCTGGCTAAAATGTTAACTAGCCCTCCTCATCAGGCTGTGGCTCTTCCTGTTTCTGAAGTAATTCCTCCTCCGACTCCTCCTATCAGTTCAGAGCCGGAGTTTGTTGGGGCTCAGATCTTGGAAACGTCGGCGCCGATGCTTCCCCTTTCGGCTCCGTCGTCTGCTCTGATTTTTTCAATGGTTCAGTCCTTGGAGGGATCTGGGTGCCGAGACTCCCTCGTCGGCTCCAAGGGGGTGAGTGGTATCGGACCCTTGTCCTACCGTGTTCTCCATCTCAGAGCCTCGGTGCAGGTAAGCTCAGCTCCTACATCGGCCTCGGAGCCATCCCTTTCCATGCTGGGGAGGATTCCCATCCTTTCGGAGTGGGGACCCTCTTCTCTGCCAGACAGGGGACCTTCGAGGTCATGAGGAGCGTACTGACTTCTGAGTCTGCACCTCGATCAGCCCCTTCGGCTCCTCCCCCCAGGGTGCCTGCTTCGGTCTCTGCCCCTCCTCCAGACCCCAAGTGAGGGGACTAAATGCTCCAGGTCACCCCACTGGGTGTATCTTCCTCTTCCGATGCCTCCCCTGAAATTTCAGAGGAGCCCCCCTCGAAAGAGGAAATGTAAGAGGAAACATGTTGACTCCCCCGAGTCTGTCACGTCTGATACTGACTTGGAGGATTCGGAAGGGTCCCCAAGATCCCCCTCTGAAGATGTCTCTTTCTCAGACATCCTTGAGATCCTTAGGCAGAGGGGGAACTGGACTGCCCTTAACCCTTCTGAGGACGAATCGGTATTCCTGAACGCGTTTAGTTCTCACCCCTCCACCTCCTGGGTGTCTCCGCCTTTCGATCCATTGATGGATGTAGTGGCTCGGAAGGCGTGGTCAGCCCCGGACACACTGGAACCAACCCCCCACAGGCCCACTAAGTTTATTACGGCCCCTCAAGATAAACAGTTTTTGACAAAGGGTGTCCCCGTTGATGCCATGGTGGTAGCAGTGGCCATGATAAAGGAGTTGGCTGACACTTCTGTACCTGTCCATCCCCCTAATAAAGATTCTAGGATGATGGACAGATATGGGAAGTGGATGTTTTCTTCAGCGACCTTCTCCATGCAGTCGCTGAATTACTTGTGCCACTTCACCCGTTTCCAGAGGGATCTCCTCAAGGAACTAGGAGATACCCTTCAAGATCCATCAGCTGCAGGGGCTGAAGACAAGATTAACTCCCAGCTGGCGACTCTTAATTCAATTGTCAACTCCTCCATGTGGCTCATTTCATATGCGGCTGATGGGGCGAGTAGGGCTGCAGGCACAGGCGTGCCTTTGAGAAGACATGCCTGGATGCGGTTATGTAACTTTGCTGATCCCTACAAGGTGTCTTTCTCCAATACCCCTTTCGATGGTTCGGCTGTGTTTGGACCACAAGTGAAAGATACCCTTACCAGGTGTGAGTAGGAAGACAAGACTCTCTCTGCCGTGGGAGTCCATTTTTCCACTCCCTCTAGACCATACCCTAAAGGTCAGAAGAGTGGAAAGATGTGGTTCCAGAAACCCCAGGGAGCTGTGCCTGACACATGTGGCGAGTTTCCCTCCAGAGGCAGAGGAAGGAACAACAATAGACGCCACCCGCGGGGCAGAGGGGGGTCCGCAGAATCAGGGCAGCATAGAATCTTTCTCTGACAAGCCCTTCCAGCACTGCTGAGGGGCTGCCCAGCTTTCCGCCTTTGGAGGCAGTCGGGGGAAGATTGTCTCTGTACCCAGAAGCCTGGTGTCTCATCACACAAGACAGATGGGTACGGTCTATCATATCCAGAGGTTACAAAATCCCTTTTGTCCACACCCCCTTAAAAAGCAAACAAGCCCATCCCAGATGTTCCACCCGGTCAAAGGGAACAGGCAGTACAAGAAATTTCAAAACTGCTAAAAAAACAGGCCATCCAACAAGTCCCAGCAGACCAGCAAGGATCCGGAATTTACTCAAAGTTCTTTTTGGTACCAAAAAAGACAGGGGACTGGAGACCCATTTTGGATCTCAGCAGACTAAACACGTCTGTTCAAAGAACGAAGTTCCGGATGGTCATGCTTCAGTCCATTCTACATTTTTTGGGTCAGGACAATTGGATGTGCTCCATAGAACTTCAGGATGTGTGCTACCATATCAAAATGGACAGGCATTCCAGAAGGTTTCTCTGCTTCCGTCTGGGAGCCAGTCATTACCAGTTCAGAGCCCTGCCCTTAGGACTCACCACAGCTCCCAGGGTGTTCGCCAAATGTATGGCAGTGGTTACCGCTCACCTGAGATGGCAAGGATTCCAGGTGTTTCCATATCTAGATGACTGGCTCCTTACTGCTACCACCAGACATCAATTGCTGAGAGCCAGGGATTATACCATCCAAACATGCTCCAACCTAGGTATCTCAATAAATTTCGAAAAGTCTGCATTGTCACCTTGTCAGTCTTTAACCTTTATAGGCGCAAGATTAAATACGAAGGATCTGTCCGCAAGACTTCCAATAGACAGAGTGGCAGACATTCGCTGACACGTACAGGTATTATTAGGATGCAGAAAGATTCAGGCCAGATTCGTCCTAAAAACCTTGGGTCTCATGGCAGCAGCGATCATATTAGTTCCCCTGGCTCACTTTCACATGAGGATTCTCCAGTGGATGCTTTTCACCCATTGGTCCTTTCAACAACTCCCTATGTCTCACAAGATAATAATCACGCAGTCATGCAAAGACCACTTGACTTGGTGGATGGTCTCCCCATCAGCACCCCAGGGCAGACCATTTGTCCTTCCTCCTCCTCCAGTTGCTACGGTGACCACAGATGCCTCCCTGATTGGGTGGGGGGGGCATTTTCAGGGCAGGACTGTCCAGGGCACCTGTCAACCCCATGAGTACCACTTGCACATAAATGTCTTGGAGATGAGGGTGGTGCTTTTAGCATTGCAAGCTCTTCAGAACTCTCTACCCACTGGGACCATTGCAATTCAGACAGACAATATGTCTGTAGTGTGGTACATCAACAAGCAGGGCGGAATCAAGTCCTATCCCTTATGTTGAGAAGCACTCAGACTATGGCAGTGGGCAATCTCCTCTCAATGGTTTCTGACAGCAACGCACATCCCTGGGAAGTCCAACGTCATAGCGGACAGGCTAAGCAGAGCTATTCTCATGCCTCACAAGTGGTCTCTCAATCGGACAGTAGCGGACAAAATCTTCCACAAATGGGGTCAGCCTTGCTGTGACCTTTTCGCAACTCCTCTCAACAGCAAGTGCGACAGTTTCTTCACTCTCTTTCCTCTTCCCGGGCACTCCCCCAGAGACGCTCTAGTTCACGATTGGCCCCAGGGACTTCTGTATGCATTCCCACCCTTTCCCCTAATTCCGAAACTAATTCAGAAAGCTACCGTGCTGGGGTGCAGGATGATCCTCATTGCCCCCTACTGGCCTCAACAAATCTGGTTCCCGTTCCTGTATCGTCACCTTCTAGAGCAGCCTTGGAATCTGGACCCAGTTCTGGACCTCTTGATCCATCAGTCGGGCAGGCTGCATCAGTCTCTTCAGTCTCTCAACCTCACTGCTTGGTTGCTCCACTTCCAACCTTTGCCAGGCTTCCCAGTATTTCCCATTCAGTGCGTGAGATTATCCTTTCTTCGCATAAACCTACAACCAGGAAGACTTATGCTAGTAAGTGGAAACGTTTCTCTTTCTGGGCAGAGGCTAGAAATATAGATCCTTTTACGGCCCCTGTCCATAACGTCCTAGACTTTTTAGCAGAACTTTTTCAAGCGGGCTCCTCTTCTGCCACCATTAGAGTTCAATTAGTGGCAATCTCAAATTTACATACGGGCCTGTCAAAAACTAACATCATGTCCCATAAGCTTTGCAAAGCCTTTCTTAAAGGAACGATCTTGCTCAGGCCTCCAGTGAGAGATCCCCCACCTCTGTGGGACTTGAATTTGATACTAGCTTCCTTGATACTGCCTCCTTTTGAACCGGCAGCTTCCTGTTCCTTGAAATTGCTTTCTTGGAAATCTCTCTTTTTGGTGGCCATTACTTCAGCGAGGAGAGTTTCTGAACTTCAAGCCCTATGTATTCTTCCTCCTTACCTAATTTTCCATAAGGATAGGGTTTCACTCAGGACTAATCCTTCATTCCTTCCTAAGGTCACCTCCGAAAATAATTTTAATCAATCCATTGATCTACCAGTCTTTTTTTCCAAATGATTCCAACAAAGCTGAACACAAATTACACCAGCTGGATGTTCATAGGCAATTACGTTTCTATTTGCATAGGACTGAGCAAATAAGGAAATCAGACCAACTCTTCCTGTCCTATGTGAAGGGCAAGCAGGGTCGACCAGTGTCTAAAGTAACCTTATCCAGGTGGTTGTCCTCTATTATTATCCTTATTTATCAGTTGAGGAATAAAGAACTCCCTGCTAAACCTAAAGGCTACTCTACTAGGGCTTTAGCTACGTCGGTAGCCTTTCAAGCAAGACTACCAATGGAAGCCATTTGTGCAGCGGCCACATGGGCCACCCCTCATACCTTCATTTCACATTATAAATTGAATGTGGCCTCTAGGAGTAGAGCTGATTTTGGTTCCACTGTGCTCAAGAGTCTGTTCTCATGAGCCACCCAGGACTAAGGTGCTAGGGACGCTGTCCCAACCAGCAAGAATGAAGGCGAGAGAGACAACTTAACATTAAGAAGTTATGTACCTACCATAACGTTCCATGTTAGTTGTCTTCTTCTCACCTTCTTTCTTGCTTCCCACCCTCCATCCCCCTAGCCTAGATAGACCGAGAAGAGTCCTGCTACGAGTCTTGTCACTGGCTGAGTCTTACCCGATTTATGCCCGCTACCTTTCTTTAGCCCTATAGCTGAAGTCTTGCTATTTGGACAGTTGTCCTTTTGTATTGTTATGGTGTTAGGTCTTCCAAATGAGATCTGGGGATCTAGCGCCAGGCATTGTGGGATATAGGGAGGCCTCGAGCCAGTAAATAGCTCTCAAGCTTTAGAAAATGGCTGAGTCGGAGCCGAAGATCGGCTCCGAACCCAACCAGCAAGAAAGAAGGCGAGAAGAAGATAACTAACATGGAATGTTATGGTAGGTACAGAACTTCTTATTAATGAACATTTAATGTCTTGTTTATATTTGCTTAATTTAGCTTGCTATGTAAAGAAAACATATAAAAGCTGTGGGCTCCTATCTCTTGCATTTAAAATTGCTAGTGTTTCCAACATTCAAAGTTTTTAAGCATAGCACAACATTGCAGTGAAATGTAAGAAATCCTAAATACATACCATGAAGACTAGTTAAAAACAAATTGCTTCCACAATGACATAAGAGAATCACCTGCCTAACAAGAAAAGATGAAACAATGAAGAATAAATACCTAGTTGCCTGCATTCAAGTAGATGAGCCATGACAGCTGATAAAAACAACAATGTTCAGTATAAAACATTACTTCACAGTAAACATCTAAGCAGGTGTGGTATTATAATCACAGTCTTAATGGGCAGAGCCCATATATATATATATATATATATATATATACACATAAAGGGTGGCGTAATGGTTAAGGTGTTTGCCTTACAAACGCAAGGTGCAGGGTTTGAGCCTCACAAGGGATAATTGGCTAGGCTTAAAATGGCTCACAAGGGCAGTTAGCTTAGTACTAATCTATGAACCTATAAAAGCTATAAAAATACAAGCTACATAATGTTACTAAGAAACATCAATCATCATTCAAGTGTTATATGTAGAAATTGAGCATGTCTGCTTACAAGCATAAGGTCTTAAAACCAAAAGGAGAACTACTCAGTAAAATAAAAATGAAAGTACCTTACCTGATACAAACATCCAACAAATGTATTCATTTAGTTATAATCCTGCATAACCAGGCCAGTGAAGGTGTATAGATCCTAAAAGTGCCAAAAGAGTGTAAACAAACCTGAAGTTGCTTAAGAACCATCCTCTATATACATAGAGCCAATCAAAGGAATTTGTTTGAAAGAAGGGTGTTACAGCCTATCATTCCCTTTACCTGGAGTCAAATAACCTATCAGTGGAGTTGAATGTGATTCTGTGAGAGAGAAGAAGAAGAAAAAGAATTAGTGAGTGTTCAGTCTTCTCAGTTTTATTCTTCCTGCCACCCATTGTGTTGTCTTCTTTCAAAGTGTCCAGTACCATAAATTTGAAATGATATTCTACTCCTTGTTCCACAACATGTTTAGCTGTGGCCACAGTTGTATCTTCCTTCCTAATTTTATATAAATGTTCTTTGATCCTGTCCCTAAGTTCCCTGTTTGTTTTTCCTATGTAGAAACCGGGACATTTCATGCAAATAGCTAAATAGACCACATTCTTAGTCCAGCAATTGGCATAATTCCAAAGTCTCACAACCTTGCCCGTAGTGAGATAAACAAAATGATCGGTATTGGTTATAAATGAGCAGATATTACACTGCCTGCAACTGAAGTTTTCCACCATACTGGGATCATTGACAT
Source organism: Protopterus annectens (assembly GCF_019279795.1). Lineage (NCBI taxonomy): Eukaryota > Metazoa > Chordata > Ceratodontiformes > Protopteridae > Protopterus > Protopterus annectens. The sequence goes on from NC_056739.1 coordinate 811,829,635, forward strand.
TCTGTCCATCACTCTTCCAGTAGCATACTTTTCTTCTTATAGATTTAACGTTCTTGTATGTAATGCTCAGACGTGGACCCACAATTTGAAAGATGTTATAATCGGATGTCAACATGTCCCACTTCTTGATGATGTTGATTATACTCTGAGTGTCAGATGTGAGTAAGTAATTCCAAGAGGCCTGCGAATAACCAAGATGCCAGACACTTATTCAGAATTATTGGTAAGCTGGCAAAAAATTTATTTTGATACAAGCTTATAAACCTATAGAGGACAAACTAATTATTGAGTTTAATTCTAAGAAACAAGACTTTTTGAACCAGTTTCCTGTTTCACCTGTTATGAAGGCTTTGGAGGATTTGCTAGAGAATACTAGACTTTATAAGATGAAACTGCAAATACAAAAACATGTGTAAACTAGAAAGGGATATGATAGACTTCAACGCAGGACAAGTTTTTTCTTGGACACATTATAAAGGAAGGGCAGTGGTTAAACAGGTATCATCAGAGACAATGCCACTTCTGCTCGCCCCTAAACCTCCTTCACCAGAGACCACACAAGAAACAGTAAAGTAAAAGGCAATATCTGAGAATGAACAGCTTGATACAAATAGTGGCAACAATGCACAAATTGAAAATACCAGTGAGGTTGTTACCCTTGTACATAAAGAAACTGATGTGAGACCTAAAACAAACAATACTTTTTATCAGTTTTTTCCAGGGGTCCCCTTTCCTATTCGAGAACAATACAAACAAGACTGGTCCAGAAGCAAAGGAAGAAAGAGAAGGAATTCTTCCGAAGATGTAGGCCCCTTAATGACTGTCAAGAAGTTTTGGACACATAACACAACAATTAATCTTCAGTCTTTCGAATCACATATTAACAGACAATCAACTTAAAGTCCTACAGAAAGGACTTTCTTTTATTCCGGCCACTTCCAGTAATTTTAGTGATATAGTGATTGACATCAAACTATTTTGTCGGAATGTCATGCTCAAGCTAATGTTTCCCAATGCAGAATCTAATACAAATATTTTTAAGAAACCAAGTACTTATACACCTACTTTGTGTCCACAGATAGAAACAATCATGAAAGCTTGTAAACATAATCTATATAATATATACAACAATGTCACGTTCATCAAGAAGAGATTTTATAACTTAACCAAAAGAGAAACTGAAGCACTTAAGGAACTACAGAATAACACTAACATCGTAATTTGTCCTGCGGATAAAGGTGGAGCCACTGTGATACTGAGCAAGAACTACTTCATACAGACTATGCAAGAAATGGTAATGGATACCTCAACGTACACTAAAGTGGACATTAAGATAATCAATGATATGACATGGAGGATACAAAATGACCTACTAGACTGTCTTTTAAGCAGATACATTAGCAAAAAACTATATGATTACTTTTTTGTGGAGACACCCCTTATACCCATTATCAAGGGACTCCTTAAAATTCACATAACTTTGGACAATCCTCTTCTTTGACTGATAGTGTCGGGCAAAGGTTGGCTCACTGAGTCCATTTCGATCTGTGTTGAAAACATGTTGAAACCTGTGATTTTGAAGACAGACACTGTTCTGAGGGACACCCCTATATCAATACTTTCAACAACAAATTATTACAGAAGACATCTGGTTTGTCACCCTTGATGTCTGTTCCTTATTTACATGTATACCTAACCAGACAGGAATAGACTTTTTTAAAGAAATATTATCAGTTCAGACTGCCTTTGCTTCCAACTGGATGAATCTATTGTGTATGTTAATTGAGGCTGTCTTAGAGAAAAGTGCATTCATATTTAATGGTGAATACTATCTGCAGAAAACTGGGGTAGCCACAGGCATCTCTTGTGCCAACTCATATGAGAACTTAGTGATGGCCAATTGGGAGACCAAGCTAGCCCTTTCACATATCGCAACAAGGTCACCTTTTACAAACACTTTGAGGGGGAGGCAATAATAGTTGATGTCATCCTCAAGGCAGAGGAGGTCCACAAAACCAGGGTGATCATGATTCCTTTTGTGGTCGGCCCTATTTGCATTGCAAGCACTCCAGGACTCTGTTCCACTAGGAAAGATTGCAATCCAGTCAGACAACATGTCAGTAGTCTGATACATAAACAAACAAGGAGGAACCAAATTATACCCCCTTTGTCGAGAAGCGCTGAGAGTATGGCAATGGGCAATCTCTTCCCAACGTTTTCTGGTAGCAATGCATATCCTGAGGAAATCCAATGTGATAGCGGACAAACTCAGTAGAGCGATATTAATGCCTCATGAGTGGTCTCTAAACCAAAACATAAAGGAGATTTTCCGAAAATGGGGCCACCCTTGCTGTGACCTTTTTGCCACTCCCATGAATACCAAATGCAGAAGCTACTTTGCCCTAATTCCCTCCCCCCTGTGGGGGAGACACTGAAATACGCACTTGTTCAGGATTGGCTCTCGGGACTTCTGTATGCCTTTCCCCTGATACCCAAAGTCATTCAGAAAGCAAAATGCTTGGGAAGCAGGCTGATTCTCATTGCCCTATATTGGCCTCGTCAGATTTGTTTCTCCTTTTTCTGGCCTCACCTACAGGAGAAACCGTGAGTTCTGGACCCAGTTCCAGACATTCTGACTCATATGTCAGGAACGTTTCATACTGCTCTCCAGACCCTCAATTTGACAGCTTGGCTGCCCCAATTCCAAACTTAGTCAGGCTTCAGGACTTCACACCAGCAATAAAACACATTTTGGTATCTTCTCACAAGGCTTCTACTAGGAAGTTATATTCTAGTAAATGGAAGAGGTTCTCCTACTGTGCAAAAGCAAGAAATATTGATCCCTTTTCTGCTCCAATTAGTTCAATTTTAGAATTTCTTGCAGAACTTTTCCAGCAAGTTTCCGCAGCAGCTACAATTAGAGTTCAGGTAGCTGCAGTTTCTAATTTTCACATTGGTGAATACACTCCTAACCTGATGTCACACAAATTGTGTAAAGCATTTTTAAAAGGCATTTGCTTACTGAGACCTCCCTTTAAAGAACCTCTTCCACTATGGGATCTGAATTTTGTTCTGACGCACCTAACCTTACCTCCCTTTGAACCCTCATTATCATGTGATCTTAAATTTCTCTCTTGGAAAACTATCTTCCTAGTGGCCATTGCATCTGCAAGAAGAGTCTCGGAGTTGCAAGCTATATTAGTCAAGCCGCCATACTTGATTTTCTATAGGGATAGAGTATCTGTACGAACTAATCCATCCTATGTGCCAAAAATTTGCTCCCAAGCCAATCTGAATCAATCAGTTGAGCTCCCAGTGTTTTTTCCTAATCATAGCAACAAGCCAGAATACAAACTTCACCAACTGGATGTGCATAGGCAACTTAGGTTTTATCTGCATAGGACTAAAGATTTTAGGAAAACAAATCAATTGTTCATCTTTTCAGAAGCAAAAAAGGGCATGCCAGTTTCAAAAGTGATGCTTTCAAATTGGGTTTCAAATTGTATTGCCTTTATATACACCTCAAATAACCAGAATTTACCTTTTAAAGTTAGAGGCCACTCCACTAGAGCTTTAGCAACATCTTCTGCCTACCTAGCCAGATTATCAATGGACAGTATTTGTGCTGCTGCTACGTGGGCAAGACCCCATACTTTTATTACTCATTACAAAGTTGATTTGGCCTCCAGGTACAGGGCTTCCTTTGGTTCCACTGTGCTCAAAGGTATACTCCTGTGAGCCACCCAGGAAAATGGTGCTAAGGACGCTGTTCCATGTAGTAAGAATGAAGATGAGATAGGACAACATAACATAAAGAAGTTATGTACTCACCATAATGTTCTGTGTTTGTTGTCCATCTCGCCCATCATTCTTACGACCCTCCCATGTTCCCCCAGCCAAAGGCTCCTAGAGGACTTAGACGTGAGATCTTTCTTTCTTCTGAAGGAGCTCCTCTGAATTTCCTTGTTATTTCTATACCTGATGTTGTAGGACAATTGTGGGTGCATTGTTATGATTAGCAGCAAACAAGATCTGGGGAATTACACCACTGCATGGTGGGATGCCTATTCAGCCACGAGCCAAGTGAAAGACTTCAAGCTAGTGTATTCGGCTGAGTCAGAGCCGAAGATCGTCTCCGAACCCATCCAGTAAGAATGAAGGGCAAGATGGACAACAAACATGGAATGTTATGGTGAGTACATAACTTTTTTTTCTTTTTAATACTCCAATCCCTGAGTCTGTTGCAAGACTGAAATGCCCAATTCTGTGGAGCATGCTAACAATTGCAGGGAAAGTAGTAACAAGTCATTGAATTAATTAATCCACTCCCTCCTTCAAGGAATTTTTGAACATAGCATCTGACGTTTGTCATCTGGAACTTATTACCATAAAATCACTTCCTTATACAATGCTTGTAAAAGTTTAAATGAACTATTAAATAAACAATGACTGCTTTTCTATGAATAATTGGGACTGCAACTTTTCTACTATATTTTATGAGTTACCAGACATCTTTGTAAATAGTTGTTTTATGTGTTCTTATATAACAGTTGAATCTGATGTTGTCAATCTTCACATAATCCTTGAATGTGGGCTGGGTTTCGAGCTTCGGAAACAATTTGGCCGTTTACTTCGGCTCGCGCCTTCCAAACTATCGAGCTATGCTCTACCCATAATGCTCCTCTCTAAATTACCCCAGATCTCATTTGCCGCTTCATGTGTCAGATGTGCCCAACCTCTCTCAAGCTTTAGCAGTTAATTAGAGTAAGTTTTTCTCTATTTTTTTCTTTATATATTCTACTTTTTCTCAATTTACCTGTTTTCTTTTTTTCTACCCGCTCCTCTCCTTTCCTTACTGCAAGTGTGAGTGATCCTTTTTTTCTCCCTTCCCTCTACCATTGGGTAGTTCCTTTATGTACCATTGTTGTTACTATCCTCTCCTTTTCTTTACCTTTAAGGTAATTCTGGTTAACATTGTTGGTACCTTTCTCCCTTCTTTTCTATCTATATAAAATAAAATAAGTCTCTTTCTCCCTTTTCCCTCTTTGTGTGTGTTTGTGAGTGTTGTCAGCGCTAAGCCTTGTAAATCTAGCATGGCTGATAAATCTTCCAAGGGCACCTCTGGTTTCAAGAGGTCCCAAAAATGTGAGAGAAAGATGCCTAATTCAGATGGGCATGTCTGCTGTGTACAGGTGCTGTCCACCTTCAGGACGATTGCAGCATTTGTCATGGTTTCTCTGCCAGGTCCTTGACTGAGCTGAGAAACAAATTAATATTGAAAAGTCTGTTAAAGGGAGACTTTGAGGAGGTCATATCTGGCCTGAGAACTGAAGCCAGCTCATCATCCTCTTCTTCCTCATCTTCTAAACCAAAAATACAATGTCATTCAGTTGTGAGAAGTTCCACCGAACCATCTGCCAAATTGACTAAGCAGCCTACAGTGTCAACAGCTTCCACAGCACCGATAGACAAGAATAATTCGGCACCAAGAATTGCTATGGAATAGACAGCTGCAGTTTTGATACCTGTGGTTTTATCGGTACCAAAGCAGACTATGTTTATTGCTTTACAGAGAACTACATATTCCCTTTCAGCTGATCCATTTTCAGACAGATCACCCAGCCCGTTCATGGAACCGAGACCACCTAGGTCTCCTACTGCATCATCCGTTCAGTCCACTAAGAATCTCTCGGAATCGGACATCATGAGGCTGGTCAACCAGCTCCTAATGGCGAGGAGATTACCTCCATCTTTGGTTCCCAGCCAACTCAGCTCCGGAACCGGTCCTTCTTCGACAGCATCACACATTCCCCTTCCAATGTCAGCCAAGTCTTTGGAGCCCCTGGCACCGACCTGCCCAACGGCTACTGCCTCGGTTCCAGTTAGAGTCTCTTCCTCAGAAGCAAGAATTGCCTTGAGTTCTTCTGGTTTCTCGGAACTGGAGACCTCCCAAAGTTGAGGCATCTTTGGTGGTTCCAAGAGACAGGGTTCGAGTTCACTTCTTTCTGAGCCTTCTATGCTCCTCAGTGCCTTGGCATTCGTGGGCTCGACCCAGGCTTCTGCTTCGGAGGTGGCTTCCTCAGTGCGGGGTGGGACCACATTTCCAAAGGAGTCTATTTTGGTTCTGGGCTCCCATCCCTCATCGGGTGGGCCAGCCTTTCAGATCATGGAGAGGGCCTTGTCCATTGTGGACTCGTAGTCCTTGCCACCCCTTTCGGGCCAAACAACATCTGTATCCCCTCAACCAGAGCTTCCACCTGCCTCAGCCCTGGGACAGGGGGCGCAAAAGCCTCAGGAGCAATCCACCTTGGTGGTTTCCTCTTCATATACTTCCCCAGGACATCCCACTGAGGAAGTACCTTTGAAGAAAAAAATGCAAGAGGAAACACTTAGACTTCCCTGAGGAGTCCTTCACTGAGGATATCAATTTTGATGAAGGGGAAGGTTCCCCAGGTCACACCCTGATGATGTTTTCTTTGGGGACATCCTGAAAATCCTGAAACAGAGGAGTGGCTGGACTTCCCTCCAGCCTTCCTTGGAGGAATCAGTATACCTGGAAGCTTTTCATGCCCAGCCCTCTACCTCTTGTATCTCTTTGTCCACTGATGAACTTATTAAACTGATCACTCATTGGGCCTGGAAAATTCCTGACTCCATCGAGCCAAGCCCCAAGATGCCTGACCGGATCCTATCTGCCCCTAAGGACAAGCAACATTGGGCTAAGGGTATCACTGTAGATGCCATGGTGATAGTGGCAGCCACAAAAATGGAACTTGCAGATGAAAGTCCTACTATCCATCCTCCTAACAATGAGTCTAAGACTATGGATAGGTTTGAGAAGAGCATTTATGCTTCATCAATATTTGCTCTTAGGTCTTTATACTACATGGCGCACTTTACCAGGTTGCACAGAGATATGATTAAAGAGCTGTCAGATACTCTTACAGGAGCAGTAACTGAAGAGGTCCGAGACAAGGTTACCACTCAGCTCGCCACCCTTGAATCAATTTCTAACTCGCCCATGAGGCTAATTTCCCATGCCACCGAAGGGATGACAAGAGCAACCGGTTCAGGTGTAGCTATCAGCAGAAATGCCTGGATATGCTTGTGTGACTTTGTGGAGCCATTTAACTCTTTGTTCGTCAATGCTCCGTTTGATGGATCATCCCTATTTGGACACAAGGTAAAAGACACACTGTCCAGATGTGAGAAAGATGGGCAGACTCTTTCTGCCATAGGCATACGCTTCTCCACTCCTCAATGCCCTACTCTAGGAACCAGAAAAATGGGAGATTATGGTTCAAAAAGTTCCAAGGGCCTTTCCAGGACTCATGCTGCAAGGGTTTCTCTTGGGGCAGAGGGGGAAGTAACAATGGAAGATGCCGTTCTAGTGGCAGAGGTGGCAGAACCAGGGGTCCAGAGATTCCTTCTCTGGTAATTCCTACCAGTGCTCCTGAACGGAGGCCTAGTTGCCTTGCTCTGGAGACAGTCAGAGGACAATTATCCCTGCACCAATCTGCCTGGTTACAAATGACATTAGACAAATGGGTGCAGAGGATCATTTCTAGAGTCTACATTATTCCCCTTTCGACAAATCCAAAAACACAAAAAAGATTCCCAGATGTTCCACCCAGTCACAGGGAAGCAGCAGTCATAGAAATTCAAAAACTGCTTGAAAAAAAGAGTCATCCAAGAAATCCCACCAGACCAGAGAGGATCAAGGTTTACTCATGATTCTTTTTGGTGCCCAGAAAAATAGGGGACTGGAGACCCATTTTGGATCTCAGCCAGTCCAACAAATCAATTCAGCAAACCAAGTTCTAGATGGTCTCGGTACAGTCATTACATCTTTTCTTGGAAAAAGACGATTGGATGTGCGCTGTAGATCTTCAGGATGTGTATCACCATATAAAAATGGCCAAACATTCCAGAGGATTCCTGTGTTTCTGGCAGGGAGCCAGTCACTTTCAGTTCAGACCACTGCCCTTTGACTTACCTCAGCCCTCAGGGTGTTTACCAAATGCATGGCAGTGATAGCAGCTCATCTCAGACTGCTGGAATTTCAAGTTTTTCCTCATCTTGATGATTGGCTTCTTACCGCTACCACCAGGCATCAACTCTTAAGGACAAGAGATTACACCCTACATCTTTGCACTTTGTTAGGCATTACAGTAAATTACAAAAAGTCAAATCTGCAGCCTACACAACAGCTGGAATTTATCGGAGTGCTGTTGAACACAGTCAGAGGAATTGTTTCACTCCCAGTAGAAAGGCTCCAAAAGATCAGATCACAAGTAAAATATATTATTCAGAACAGAAGTGTTCCAGCCAGACTTATCTTACAGGTGCTAGGCTTGATGGCAGCCTCTATTACTGTAATTCGCTTGGCCAGATATCACATGTGGATTCCCCAATGGCTTCTGTCTTCCGAATAGTTATTATTGAATCAGCCAATGTCGCATCAAATCTTGATATCCCATCACTGCAAACAAGACCTGTCTTGGTGGCTTCATTCCAATGAGATCTTTTCAGGCCATCCTTTCCTCCTTCCACAGCCCTAAGCCATAGTGACCATGGATGCTTCCCAGATAGGGTAGAGGGGGGGGGGTATTATCTGGGAAGGACAATCCAAGGCACTTGGTCCCAACTGGAGGCCAATTTGCACATCAGTGTTCTAGAGATGAGGGCGGTGCTCTTAGCCTTGCAAGCATTTCAAGATGCCCTTTCCCTGGGAACAGTGGCAATTCAGACGGACAACATGTCAATAGTCTGATATATCAACAAACAAGAAGGAACTAAATCTTATCCACTTTGTCAAGAAGCCCTCAGAGCTTGGCAATGAGGGATTTCTTCCGATCTCATTCTACCGGCAGCGCATATTCCAGGGAACCCCAACATGATAATGGACAAGTTGAGGAGAACTATTCTGATGCCTCATGAGTGGTCTCTCAATCCTGTCATGACGGAAAAGATTTTCCGCCACTTGGGCCAACCTTGCTGCGATCTGTTTGCATCCCCTCTGAACAACATGTGCAGTAGTTACTTTACCCTGAACCCCCCCCCTCTGGGGGAGTCACCCAAAGACGCTCTTCTCCACGATTGCCCCCCCCCGGTCTTCTGTATGCCTTTCCCCCAACTCCTCTGATATCTCAGTTTCTAAAGAAAGCCAAGAGGTCGAAGAACACAGTAGTCCTTATTGCCCAGTTCTGGCCTCAACAAGTTTGGTTTCCCTTTATTTGGCCTCACCTACTTCGGAAATCTTAGATTCTGGACCCAGCTCTAGATCTGTTATCTCATCCAGAAGGAATGATTTGTCTGAATCTCCAGCATCTCAAGCTTACTGTGTGGCTTCTCCAATTCCCATGATTGCCAGGGATTCTTCCCTTATCTCACCGGTCCGAAAAATCATTTTGGCCAATCAAAAAGCTTCAGCTGCAAAGCTGTACCATAGTAAATGGGAAAATTTTGCTAGATGGGCTCTTAACAGTGATATTGACCCTTATGTAGCTCCTGTGGATAAAATTTTGGATTTTCTGGACGTAGTTTATCAATGTGGTTCTTCAGCCTCTACCATTCGAGTACATCTCGCTGTGATATCTAACTTCCATATTGGTTTGAATGATTCTTCACTTATGTCACACAAGCTTTGTAAGGCCTTTTTGAAAGAAACCCTGATGTTAAGGGCTCCATTTAAAGAACCCACTGCTCCATGGGGTTTTACCCTTGGTCCTATAGTCTCTCACTTTATCCCCCTTTGAACCTTCAGCTGCTTGTGACTTAAAATTTCTGATGTGGAAAACTTGTTTTTATTAGCTATTACTTCGGCAAGAAGACCATCGGAAATTCAAGCTTTGTCCTGCAAGCCCCCTTATTTAATATTTCACAAGGACAGGGTTTCCCTCAAGACTAATCCTTCCTTTTTGCCAAAGGTCATTTCAGAATCTAATATCAATCAAACCTTTTACCTACCAGTCTTTTTCCCTAATTTCTCCAATAAGGGAGAGTACTGCCTACACTTATTAGACGTTCACAAGCAATTACGTTTTTACCTTCACAGAACAAAGGATGTCAGAAAATCCGACCAACTGTTTGTTGCCTTTTCCTCACTTTCTTTAGATAACCCAGTTTCTAAGGTTGCCTTAGATAAATGGCTTAGGGACTATATCACCATTGTTAATCATTCAAAGGGTCTTCAACCACCATGTCCTGAAAAGCTCATGCAGCTAGAGCTGTAGCGGCTTCTGCAGTTTTTCATGCTAGAGCTTCTTTAGATGACATTTGTGCAGCAGCTACATGGGCATCTCTTCATACCTTTATTACTCATTACAAACTGGACCAGTTCTCTAGGGTGCATGCATCATTCGGTTCGATGGTGCTCAGGAATATTCTGCCATGAGACCTCTCAAGATACAGGTAGCTAGGGACTCTGTCTCACAGTCAAGGATTACGTGAAGATTGACAACATCAGATAAAGAAGTTATGTCTTACCATAACGTTCCATCTGTGTTGTCATCTTCACTAATCCTTGACTTTCCCCCTTCCTTACCCCACCCTAAGACTCTTAGTAGACTGAATACTTCCAAAGACTGGCTTCATAACAGGGACACAGATCTGGTCTCTTAGTGTGGATTTTCTGTTTGTCTGCCACTATGTTAGGCAAACTCAATCTGAGATAATTTAGAGAGGAGCATTATGGGTAGAGCCTAGCTTGAGAGTTTGGAAGGCACAAGCTGAAGTAAATGCCAGAGTCGGTTCCGAGGCTCTGAACCAAGCCCACAGTCAAGGATAAGTGAAGATCGACAACACAGATGGAATATTATGGTATGACATAACTTCATTTTACTTACCTTATATTTGTTTTAATACTTTTTTGCCCTTTACTATGTTAAATATTTATTTTGTAAATGAAATATTATTTTTATTATTTTTTTTAATTTAATAAAATATATGAGAAAAATAGGGCTCTGATAAGTTGTGCTAACAAGCTGCCTGATGTTGTGCATCAACATGCATGACTGCAAGAGGGCAGCTGTACTTCTGTTGAATGTGACCTGGTGAATGGCTATGGTTTCCAAGGGCACTAATGTTGGCAAGGCACATCAGTGGTGCAGCAATGAAATTAAAATAATTTTGTATTTGCTGCATCAAAACCACTCAGAGAACCTGACAGGGGACTCTTTTGAGAGTCCCTAATTTAACATGGATGCTTGGAACCATTTTCCCAGGGCAGTGTCTGATGTCATTGGCATATCTTGCTCTGGTGATCAGTGATGATACCACTACAGTGACCTGAAGAGACATTCTGACTTTTTTAGCTTGTGGGGAGAATAGGTCTAAGCAAGGGCACCTGAAACATACAGTAAGTATTTGTGATAGTTCACTGCTAATGTCTCATGTGGTACAAATCAACTTGTTATTTATGTTTCATTTTTTAAGTCTTATGTATTTGTTTTGTAACTCAGGAGGCTATCTTGGAAACTGAATTGTATATTGTAGGAGAATGGAGAGGTTCTCCAAATGAAGCAATGCATACAGATATTTCCTAATAATTTTGAGTGTATTCATTATGGAGCTGCCAGTATGTCCCTTTAGAGTTGTTACTATTTAGTTATATAATTCATTGTTACATCTTGCAGCTGTACACTAATTATGCATGTGTTACTTAGATATACAGTTAATAAACATATACATGACTGGTAAGTAACTTAACTGTGAAGCTGTAAAATATCCCTTCAAATCAGTTAAGGATCAGCTTATCCTACTTAAATCTTGCCCTCCTTCTTTCCCAGATAAATTCCTTCAATTCTTTGTTAATTATTGTCCACAACTTTTCCTCAGGTTGATAAAAGTATGCCTGACCCGTATACATGATTTAATGGACTAAAAACATTTTCACTGCTTGTATCTTACTATCCATATCCATAGATAAAAGTTTCTAGTTTCTCAGTTTTTGTATTATTTTTTGTTCAGTCTTTGAGACCAATTGCCATAATGGTTAAGATGTTCTCCTCCCATACATAAGGTGCCAATGTCTGTTTAGAGTTTACATTTCTCCCTGTGTCTCTGTGGGGTTTCTTCCACCTTTGAAAAAATGCTCCGTGTTTCCATCTCAAACTCACCAATGAATGGAGCTGTGGGCAGCAGCACAAACTCTACATGGTGCCCTATAGTAGGAAGAGTGGAATAGATCATCTGTTTTGGGCATCTACTGTGGTGCGCAGTATCATCAAAGATAGGAGAACATGGATCACAGACTGCATGCTGTGGCATGGCTAGCCACTTGACAGTGTAAAATATGGCTCTAGGTGAGTCAGTCATGTTGACTGATGTTACCAAATGGGCAAGGGTATTTCCCAGTGATGAGATGGTTGAGGACCTGACATATCTCAGAGACCCATGCTAATGACGAGAGGGGTATATGTGACCATATTGCTCAGTGTGTGCCCAGTATAAAGCCCAGCAGCCCTGGGCACACACTGAGCAATATGGTCAGTGTGTGCCCAGGGCTGCTGGGCTTTATACTGGGCACACACTGAGCAATATGGTCAGTGTGTGCCCAGTGTGTGCCCAGTATAAAGCCCAGCAGCCCTGGGTCAATAAGCTACTGGCCATCTAGGTTACCTGAGCTAGCTCTGTTGAGTGAAAGCTGGGTGTAAAATCAATCAATCTGCCAAAGATGAACTAAGAATTGCTACACTCAGTGTAGATTCACTAACTTGATGGAGCTTGGAAGTGGATGACATGATGGTACTGAGGAGGCTGGACATCCTATGTATCCAAGAGACAAGATGCTTTACCAGAAAGGCTCATCCAGACTCTGCTACACTTTGCTGTGAAGGAAAGGTTAGTTTGCTTTTATTTTTTGTATTACTGTATTGCCTTTCTATATTTTGAATACTGTTGTTTGTTTTCTTTACCTTGTGTTTTGCTTGCATTCTGTTTTAACAGCATATTAAAACTTCAAAAGAGACCACAGCTCTCTCTGTTCTGAGTCAGGCAGAAATAAGAACTGATTAATTAAGGACTCATTCATAAGATAGAAGAGGTCACTTAAGGTTAATCACTTGTTAACAGAGGGGGTGGAGCTAGGAACTAAAATTTCTATTTAAGGAGTAAACTAAAACATTTCAGAGCTTTACCAGAAAGGCTCATCCAGACTCTGCTACACTTTGCTGTGAAGGAAAGGTTAGTTTGCTTTTATTTTTGTATTACTGTATTGCCTTTCTATATTTTGAATACTGTAGTTTGTTTTCTTTACCTTGTGTTTTGCTTGCATTCTGTTTTAACAGCATATTAAAACTTCAAAAGAGACCACAGCTCTCTCTGTTCTGAGTCAGGCAGAAATAAGAACTGATTAATTAAGGACTCATTCATAAGACAGAAGAGGTCACTTAAGGTTAATCACTTGTTAACAGAGGGGGTGGAGCTAGGAACTAAAATTTATATTTAAGGAGTAAACTAAAACATTTCAGAGCTTTACCAGAAAGGCTCATCCAGACTCTGCTACACTTTGCTGTGAAGGAAAGGTAAGTTTGCTTTTATTTTTTGTATTACTGTATTGCCTTTCTATATTTTGAATACTGTAGTTTGTTTTCTTTACCTTGTGTTTTGCTTGCATTGTGTTTTAACAGCATATTAAAACTTCAAAAGAGACCACAGCTCTCTCTGTTCTGAGTCAGGCAGAAATAAGAACTGATTAATTAAGGACTCATTCATAAGACAGAAGAGGTCACTTAAGGTTAATCACTTGTTAACAGAGGGGGTGGAGCTAGGAACTAAAATTTCTATTTAAGGAGTAAACTAAAACATTTCAGAGCTTTACCAGAAAGGCTCATCCAGACTCTGCTACACTTTGCTGTGAAGGAAAGGTTAGTTTGCTTTTATTTTTGTATTACTGTATTGCCTTTCTATATTTTGAATACTGTAGTTTGTTCTCTTTACCTTGTGTTTTGCTTGCATTCTGTTTTAACAGCATATTAAAACTTCAAAAGAGACCACAGCTCTCTCTGTTCTGAGTCAGGCAGAAATAAGAACTGATTAATTAAGGACTCATTCATAAGACAGAAGAGGTCACTTAAGGTTAATCACTTGTTAACAGAGGGGTGGAGCTAGGAACTAAAATTTCTATTTAAGGAGTAAACTAAAACATTTCAGAGCTTTACCAGAAAGGCTCATCCAGACTCTGCTACACTTTGCTGTGAAGGAAAGGTAAGTTTGCTTTTATTTTTGTATTACTGTATTGCCTTTCTATATTTTGAATACTGTAGTTTGTTTTCTTTACCTTGTGTTTTCTTTACCTTGTGTTTTGCTTGCATTCTGTTTTAACAGCATATTAAAACTTCAAAAGAGACCACAGCTCTCTCTGTTCTGAGTCAGGCAGAAATAAGAACTGATTAATTAAGGACTCATTCATAAGACAGAAGAGGTCACTTAAGGTTAATCACTTGTTAACAGAGGGGGTGGAGCTAGGAACTAAAATTTCTATTTAAGGAGTAAACTAAAACATTTCAGAGCTTTACCAGAAAGGCTCATCCAGACTCTGCTACACTTTGCTGTGAAGGAAAGGTTAGTTTGCTTTTATTTTTTGTATTACTGTATTGCCTTTCTATATTTTGAATACTGTAGTTTGTTTTCTTTACCTTGTGTTTTGCTTGCATTCTGTTTTAACAGCATATTAAAACTTCAAAAGAGACCACAGCTCTCTCTGTTCTGAGTCAGGCAGAAATAAGAACTGATTAATTAAGGACTCATTCATAAGACAGAAGAGGTCACTTAAGGTTAATCACTTGTTAACAGGGGGGAGGTGGAGCTAGGAACTAAAATTTCTATTTAAGGAGTAAACTAAAACATTTCAGAGCTTTACCAGAAAGGCTCATCCAGACTCTGCTACACTTTGCTGTGAAGGAAAGGTTAGTTTGCTTTTATTTTTTGTATTACTGTATTGCCTTTCTATATTTTGAATACTGTAGTTTGTTTTCTTTACCTTGTGTTTTGCTTGCATTCTGTTTTAACAGCATATTAAAACTTCAAAAGAGACCACAGCTCTCTCTGTTCTGAGTCAGGCAGAAATAAGAACTGATTAATTAAGGACTCATTCATAAGACAGAAGAGGTCACTTAAGGTTAATCACTTGTTAACAGAGGGGGTGGAGCTAGGAACTAAAATTTCTATTTAAGGAGTAAACTAAAACATTTCAGAGCTTTACCAGAAAGGCTCATCCAGACTCTGCTACACTTTCCTGTGAAGGAAAGGTTAGTTTGCTTTTATTTTTTGTATTACTGTATTGCCTTTCTATATTTTGAATACTGTAGTTTGTTTTCTTTACCTTGTGTTTTGCTTGCATTGTGTTTTAACAGCATATTAAAACTTCAAAAGAGACCACAGCTCTCTCTTTTCTGAGTCAGGCAGAATTTAATACCACTGTCTTTCTAGTTGCCCGCCTCTTATGTTAATCTGACCATATATCTCATTTCTCTCTACTTTCACTGGCTTATGTGAGTAATCACAAAATCATCATTTTTGAAATCCCACCCCTTCAATTATTTAAATTTATTGGCCATCCTACAGTATTTCATAGTACCAAAATACAAAAGTGACCACCCCTTTCAATCCATCTTGCTGTTTTAAAAATAGTAACTCTCCACTAAACCTTAACCTTTTAAACAGGTAAAACTCAAGTTACCTACTTTCACATCTAACTTCTCTAGTGCACACTGCAGAGTGCATTCTTTTCAATCTTACCTTTAAGCATCCCTGTGACTAGGATTTTCTCTAATACCTGCTGGAAAGCACTAGGAAGCCTTAAACTCATACAAACACTGAACTCTCCTTCTTAACAAGGAGAAATTAATAGTAGGCAATAAACAGCCTATAATTGCAAAGTACCTTGCTAAGAAAACAGCTCCTATACTTTACAAAGAAGAAAAAAAAAGCCCCAAACCAGGCATGTCCAAGGGTCAGCTTCCGGTTATTTCTCCTGTCCACCTGGTGAATCTGGGCATACTGGGGCAATGCAGCAATTGCCTCATGTACACAGACAACCCTCTCCTCCTACCACCCAACACTACAACCTGTGAGAGATGCACTTACATAGCCAAAATGGAAGCAAAGCTCTCTCCACCCAAGATTGTGCTAAACAGTCAAGAGGAGAAGGTTAACACCCACACTACACCTCAAGCAACACATAGCCCTTCTAAACCCGCACCACCAACACCCACATATAGCAACACTAAATCCACATATGCAGAGGCCCTTAACTGTAACCTGCCCAAGCAACAAAGACCTCTGAAGCTGAAACGCAAACAAACACCAATCACAACCAATGTGTCACATAGTTCACAACACCAGTGTGCCACCCAGCAACAGCCCCTAAGGCAAGACAAAGTACCTAACACTTTAGTCATAGATGACTCTATAGTCCGGCACACTGATGTCCCTCTCACCAGGTTGAATAAGGAGAAAATTACAGTCAGCTGCCTGTCGGGTGCCAGGATCTGCCACATAACGCATGCACTCAAGTCACTCCACAACAAGTACAAATATGACTCTGTCATTGTCCATGTTGGAGTGAATGACTTGAGACGTACCTCCCTGGACTACATGAAAAGAGACATGGAAGAGCTCTCGGATCATGTGGCCCAGGCAGGTATGACCCTAGCTCTGAGTAGCATCCTGCCTTCACCCAGAATGATACCACAATATAAGGATAAAATGATTGACTTCAACAATTGGCTAAGCTTATGGTGTCATTGATCCAGTATCTGTCTGCCTGGGATAACATGATTGACAGACCATGATGCTTTGCCAGAGATGGTCTGCACCTGTCGCCCCTGGGATTCAGGTTACTGGCTAAGGCTCTTGCCACCCCTATAGTGCCTTTTTTAGGCAAACTTCAAAGGGCAAACCACCACCGTAACAGGTACAAGCATGCAAAATCTGAAGGTAATGCTACTCAATGCTAGAAGTCTAAACCTCAAAATGCACTCTCTCGAGGCACTCCTAAAAATGAACATCGATATCTGTGCAGTAACTGAGACCTGGTTCAAGGCTCCAGAGAGCACCCCTGCAATACCAGGCTACAGCTCTTACCACACTTTTCGGCCACCAAACCGGGACCGAAACACTAAAGGTGGAGGAATGTCAATATTCACCAAGGATATTCACACCACCAGGCTAGTTGGCCAACACAATGTGTCTGAAATTCTCGAAGTGCATTTAACACTAGGTAAGACTGCAATCCAAATTGTAGCTTGCTACAGATCCCCCACCATACCCCAAGATTCTCACTACACCTTTCTAAACATACTGGAAAATATTAAGATAGAACCAAACACCCTAATACTGGGTGATTTTAACTACCCTGCCATTAACTGGGAAAACTACTCATGTCCCAACACCTTTGCGCAACGGTTCTTGGAATTCATAAATTCCAACGCCCTGGATCAACTAATCCATAGTCCCACCAGGGGCTCCAATATCCTAGACCTGGTCATTACCAACATGGGAAATCAATGCTCCATACCTATAGTCACCCCCTCGTTAGTCAGGTCTGACCATAAGCTAATCACCCTTAACATCCACATCCCACCCCCACCCCCCAGTAAAGAAACCACCATAAAAAACTTCTCCAAAACCAAATTCATGCTACTCAAGTCAGAAGTGACAAACTTCATGACACCCATGCAGATGGGAACTGAAAGTTCAACTGCTGAATCCTACACTAAGGCACTGTACGAGCACATCCACTCATGCATGAATAGTGCCATCCCAAATAGAATCAAAATGCACTCATCCAAAAAAAGAAAGCCAATCTGGTGGTCCCCTGCCATAAACAAACTTTACAACAAAAGGAAGAAACTTTTGTAGAAAAGAAGAAAATCCCAGGATGCAAAAAACTCCCTTACTAGCCTCAGTAAGAAACTGAGATGCCTCATAAAATCCTCCAAAGCTAGTTACGAAAATAAAATTGCCAAAGATTCCAAAGACAACCACAAAGCATTCTATAACTATGTCAAGAATCTAAATGGCAATGCTCAGATCTTCTCTGAGCTAAAACAGAATGGCATTAAATATACTGATCCGAAGGATATTGCCAATATCCTGGCAGATCGATTCAGTGTCAACTTCACCCCCCTCTCACCCCCTAAATGGCCCATCTCAATACTGGAAGATTGCCAAATTCCAGTAATAATGGCCACACAGGTACAAAACGCACTCTCTAAAGCCAGGAATACAGCATCCATGGGACCAGATGACATCCCGGGCTGTGTACTACATGAACTACAATATGAGCTGGCACCTCACCTAAGTGTCATGTTTAATCATAGCCTCACCTCGGGTTTCGTACCCACTGAGTGGCGCAGAGCTACAGTTATCCCAATCCACAAGGGGGGATCCACCTTGGATCCCGGAAACTACCGTCCCATCAGTCTGACAAGCCTTATCTGCAAGGCCATGGAGCGTATTATCATGGAACTTATAAACAAAGACATTGGCAACCTTCAAACACTGGATCCCACCCAATTTGGGTTTGTGAAGGGCCGATCTTGTCTCCTGAACCTGATTGACTTCTTTGAATTAGTCTCCAGAGCCATGGACAAGGGTAAGGTGGTCCACACAGCCTATCTAGACCTTGCCAAGGCCTTTGACACCATCCCCCACTCTGGAATCATAGATAAACTTACTAAGTTGGGCATTAATCCCTATGTCACCCAATGGGTTGCTAAATGGCTTACTGATAGAACCCACACTGTAAAAGTAGCCGACTCCAAATCCAGCTCCAGACAAGTGACAAGTGGAATACCTCAGGGTTCAGTCCTGGGGCCGCTCTTGTTTGGCATCTACTTCTCTGAAGTACAGGTCAACACTAAGGGACTCTGGCTAACAAAGTTTGCAGATGACTGCAAACTGGGAGCCATTATTGAATCCCCAAATGATGTGGCTACTCTACAAAAGGGCCTTACAGAAACAGATGCTTGGTGCCAGAGCCATGGGCTCAAGCTCAATGCCAAGAAATGCATTGTTATCCCCTTTGGGAAAAAACATGTATCCATGAATTACCATATAGGTGGCAGTACACTAAACACAGAAAGTGTGATAAGAGACTTAGGGACACAGGTGGACAGTGGTCTCACCTTCGATAACCACATCGTCACAACAGTCAGGAAATCCTTCTATGTGGCACACCTCATCACGAAGGGCTTTTCATCCAGAAAAAAGGAGGTCATTGTCCCACTGTACTCATCCCTCATTAGACCTATTATAGAATACAACGCCCCATTTGGTATGTACCTCTCAAGACATCTGCAACAACTGGAAAGGCCTCAGAAATACCTCACTAAAAGAATCACAGGCCTAAAGCAGATGCCCTACGCTGACCGCCTTAAAAAACTCCAGCTATACTTTGTCGCATATCGTCTACTCAGAGGCGATCTCTGCTTAACATACAAGGCCATGTCAAACCCAGAGCTGTTGGACATGCTACACTTAAAGAAATCCCAATCCCTCAGAGCTACACGCTCCAGGGATCTAAACCTTGTTATCACAATAAACAAAACATGCTGGAGGGATAGGTTCCTGACCCAGAGACTCCCCAGACTCTGGAATAGATTGCCCATACATGTCAAGCAGAGTGCCTCTTTGGACCTCTTCAAGAGGAACCTTGACGATTGGATGGGAGAAAGGAAATTCACCCCAGGGATCACGTCAGTCACCCTGCTAGACAGGGATCCAGGAAAGTAAATAATGTGGGAAGAAATAGCCAGGGAATTGTTATGGCTAGGCTTGTATAGGCCCTAGGGCTGATAGCCTAGTACCAACCTATGAACCTATGAACCTATAAGATGGAAGGGCAATGCAGCAAAGCCACTTGGCTTGAGATCCAACGTCTACTACTCAGGAGGAGTACAGGCTAGAAATGGTGTGGGAATTGTGGTGAGTAGCGAGACAGAAGCTTCAGAAAGCAGCGAGGGATGTCATCATAGGAGGTTACTAGGCTATTGGTCCTGAGGCCCTTATAAGCCTAGCCAAGTGTTTATCTCATGTTTAGACAAGTCATCACAATGTCCCTGTCCAGCAGGGACATGGGTGGAATCCCAGGGATGTATTTTCTGTTTCCCATCCAGTTATCCAGGTTGTGCTTAAAAAGGGGCAAAGAGATACCCTGCTTGACATGGAGAGGGAGTCTTTTCCACAGATGGGGGAGTTCCTGTGACACAAATCTGTCCCATCAACAAGTCCTATTGATGTCACATACCAGGTTGAGGCCACATGTGCGGGTTACTTGAGTGGAGCTTGACGTGCATATATTCAGCAGTGCCATCAAGCCGGGGTCCGAGATCGCCTTGTATGCCAGACAGAGGTTACCTCTGAGGAGTCTGTATGAAATTGAGTAGAGGGATAGGGCTTTTAGCCTATCTGTGTATGGCAGAGTTTTGAGGCCCTGGATTCTCCTGGTGAGGAACCTCTGTGGTCTCTCAGGCAGCTGCATGTGCTTTGTGAGGTACATGCGAATGGGGCATTGTACTCAGTAATGGGCCTTATAAGGGAAAAATACAGGGATGTTATGACCTCCTTGTCCCTGTATGAGATATCCCTACTTATGAGTTGGGCCAGGTAGAAAGCTTTCCATACAACGGAAGCAACACAGTGGTCAAAAGTCAGGTTGCTATCAACCTGGATGCCCAAGTCCCTCATGACTGTTTGCATGCTTAAGATATTGTTATTAATGTGATAATTTGTGGGGACGTCACTCTCCCCAAAGGGGATGATGATGCATTTTTTTTTGTATTCAGCTTGAGGCCCTGTTTCTGGCACAAGTCATTTGTTTGGTTGAGACCTTCTTGGAGGATGTCCTCATCACTAGGGGAATTGATTGCAACACCCAGCTTGCAGTCATTTGCAAACTTGGTCAGCCATAGCACACTGGTTGTGGCCTGCACCTCAGAAAAGTATATCCCAAATAACAGAGGCCCCAAGACTGAACCCTAGGATATGCCACTCATTACGGGTCTACTGATTGAGGTTGCTTCCACTATTTTGACTAGGTGGGTTCTATCAATGAGCCAATTAGCTACCCATCTGGTAACATACAGATTGATGGCTAGTTGAGAGATTTTATCTATTATGCCAGAGTGGGGAATAATGTCGAAGGCTTTGGCCAGGTCAAGGTAGGCAGTGTGCCCCATCTTCCCCTCGTCCATGGCTTTGGTGACTGTCTCAAAGAAGTTGGCCAAATTTAACAGACATGACCTCCCCTTGACAAAGCCAAACTGTATGGGATCGAGTGTTTGGAGGTTACCAATGTTCTTGTTAATGAGGTCCATGATAATCCATTCCATGACCTTGCAGATCAGGCTAGTTAGGCTGATGGGTCTATAATTTCCTGGATCGGTGGACACTCCACTTTTGTGGAAAGGGATGACAGTGGTTGTCCTCCACTCAGCTCGGACAAAGCTGGTACTCAGGCTGTGGTTAAATAGGGCATCTAATGGTGCTGCAGGTTCCTACCTGAGTTCATGTAGGATGTAGCCTGTGATGTTATCAGGTCCCATAGAGGCTGTATTTTTGACCTTTGAGAGAGCAGTGTTCCCTAGATATAAGAGAAAGGGGGCAGGTACTGGGAATGCCTTGATTTACTGATGTGGGGAACAGAGGGGTGAAGTTTTCCCTGAATCTATCAGCCAGTAAGTTTGCTATATCTATGGCATTTGTATATGTGGTGTCCTTGATCACCAGTTTTGAACAGAACTGGGTGCTTCCTTTGAGATTACGGACATTTGTGAAGAAGGCCTTATGATTGTCTCTAGTAGATGTGGCCAATTTGGACTTGAAGTTTGCTTTAGAGGATTTCACTAGTGCTCTTATTTGCTTGTTCAGGCTAAGGAGAGATTGTTTCCAATTAGGCACCTGCTCCTTCTTGGACCTGGACAGCAATTTTTTTCCTTTTGTTATAGAGTTTATTTATTGCAGATGTCCACCAGACAGGTTTACTCTTCTTTGCGAAGGATGATTTAGTCCTGTCAGGTATTTCTGATTCCATGCATCAATATAAATGCTCATATAGTGCTTTGGTATAGTTTTGGATACTGGTGCCACTTCCTAGAGAGGGGGAGGTGGCTGTGAAGCTGTTTATACCATCCCTCGGGAGGCTGTAATCAGCTTTGGAGAAGTTTTTGTTTGACCCTAGCTAGAAGGGGGTTGGGGGAGATGGTGACTTCAAAAGTGGCCGCTTCATGGTCAGATCTTACCAGGGAGGATGAAACTGCAGGGCTGCTGCAGTGGTTTCTCATGTTGGTTAATGCTAAGTCCAAGATATTATCAGAATTAGTAACAGACTCATGGCAATCACACACAAATGTAATGAGAAGGCACCATTCATAATCTCAGCCTATGCCCCACAACAGGGTTGTGATAGTGAAGAGAAGAGCGCATTCAGACAGCAGTTGCAGAACCTGCTAGATAAAGCAGGAATTAGTGTTAATAATGGGTGACCTGATTTCACATATTAGGACAGACAGAACAGGATATGATGACTTGTTGGGTCCACATGGGTGGGGCAACAGCAATAAAGAAGGAGAGGCCATTCTAGACTTCTGTCTGGCAAATGGCTCTATACTAACCAACACATGGTTTAAAAAGTGAGACACTCACGAGATCACATACAAGGGTGGACAACATGCAACTCAGGTAAACTTCCTCCTAGTGAGGAAAGGGCACTGGGATAGAATCAATAATTGCAAAGTCATCCCCAGTGAAATATTCTGCCCACAACATAAACCACTGGTTGCCAAAATCATCTGCAAGCAGTGGTCAGAGAAGACTCTAAAGTCAACAAAGACCAGGCTGAAGACCTGGAAGTTGACTAGAAAGAAAGTCCAACAGTTCAAGGAATTACTCAGGGCTCTAGCACCCCAAGAAGCAGAGAAAATAGGTGGAGTTATAAAAGAATGGCAGCACCTCATAACAGCATCTGTGAGGACTACAGAACAGATATGTGGCCAAGGCAAGTATGGAAATAATGTACATAAGGAAAGCTGGTCATAGAATACAGAAGTCCAGGAAGCAATCAGAAGAAAGAAGAGTGCAGAAAAAAGTGGGAGAGAAAAGCTGGACCAAGCTAGGAAAGAATACTGGTTGGCTAACAAAGAGGATAAGAAAGGAGTTGCAATATCAGAGGTACTCTGCCAGCTTTTGGAAAGTGACTTAGTAGGTGGCACAAAGAAACTATATCAGGTTGCAAAGCAAAAACAGAAAGATAAAAAAGATAGTCAAACATCCTTCATAAGGGATGCCAACAGCAACCTGTTCACTAGTCCGCAGGGCATCAAAGGCAGATGGAAGGAGTACTTTCAGCAGCTTTTAAATGAAGAAAACCCCAGAGAAGCTGTACTGCTTCAGGCACAGCCTACAGTGATAAAAGAGGAGGAGCTCATCCTAGAAGAATTAAGAACAGCACTAAGGAAAATGAAGTCAGGGAAAGCAGCAGGCTCAGATGAGGTCACCATAGATATGATAAAGATACTGGGTGAGCTAGGAGAGAAATGGCTGCTGAGAGTACTAATAGCAGAATGGAGAGAAAGGCAAATTCCAGATGACTTGAGAATAGGCATATTAGTGCTAGTGTTTAATATTAAAGGACATATTCACATATGTGGGCAGTGCAAAGATATCAAACTCCTGTCACATTGCATGAAAATTCTGGAGAGGGAGACTGATAAACTCATTCACATAGTAATAGAAAGTAAGATGGGAGATGAGCAGTTCAGAACATGATGCAGCACAACTGATCCAATGTTTTCAGTGAGTCAGATAGTTGAGAAAAATCTAGATATGAGAAAAAGAGTTAATTTAGGCATTCTTAGATTTGGATAAAGCATATGATAAGGTTCCAAGAAAGCTGATGTGGACAATCCTGCAGTGGTTCGAAGTCCCAGAAACTTTAGTAGAATTAGTGCAGGCTGTGTACAAGGACCCAATGACTCAAGTAAGGACAGTATTCGGTCTCCCAGACGGGTTCCCAGGGGGAGTGGTGTGCATTAGGTTTCAGCTCTGAGCCTGCTGCTGTTCATACTGGTGATGGATTACATTAGCAAGTAGGTGAGAGGAGGCAGATCAGCAAATTTGCTGTATACAGATGATGTGGCATTACAGGCAGACTCTGAGCAAGAACTTCAACAAAATATAGGAGAATGGAAATCAAAACCGAAGGTGATACTGAGTACAGATAAAACAGTGGCAATGGCAGCAAATTGAGGAAATCAAAAGAAGCTGAGAACTGAGATATAAGGGAAGATAACAGAGTAGGTTAACAGCTTCAGGTATCTCGGAGGGGTAGTTGAGAAGAAGGGAAGCCTGAATGAAGAGATCAAAGCCAGAATCAGAGGGGCTGCAGCCAACTGGCATAGAGTGTCAGGTGTAGTGTATGACAGAATGCTAAAGAAGCTGAAGAGTATGGTATACAAAACAGTGGTGCAAACAGTACTACTGTATGGTACAGAAACCTGGGCAGATAAAACAGAGCAGATGAGAAAGCTAGAGATTATGAAAATAAAGTGCCTGAGATGGGTGGTAGGATGCACACTGTGGGACAGACGGATAGATTAGGACATAAGATCAGAAGCCAAAGTAACTCTAGTTGCAGAAAAGATCAAAGAGAACAATTTATGGTGGTTTGTGCACATGTGCAGAAAAGCAAAAGACAATCTGGTGAAAAAGATTTTAGATAGACAGGAAGAAGGTAAGAGAAAACAAGGGCATCCAGCAAAGAGGTAAATGGATTGTATGAGAGAAGATCTGTGACAGTCAGGCATGAATGTTGAAGAAGGCAGGAGTGTGGCATTGAATCGAGAGAGATGGTGACAGTTAACATGACGCCCCAACCCCAGGTAGAAAATGGGAAAAAGAGAGTTGAGGATGATGATGATTTTTTTAGCCTCTTCCCACATATGCTATGCTGCCATAACAGACACATTTTTAATCCATACTCCTAAATGCTTCATCTATCATGCTTCCATAAATATGAGTATTGCTGAACCAATTTGTGTGTCAGCACATAATTTACAGCTATAGCCTTTGTTTTATCTTTTTAATTTTATATCCTAAAGAAACTTGACAGTGTCTCAAAATGTTCCACAACACTGAGATGTCCTTTTTTGGATTTATCAGGAAGAAAATCATATCTGCAAGTAAAGCCAATTTTTCTTGATTACCATACCAATAATATCCATATTTCTGAGTCCTTTATTTTCTTTGACAATGGCTGTAAATATATAGCAAATACAGTGGGAAAAGGACCTCTGTTCAAACACAGTTTATCTGAGAGGAACCCTCCCACTTTAATTCTTGCCTCTAATCATTCATATATCCTAATTAACCTTATTATTGTATCAGGGAATGCAAATGATTCAAATGCTGTACTCAAAAACTTCCAGCTTACTCTGTCAAATGCTTTCTCTGCATCAAGACCCACCACCAACAGATCTACATGCTTACATTCTGCTTCCCTCTGGACCATCTTTATTTTTTTAATGTTGTTAAATGTTTGCCTCCCCTCCACAAAGCCACACTGATCCATATCTATCAATTCTGGCAACACCTTTGCCATTCCTTTAGCTAGTATAGGCATACACACTTTATAGTCATTGTTTAAAATTGAAATGGGTCTATAAGAAGCTAGGTCTGAAGAGTCTTTATCATATTTAGTAACACAGCCACAACAGCTTTCTTCAAAGATGTTGGTGCTTCCCTTCCTTTTAAAATACTGTTAACATTTCCCCGAACTTTATCACTTTCATCCCTCCTAACTTCCAAACTTACACAGGAATATCATCTGTTCTGGAGGCTTTCCTGAAGACTGGTTATATATCACTGTTTTTATTTCATTACCACCTATCTTAACTGTTAGTTGATGAGCTTTTTCTATAGCTAACATTGGCATAATTAAGTCTTCCATAAATATTTCCATTTGATAATGCTCAGCATTTCCTGGACATTTTAGTGGCAATGTGCTAGAGCAGATTGTATAATTACTAGAAGCTCTGATATCCTTGGTCCTTACTAACCTAGCCCCTGCCATACTCCTCTCCAAATCTCCCCATCCTTAGTTAAATATGGCAACAGGTTTGGTAATCTTCTCTGTCAGGTCTAGTGGTACCACCCCACCACTAAGTGAAACCATCTTTAGGGACTTTATCAGGGCGAGCCTCCTTCAGCTTGTAGCAGACCTCTGCAAAATTCACAGTTCCCTGCAAATGGAACCAAATGAGAGGACAGTTGCATTCACCTCTGACTTTTATCACCTAAATAGCTGCATGGAAAAATAAGTAGTGCCTGTCTGCCCTAATTATAATGGTAAATTTAGGAATAAATCTCTCTGGTGAAACTCCTGTACTGATAAATGGTATAAGAGAAGAAAAAAATGATGAAAAGTTGACCTAAATCCCCATCACCTTATCTCAGAACCTCAAAGAAATATGCAAACTTAAAAAGTACTATTAGAAAATGTAAAGCTGAGTATGAGCATAACAATGCTATATATATATATATATATATACCAAAGAAAGTTACAAATCTTTCTTCACTTATGTCAGGAAATTATAGAATCATGCCCAACAATGCACTAAGCTCATCTTAATGATATCTCATATTCCAATCTCAAGGACAAAGCAAATGTATTAGCACACAGATTTAGTGTTAACTTTACCCCATCTACCCACATTATTGGCCAGTATGCCTGAAAATTTAGATTCCCCTGAAATAATCTTGAAATAAGTCATAAAATCTCTGTCAAAGACTAAAAGTAATACTTCTATGGGGCCAGACACCAGACCAGGCTGCATTCACATCAGTGGCAAGTATGTATTATTTGAGCCTCTACTTAAACTTTTCAAACTCAGCTTATCTACAAGGTCTGTGTCTGATGCCTGGAGAACTGTTACAGTAACTTCCCTACACAAGGATGACCCCTCAGCAGATCAAGGCAATTACAGGCCCATCAGCCTCACCAGCACCTATATACAAAGCCATGGAATGCATCATAGCAGAAATTATTTATGCAGACCTGGTCAACTTGAATAATCTAGATTCGCAATCACTTTGGTTTTGTGTCCATTCTCCTGAACCTAGTAAACTTCATTGAAAAGGTTACAGAGGCCATGGATGGTGGTCACTCAGTGAGCACTGCTTATCTCATTCTGGCCAAAGTTTTTGACATTATTCCCCACACTCTTAAAATACTAGACATACTTTACGTAAACCACTATGTTATCCGTTGTATTGCAAATTGTCTATCTGACAAATCACATGTTGTGAAAGTTGCTGGTAACCTCTCTGAATGTAAAATTGTAGTTAGTGGGGTACAACATGTATCAGTACTGGACCCTCTTCTGTTTGGCATTTATTTTGCAGACATCTAATCCAATATTTCAGAAGTGTGGTTGTCTAAGTTTGATAGTTAAGCACTGTTATCCGCTCATCCACCATTGATAGTAAAAAGCTCCGGCAAGGGGCTGGAATATGCACATACCGGGTATACTAAAAAATCTAAAATTAAATGCAGAAGAGGTACTTGTGTGGACAATTTCTCATTCGATCATTATGTTTACACCACAGTCAGGAAATTCTTCAATATAGTCCTGTTAATTTCCTAAGGTAATGTTTATAAGATCCAAAGAAGTTATCCTGCCGCTGTACTCTTCCATTATCAGACCCATCATTAAATACAATGCTCCTTTTGCCACCTATAAATTGAAGCATATTGCGCAACAGGAAAGGTTCCATTTCACCTTACCAAGAAAATCAAAGGCCTTAAAATTTTCAGCTATGCTGATAGAGTAACACAGCTCTCATTTATGCTTAGCCTTCAGGCTGCTCTGGGGTGACCTGTGTCTTGCTTTCCAAATCATGAAAGACCTAATCCTATTTTACCTACTCTTTCTTTGCAAAACCTGTGGCTATACAAACGCCTGCACAAGGTGCCGAAATGTACACCAACAAATAAACAAGACTTGCTGGAGAGGGAGATTTCTAACTCAACATATTCCAAGCCTATGGAATAAGTTACTACTACGGGCCAATAAAAGTATTGCTTTGACTACTTTAAGGCTAGTCTTGATGATTGGATGGTTAGACACAAATTTATACCAGGATTGTCATGTACAGACTTGCTTGATTTGGGAGGTAAGCACTATTAAGTATTTAAAAGGTGGGGGAGACAAACTTTTAATAAATAAAAACACTCTATAAATTAATTTAATAAAACATTTATTAAAATATGTAAAACAAAAACAAAACACAGGAGCACTAATCGGCAGAGTAAAACAGTCCACATCAATGAATCACCATTGTAGTCGCAATGCACAAATTAGGCAGTATTCACTTTACCATCAACAAAATCAATCTTCACTCTGTAGATAAAAATCTTTTCTATTTTATTGAGCAAATAAACAAGTATGGCAAGCGCTTTCACCCGACTAGGCTTCTTCAAGCCAAAATACCAAATTATTTAAAATACCCAATATATACATTCTCTAGGGGTGACATCAGATCCTACAAATTAATTAGTCAATAAACAATTAATTAACATGTGACTATAAGCATTACATTCTCGCTAATAGCAAGGAATAGTAGGAAAATATCACTCATTCAAAACCTATTATACAACATATTAAAACCATCACTTAATATTTGAAGTATTATTACATTCAAATATGCATACACATAAATGCTTCAAGTTAACTGTATATATATATATATATATATATATATATATATATATATATATATATATATATTTATAAAACATGTATAAAAAATAAAGACTAAAAATCATTAAAGATTAAACCCTGAGTCTCCTACCTTTCAGCATGGGTCTCAGGGTTACTCTATCATTTAAACCGGGCTCAAATTCCCCCCCCCCCCTCTGTTTAATTTGAATGCATTGTTTGGTGAAAAAGAGGTGAGATGGCAAATACTTTTAAATGCCACCACACCACCTGGCATTAATGAACACATTTCCATCAAGCCGGTGTTACAAGCTAGGATATAAGTGAATTCCAGCTTTTATATGTTGAATTTATTTATATTTTCACAACATTGATCAGTATATATTTATTTTTAAATTTAACCATCTAAGTAGATATCATTCCTTGTACACAGGATATGACATCAGTGTATTTGTAGTGGATCATTAATTGTGTAGAATTGATTAGTTGAGTAGGGTATTTAAACTATCAGATTATTTTATGCTGTGTTCTGATGAAGTCTATGATTTTTAGATGAAAGCGTTTAACCTATTTCTTGTTTTTTAGTCAGTTTAGCCTTTTCTTACTATCGCCTATAACCTACATCTATTCCCTACCCTTTACCTTTGGTAATTAAATCTCTACCTCTCTCCTACCTTTGGTAGGCCTTTCTTTACCACTTGTGGAATTTTTTAAATACCATCGTTGGCATTCTCTCCCTTTTCTTTCCTTATTATTGTTGTTTCCTTTAGGATACCCCTTTCTTGCCTGTACTATGTCAGACAAAGTTAAGTTGGGGTTTAAACAATATGACAAGTATGGGCATAAGATGCCCAACTCGGACGGCCACACTTGATGCGTTTACTGTTTGGGTGTGGACCATATTAAAGCTGATTGTGACATTTGTGCTAGTTTTAGCAATCGCACGCTAGCAGAGCATAAAAATAAGCTTATTTTGAAATGTTTAATCAAAATGCCTTTTTTGGTGGCTGTATCTGGGCCGGAGGTCTCACCGCCTCCAAAGGCAAAATAACACAAGGAAAAACAGAGTCACTCAGTTCCTACATCTCCGTCAGTTATGGAATTGAGTCAGCTCTGTGCTTCTCCGGCACCCTCGGCGCAGACCTCTTTGGCACCAGGTGCTGTGTCTTCTCCCTTGGTGCTGTCTCTAATGTTGACTTCTATTTTGGTTCCAGCCTTGGCACCACTGGCTTTGGTGCCATCTTTGGTTCCGACATTGACTTCCACGACTATACCTGCTTCAGCACCATCCCCTGCCTCGGTGTCGATAGCTTCTTCGGCTGCACAGATTATGACCTCGGCTCCTAAAGTCAAATATCTCCCAAGAACCATATACTCTCCAATGTACGACCCATTTTTGGGGCATTGCTTTAGCCCCTTTCTTGAAAGACCCGATTCTCCTTCAGCAGCCTCCTTTAGTTCCACCAGGAGCCTCTCTGAACTAGATGTAGTATGGGTTGTGGACCAGCTTCTGACAGCTAGGGGATTGCCCACTCCAGCTAGACCTGCCGTCCCCTTTGGCTCAGAATCCTTCACAGCATATTCTCCTGTTTATCCCACTCTGGGCTCTACCCAGGCCCCGGAGGTCTTGGTATGGATGTCCACCCCGGTGCATACTGTCTCGGCTCTGACTGCTAGTTTTTCGCTGTTGGCACCGACCACCCATGCTGCATCTGCTGCGTTGGAGCTGGTGCACTATCGGAGAAGGGTTTGGACTGTCAGCACCTTGGTACCTAGCCCAGCACCTATTTTTTAACTGGTGCCATCTATTTCCACGGCTCCAATGGCTTCCAGTCCTCTTGGAGTTCCTCAGGGTGGGGTGTGACCCCGGTTCCGAGATTGTCCTTCTTGGTTCCAGGCTCACATCCCTCCTCAGGCTGGCCTGCTTTTAAGGTCATGGAGAGAGTTATTGCCTCTGCAGGCTCGCAGCCAGCATTAATGACATCGGCAGCAGAACCCCCCCCCCCTAGCATGCAGTTGTCCCAACCCCCTATTTCGGGATTCTGGGCACGGGAGCCACAAGACCTCCCTTTGAAGGGAACCCTTTCTCCGAAGCCCTCCTCAGAAGATCCCAATGGGGAGCCACCCCGGAAGAAATGGTGCAAGAGGAAGCACCTTGATCCCTGAGGAATCTATCACTGAAGTCACTGATTGTGATGAGGGAGAAGGGTCCCCATGGTCTCCCCTAGATGACATCTCATTCAGAGACATTCTCAAAATTCTCAAGCAGTGGTGAGACTGGAAGTCCTCTAACCTTTCTTTTGAGGAATCTGTGTTCTTGCAGGCCTTCCATGCCTGGCCACCTACTTCCTGGCTGACCCCACCTGCAGATGAGCTTGTTAAGCTGATCGTGCAACGTACCTGAAAGGCCTCAGACAACGTAGAACCTGTCCTCCAGAGGCCAGAAAAAATTCTATACACATCTGAAGACCAGTCCCACTGATCCAAGCAGTTGAAGGTTAATTCCATGGTTGTGGCAGTGGCCACCGAGAGGGAACTGGCAGGAGATAGTTCCACTGTCCATCCACCGAACAGGGAGTCTCAGGCCATGGACAGACTAGGGAAGTGGACCTATGCTTCAGCAACCTTTGCCATTCGGTTGCTGAACTATCTGGCATACTTCACTCGCCTCCAAAGAGACCTAATCTCTGAAATGTCTTCCTCTTTGGCCGGGGTACTGCCTGATGAGGTGCGTGACACTGTCGCCTCGCAGCTAGCTACCCTTGAATCTATCTCAAACTCTTCGATGCGTTTGATAATTCACACCACCGAGGGGGGAGCTCGAGCTGTGACATCAGGCATTGTCATGAGACGTAATGCTTGGATGTGGTTGTGTGATTTCGCAAACCCCTTTAAATCTTCCTTCGTCAACATGCCTGTTGACAAATCTGCACTTTTTGGTCCCAAAGTACGAGACACACTAGCACGAAGTGAGAAAGACGGAAAGACCTTGTCTGCTGTGGACATACGCTTTTCTACCCCCCAGAGGTCCTACTCTAGAAACCAGAAGGGAGGAAAAATGTGGTTCAGAAAATACCAAGGATCTTTTCGTGACACTTGTGGTGAGCAATCCCCCTGGGGCATAGGGGGCAACTCATCTGGAAGACGCCCCTTTCGGGGTAGAGGGGGTCTGTGTAGCCAGAGCGCTAGAGATTCCTTCTCCGGCCGACCCTACCAGCACTCCTGAGCGGCAGCCCAATTGCTTTCCTCTGGAAGCAGTCAGCGGTCATTTTTCTCTGCACCTACCAGCCTGGCAACTTATTACTACAGATGTTTGGGTGCAAAGAATAATATCCAGAGGCCACTAGATACCATTCAATTTAACTCCCAGACCCATCAAATGAATCCCCGATGTACTACCCAATCAGAGGGAAGTAGCAGCCTTAGAAATAGAAAAGCTGCTAAGAAAAAGAGTCATCCAACCAGTCCCACCAGACCAGAGAGGATCCGAGTTTTACTTGAGGTTCTTTTTAGTGCCAACAAAGACAGGGGACTGGAGACCGATCCTGGATCTCAGCTTATTGAACAAATTTATCAGACCTCAAAAATTCTGGATGGTCATGGGACAGTCCATTCTCCACTTCCTAGGGAGGGACAACTGGATGTGCTCTATAGACCTCCAGGACGCGTATTACCACATAAAGACGGATCACCACTCCCAGAGGTTTCTCCGCTTCCAGCTGGGAGCCAATCATTACCAGTTCAGGACACTGCCATTTGGTCTCTTGACAGCCCCCCAAGTGTTCACCAAATGTATGGCAGTTGTAGTAGCTCATCTTTGACTACATGGATTCTAGGTGTTTCCATATCTAGATGATTGGCTCCTTACTGCAGCCTCTCTTGCACTCAAGGCCTTGCTCTCCGCTTGGGGATTGCAATCAACAAGGATGAATCTCAAATATCCCCAGCAAAAACACTGGAATTCATTGGAGCAGTCTTCGACACAACATCCTGTTAAGCTTCCCTCCCTCCTCACAGGCTTTCGAAAATAAGACACCAAATCCAAGCCCTCCTTCCACAGACCTGTGTACCAGCACACCTTGTACTGCAACTCTTAGGATCCATGGTGGCTGCCATTACTCTAGTACCACTGGCGAAGTTGCAGATGAGAATACTACAGTGGCGCCTTTCTGCACAATGGTCGATCTTAACTCACCCACTCAACCACATAATACGTCTTACAAACCTTTGCAAGGAAGAAATGCTGTGGTGGATGAAGTCACAATCGAATCTTTGGTGTTGACTGTTCTGTCTCCCCCAGCCCATGGCCATGGTGACCAAGGACGCTTCCCTGTTAGGGTGGGGGGGCATTTCCAGGGGAAAGACGGTCCAAGGCACCTGGTCCCCCATGGAAGCCAATTTGCACATAAATGTCCTGGAACTGAGGGCACTTCTCTTAGCATTGCAAGCATTCCATACATCCCTACCTTCTGGGACCATTGCATTTCAGTTTGACAACATGTCAGTTGTCTGGTATATCAACAGGCAAGATGGAACAAGGTCTTACCCCCTGTGTCGGGATGCCATGAGGATTTGGCACTGGACAATAGCTTCCAACCACTTTCTTATAGCAAGGCACATTCCCAGGAGTTCCAACCTTATTGCGGACAATCTGAGCAGGAACATCCTGATGCCTCATGAGTGGTCTCTCAATCGTGTAATAGCGGATCCGATTTTCCACCACTGGGGCAAGCCTTGCTGCGATCTGTTTGCTTCCCCCCTAAACAAGAAATGCAGAAGCTACTTTGCCCTGATCCCCCCTCAGTGGGAATCCCCCGAGGGATGCTCTAATGCACGATTGGCCCCCGGGTCTACTGTATGCCTTTCCTCCATTTCCCCTCATCCCAAAATTCCTCTAGAAAGCTCAAAGGTTGAGAAGCAAAGTGATCCTCATTGCCCCTTATTGGCCCCGTCAAGTCTGGTTCCCGTTTCGATGGCCTCATCTGATTCGCAGCCTGTGGATCCTGGTTCATTCCCAAGGTCTGTTATCTCATCCTCAGGGACTGATTCATCCCAGTCTCCACAGCCTCAAGCTCACAGCTTGGTTCCTCCACTTCCAATGATTGCCAGGCTACCTGACATCTCATCTCCTGTTCGTGAAATTCTTCTGGCTTCACACAAACCTTCCATCAGGAAAGTTTATTTTAGTTAATGGACTAGGTTTTCTATTTGGACCAAAGATCAGAACTTAGATCCTTTCTCTATGCTTATTCAAAAGATCCTACAATACCTGACGACTCTTCTACATGCAGGAGCCTCAGCATCGACAATTACTGTACATTTAGCAGCTATTGCCAATTTTCATAATGGATTTGATAATTCTTTGATTATGTCACACCGCCTGTGCAAGACCTTTTTGAAAGGAGTATTACACATTAAACCTCCTGTCAAGCCCCCCATAGAACCCTGGGACTTTGGTACATCAATCTCTCACAGGCCCTCCTTTTGAGCCTTTTGATTCATGTGATATAAAGTTTTTATCATGAAGACTCTACTTCTAGTAGCACTTACCTCAGAGAGAAGAATATCTGAGCTGCAGGCCTTGAGTGTCAAGAGACCTTACTTGAACTTCCACAGGGATAGAGTGTCCCTTCGTACTGACACTTCTTTCTTGCTCATGGCCATTTCTGGATTTTCCATTCACCAATCTATTGACCTGCCAGTTTTCTTCCCTCAACATTCTAACAGAGGGGAGTACCTTTTGCACACCCTTGATGTGCATCAGCAACTTCGTTGTTATTTGGACAGGGCTAAATCTTTCAGGGAAACAGATCAATTGTTTGTGGCCTTTGCAGGACCTAGATTGGGTAAACCTGTCTCCAAAGAGACTTTATCCTCCTGGCTTAGAAACATTATTACCTTTATCTACCAATAAAATAAGCTATCCTTACCTTCCAGAATAAAGGCTCATTCTACTAGATCAATGGCTACTTCTGTAGCTTTTCATTTCAGAGCCTGTATGGATGATATCTGCGCAGTAGCCACTTGGGCAAGACCTCATACCTTTATCTCTCATTACAAATTGGATTTGGCCTCCAGGGGACGAGCATCTTTTGGGTCTATGGTGCTCAGGAATATCCTTCCTTAGGGCCACCCAGGACTCAAGTAGCTGGGGACTCGGTCCTAACAGTAAGGAATGAATAAAGATTTACAACATCAGATAAAGAAGTTATGTCTTACCATAACTTTCCATCTGTGTTGTAGATCTTTATTCATTCATTACTTCCCGCCCTCCTTCCCCCTGCCTGGACTCCTGGTGGACTTTAGGAACTTCTAGTTAGGGTATTTGCTCAGACAGAGCCTCTTACTGTTTTCTCTTACTATCTCTATTATATAGGGGCGGGCAAACTCGATCTGGAGTAACTATGAGAGGGGCATTATGGGTAGGTCTTAGCTGAGAGTTTTTGGCTGGCGCAAGTTTGGAAACGGCCATGTCGGTCCCAAGGATGGAACCGAAGTCCTAACAGTAATGAATGAATAAAGATCTACAACACAGATGGAACGTTATGGTAAGACATAACTTCTTTTTTTTGGGAGTATAATGAGTTGACAGATTTTAAAAATTCCTGGGACTGGTGAGGGCTAGCAACCAGACTGTGCTACTGGCACAGCTGTGACAGATGCTGCAGAATATGGCACCTGGAGAGAATTAAAATATAAAAGAGAAAAGAAAAGGTTAAAAAAAAGTAATATAGAGTGTGAAGATGGTAATAGTCACCACTGTTACATATGGATAACATGGCCTGTCTGAGCATTATAGAGATATAAGGACATATAATACAAGTGCCTGCTGCAAGCTACTGCCTACATGCAGTATACTATGGCTGTATGCCAAATGCTCAAATCATTAGGTAGCCATAGCTGAAGTACCTTAAAGCACAGGATCTGATGTCACTTTTCCTTCTATCCTCAACTGATGGGTTTGGACCTGATCCCTCTGATCCATCTCGGCAATTACTAAAGCTCGTGGCAACCAAAAAAATCTTTAGCTTCTTCCTTACCCATAACGCACCAATCCTAAGTTACCTCAGATCTCCTTTTCCGCTTTCAGCAAAAGACATGGTTGACCTACTCTTGAGTACTTATCTTTCTCTTTTTAGTACTTAGCATACTTCTTGAATTACTATAGTTAGTAATTTCCATTTTACACTTAGTATAGCCCTCCTTTCTTACATCACTGGTATTTTTTCCAGTTCTCTTTTTTGTTTTTTTAAAAAATAAATAAATAATCCTGTTCTTACTTGACTTTCTTGGTTTTCATAGCATAGTGTAGCTGAGTGTCATGGCGCAAAAAGGTCCTGCTGGATTTAACAAATGTGTGAAGTATGGGCACAAACTTCCTATGTCTGATGCCCACATTATTTGTGTATACTATTTGAGTTCATTACATTTTCAGTAAGATTGTTCTGTATGCCATGGATTCAACCCCAGGGCACTTGTTGAAAGAAAAAACAAGCTTAATTTAAAAGGCTTATTACCTTCAGCCTTTGGAGTGGCTATATCTGGAGATCAATCTCCCAAAGCTAAACAATCCAAAATATCTTCTCTGAAACCCGCTACATCTTCCACAATTTCAGACCTGTCCAAGAAATCCAAGAAAAAAGCCAAGATGGATCTGACCTCATCCTCTGATGCAAAAAAGAAGAAATTGATTGACCCGACGTCCTTGGATCCGACTAAAAAGGTATCAGATCTGACTATTTTCAGCCCTTCCAGTTCAGGTTTGATTCAAC
Organism: Protopterus annectens; assembly: GCF_019279795.1. Taxonomy (NCBI): domain Eukaryota; kingdom Metazoa; phylum Chordata; order Ceratodontiformes; family Protopteridae; genus Protopterus; species Protopterus annectens. The sequence goes on from NC_056739.1 coordinate 811,866,128, forward strand.
TACCCAGAACAAGATATTCCCCACCGCTGTTACCTTTCTTGGAGCTATGCCAACCCAGGTCCCCCTCTATTGTTTCCACTCATTCTTCTAGAAGTTTGACGGAAGAACATGTGGAAAGAATGGTGAGGAAGATTCTCTCAGCACAGAGTCAGATGGGTGTCTTACCAGATCCTACTCCTTCAGGCCAGAAGGTTCGTTCTTTTACTACACCCCCTCTACAACTTCCTCCTGTGACTCCTTCAACTATCTCAAAGTCCCTGAATCTGAGCTGTCCAGCTTTATCTGGCTCAGATCCGAAGATAGTAATATCTTCAGATCTGAGGCTTACTCTGAGTGCTCTGGTTCTGATGGATATGGAGAACTCTCAGAGCTGAAGCTTCCCTGTTGGATCTGAGGTGCTGGAATCAACTTTGAAGTTCTCTGAGTGCGTCTTGGAGCCTCGGCACTGGATACTTTGGTGCCGGCTTTCACCTTAGGGAGATTACCTTCAGAGTGGGGGAGGACTGCTGTTCAGAAGCTTGTCTTTTCGGATCCGAGGTCCTCCCTTTCTCCAGAGAGGTCTGCCTTCGAGGCTGAGAAGAGGGTTTTCTCTACCTCAGCAGAATGGAGAGATTGAAGCCCCTTGGGTCCTAAGCCTTCTACCTTGATGTCTCTGCATTCAGAGCATCATCACTCTTTGCTACAGGGACAACCAGTCTGAGACCTCCAGGCTTCACAACAGGGTATCTCAATTGTTTCTGATACCTCCCCATAGCATCCCACTGAGCAGGTCCCTCAGAAGAAGACATTTAAGAGGAAGTACTTGGACTCCCCAGAGAAGTCAGTCATTGAAGATACAAACTTCAATGAAGGTGAAGGTACCCCACGGTCACCTCCTGAAGATGTTTCATTTGGAGACATCCTTGAGGTCCTAAAGCAGAGAGATGGCTGGACACCCAGCAACCTTTCATCCGAGAAGTCTGCATTCCTGAAGGCTTTCAGTACTGACTCCTCTATCTCCTGGGTTACTCCGCCTGCTGACAAGCTTACTGAGTTAGCCTCTCGGTGGGCATGAAAGGAACCCAACACAGTTTAACCAATACCTAGGAGACCGAACGAGATTATGGCACCACCTTTGGATAAGCAGTTTGGGGTAAAGGTGTGCCCATTGTTGCCATGGTCATGACAGCGACCACCAAAAAGGAACTTGCCGAGGAGAGTTCCACTCTTCATCCCCCTAACAGGGAGTCAAGGGCAATGGACAAGTTTGGGAAGCATGTATGTGCTTCAGTGATCTTTGCATTAAGGTTGCTAAATTATTTGGCATATTTTACAAGATTGCAGAGGAACTTGATTAAAGAACTATCAAATACCGTTTCTGCAGAGGTTCAATCATCTGTGACTTCTCAGTTTTAGCTACCCTTTAATCCTACGATGTAATGTGGTCCTATCTCGCCTACATTCATTACTGATGGGCTCGGAGCCGAGAATTGGCTCTGACTCGGCCGCTATAACTAGCACAAAGTCTCTAATTGGCTGGGCTAAGCCTGTATCCCAGGATGCACCATGCCCAAACCCCCAGATCTCGTTTGCCGCTCGTTGAGTGAAGACTTGGTCTCGAGCTTGGCTGTGGCTAAGTACCTTATTTGAGCTATTTACTTGGTTTCCTGTAATTTGTTTCCAACCAAAAGCTATTTTGATAGCTATGTTTTGTGTATTTGGTTTTTGTGACTGTTTTCCGTTTTTGGTTATAGTTGTGGTATCCTTGTGTTTGTCGGGCTAGGCCCATTTAAGTTAGAGGGCCTGAGCTCTGTTCAGTGTGTTTCCTTGTTGGTTGTAGGGGCATTTGAGTTAGAGTCCCTTCCTCCTATCCCTTTCATGTTGGTGTCTGGTTTTGTGTGGAGTTTTGAAATGTCAGGCAAGGATCAGAAGGAGCATAGGCCTTCTGGTTTTAAAAAGTGTGCCAAATGTTCCTATAAGATGTCTTTGACTGATGGCCATGCCATCTTTGTGTACTGTTTGGGCGCTATACACTTGCAAGAGTCCTGTAGTGTGTGTCATTCGTTTAGTTCCAGGGTCTTGCAAGAGAGAAAAAATAAGTTGATTCTCAAGGGCCCGGTAACACCTGCCTTTGAAGAAGCTTTGGTGTCGTCTTCCCCTAGCGTGAAATCTAAGACAAAAAAGAGATCGCCGGCTCCGTCTAGTTCGTCGAAGCCATCGGAGAAAAGATTAAAGACTGTTTCACCTTCCTCGGCTCCATTGGTCTCGGAGCCGCAGGAGATGCTGCCAGTACTGCAGACGGCTTCTTTGGTTCTACTGCCGCCGGAGCCAAAGGAGGTTTCTGTTGTGTTGGAGCCGACTTCGGCTCCAATTGTCTTGGAGCTGATTCGGAGCCATTCTCCTAGCTTTACGTTGGATCCATTAGAGAAGACTTCTCGACCCCCTTCTGTGTCCTCCAAGTCCTCCAGGTTGTCTGATTCGGATTTGGATAGGGTGGTGCAGAGGCTCCTCCAGTCACCAGTGTTAACAAAATTATTCTCAGCTCCAGCCCAGTTGGCTCTGGAGCCTGCCCTTTTGTCGGTTCCGATTATTCCTCCTCCGACCACCTCTGTGTCGTCGGAGCCGGAGTGTTCTGAGTCGAGTGAGGTCCTTGGGTTGGCTCTGAAACCCCCTTTGAGTTTTTCGGCTCCGATCTCGGCTCCTACCTTTTCGGTTCCATCTAATGGTTTTGGCACTCGGGTTTCGTTGGTCGGACCCGAGGGGGATATATCAGGGCTCCAGACCTCAGCTCTGAGTCTCCATCTTGGTGCTTCGGCCAGGGGAACCCCTGTTCCGATTGTGGTCTCGGAGACGGGTCGCTCCTCGGATTCAGGTGGACCCGCCTTCGAGGCTATGACGAGCGCACTGGCCAGGTCTTCGGGGACATCACTTGAGTCAACCACTCCTTTCCCAGACATTGCGACTAGAGCCTCTGATGCCCCCCTATCAGCAGGCAGCGGGGCTCAAAGGCCTGAAGATACCCCCATGCATGGTCCCCTGCTTTCTGAGGGCCCTTCAGAGTTTTTGCCTGAAGAGCCTCCCAGAAAGAAGTTGTGTAAGAGGAAGCACGTAGACTCCCCAGATGAGTCTGTCACCTCAGACACCGACCTCGATGATGCAGAGGGGTCCCCAAAGTCATCCTCTGATGATGTCTCATTCTCCGACATCCTGGAGATTTTGAGACAGAGAGGTGACTGGCCTTCCAAAACCCCCTCTGAGGAGGAGTCAGTCTTCCTCAAGGCCTTCGGAGCCCAACCTTCTCCTCCTGGGTGTCTCCCCCCTTCGATGAATTGTTGGACCTTATTTGTCGAAGGGTGTGGGAACACCCTGACTCTGTGGAACCGGTTCCCAGCCACCCGAACAAGTTCTTGTCTGCATCTCCTGGAAAAGAGTTCTTGACAAAAGGAGTTCCTGTAGATGCCATGGTGGTGGCGTCTGCCACTCAGCAAGAAGTTGCAGAGGCTTCTGCTTCCATTCATCCTCCTAACAAGGAGTCTAGGAGTATGGATCGGTATGGAAAGCATACCCTGTCCTCAGTGACCTTTGCTTTGCGGTCGTTGAATTATCTGTGTCATTTTATGAGGCTCCAAAGAGATCTCCTCAAGGAGTTAGGAGATACTCTGTCGGGTAACTTGCCTGAGGTGGTGAACTAGACTGTCAACGCCCAGCTGTCTACCCTGTCTTCTATTGTTAACTCATCCATGAGGCTTATATCCTATGCAGCTGAGGGGGCGGGTAGGGCAGCTAGCACAGGCGTAGCCCTTAAGAGGCAAGCCTGGATGCGCCTGTGTTATTTCGCGGAGGCCTTCAAGTCTTCCTTCACGGACGCTCCCTTTGACGGGTCATCCCTCTTTGGACCCAAAGTGAAAGACACTCTCACCAGATGTGAGCAGGAGGGTAAGACTTTGTCTGCCGTAGGGGCCCATTTTTCGCTTCCCTCTAGTCCTTATCCCAAGACACAGAGGGGAGGAAAGATGTGGTTCAAGAAGTCTCAGAAGTCTTTTCCTGACCATCATGGTGACCCCCCCCCTCCAGAGGCAGAGGAGGGGGGAATTACTCTGGAAGACATCGCCCTAGGGGCAGAGGAGGCCCCCACAACTCAGGAGACCACGAGTCCTTTCGTGGTTCCTCCTACCAACGTCCCTGAGGGACTGCCCGGCTGTGCCTCTCCGGAGCCAGTCGGGGTCGTTTCTCGAAGCATCTTTAAGCCTGGGGAAACATCACTCAGGATCGATGGGTGCTTTGAATTATTGCCGGAGGTTACACCATTCCCTTTATTGCACCCCCTCCACCATCCAAGAGAGTCCCAGACGTTCCATCCAGTCAAAGGGATCAAGCAGCATTAGAAGTCTCAAAGCTGCTGGAAAAAGGAGTCATCCAACCAGTCCCCTCAGACCAGATTGGATCAGGAACTTACTCAAGGTTATTTTTGGTGCCGAAAAGAACAGGGGACTTGAGGCCCATCCTGGATCTCAGCCATTTAAGCCATTTTGTCAGGAAGTCCAAGTTCCGAATGGTCACTCTTCAAACCATTTTCCCCTTGTTGGAAAAAGTTGTATGGATGTGCTCCATCGATCTCAAGGATGCCTATTATCACATCAAGATAAACAAGGCCTCCAGGAATCACTTACGCTTCCGGCTGGGAGCCAGTCATTTCCAATTCCGAGCCCTGCCCTTTGGTCTCACCACAGCCCCCAGGGTGTTTACCAAATGTCTGGCAGTGGTGACTGCTCACCTGAGACGTCTAGGATTCCAAGTGTTTCCTTACCTAGATGACTGGCTTCTCACCACCCCCACCAGGCATCTACTTGTTCGAGCCACAGAGGCCATCATCGACTTGGGTCAACTCCTAGGGATTACTTTCAACTGGCAAAAATCTGTCCTGCTGCCATCACAACGTGTTGCATTTATCGGCACAGAGCTAGATTCCATAGAAATGAGGGCTTTCCTTCCTACAGAAAGAATAAAAGTGCTACAGGCTCAAGTTTTGACCTTATTACCTCTGAAAAAGGTCCAAGCCGGACTTGTTCTTCAGCTACTAGGTTCCATGGCGGCCACCATCCTACTAGTACCCCTGACCAGGCTACATATGCGGATACTCCAGTGGCTTCTTTCGGTCCAGTGGTCCTTTCAAGAATTCCCTCTGTCTCATCCGATTCTGATAAAGAAACAATGCCGACAGGACCTGCGTTGGTGGCTTCATTCACCCAATCTGAACAAAGGGAGATCCCTGAACCCTCCCCCCTACTGCCACAGTGACTATGGATGCCTCCCAGACAGGGTGGGAGGGGGGCATTATCTGAGCAGGACGGTCCAAGGCACGTGGCAAGATCACGAGTTACACTTGCATATAAATGTCCTGGAGATGAGAGCGGTGCTACTAGCATTGCAGGCACTTCACAGCTCTCTTCCCAAGGGAACTATTTCAATTCTTTCCGACAACATGTCAGTCGTGTGGTACCTGAACAAGCAGGGGGAAACCAAGTCCTATCCCCTTTGCAGAGAGGCCATGAGAGTGTGGAATTGGGTGGTATCTTCCCAACGCTTTCTAGTGGCAACACACATTCTGGGGAAGTCCAATGTGATAGCAGACAGGCTAAGCAGAGCTATTCTGATGCCTTACAAGTGGTCCCTGAACGATTGAGTTGCTGCTCAGATCTTCTCCAGGTGGGGTCTACCTTGCTGCGACCTCTTTGCCAGTCCCTTCAATGCCAAGTGCAGCAGTTACTTCACTCTGATCCACCCTCAAGGGGAGTCACCCAGGAATGCTCTAGTCCACGATTGGCCCCCCGGTCTGCTCTATGCCTTCCCTCTGTTTCCTCTGCTGCCAAGAGGGATTCAGAAGGCAACTTCCTTGGGAAGCAAAATGATTTTGATTGCACCACACTGGCCCTGTCAAGTTTGGTTCCCCTTTCTCCGGAGATATACCATGGATGGTCCTTGGATTCTGGATCCAGTTCCAGACCTATTGACTCATCTGTCAGGGCAGTTCCACCCATCCCTGCGAACCCTCAAGCTCACTGCCTGGCTTCTCCACTTCCGTCCTTAGTCAGACAGCTTTCCTTTACACCAGAAGTGGTACATATCCTATCTTCTTCCCACAAGTCATCCATTAGAAAGATATACTCCAGTAAATGGAAGAAATTTGCTATCTGGGCCCAGTCACATAATCTATATCCCTTTACAGCCCCTGTGACGGCAGTTTTGTATTTTTTGGTGACGCTTTTCAGACAAGGTTCCACTGCCTCCACTATTAAGGTACAGCTGGCAGCGATTTCTAATTTTCACGTTTCATATGAGCCTTCCCTCATGGGCCATAAACTGTGTAAAGCATTCCTAAAAGGAGCCTGGTTACTTTGTCCCCCAGTTTCACAGCCAGTTTTACCTTGGGATTTAAACTTGGTGCTTAGAGCCATAACTTCTTCTCCCTCTGAGCCTGCAGCCACTTGTGAATTAAAATATTTGTCTTGGAAGACAGCCTTTCTGGTGGCCATTACTTCAGCCAGAAGGGTATCAGAGCTTCAAGCCCTTTCTGTTAAACTTCCTTATTTTCCTGATTTTTCATAAGGATAGAGTATCCTTGAGACTCAACCCTTCCTTTCTTCCTAAGGTTTCTTCTACCTTCTGTCTTCACCAATCCATTGAGTTACCGGTATTTTTCCCACACTTTTCAAACAAGGCAGAATTCAAATTTCACCAATTGGATGTACATAGACAACTGAGGTTTTATTTGCACAGGACAAAACAAGAGAGGAAATCAGATCAGTTATTTGTGTCCTTTTCAGAGAACAGGATTGGTAGCCCTGTGACCAAAGGCACTATTGCAAGGTGGATTAAGGACTGTATCTCATTTATTTACACATTGGCAGGTAGAGATCTACCTTTCCCAGTTAAGGTGCATTCTACCGGGGCTATGGCTACCTCAGTGGCTTTTCATGCTAGGCTCTCTTTGGATGAAATCTGTGCGGCAGCCACCTGGGCTTCCTCACACACCTTTATTTCTCATTATAAGCTGGACGTGGCTTCTAGAGGCCGGGCTTCCTTTGGTTCCACGATGCTCAGGAGTGTTTTCCCATGAACCTCCCAGGATATAGGTGCTAGGGACGCTGTCCTGTCAGTAATGAATGTAGGCGAGAGTGGCCTAATGGTTAAGGTGTTTGCCTTACAAACACAAGGTTCAGGGTTGGAGTCTCACAAGGGATAATTGGCTAGGCTTAAAATGGCTCACAAGGGCAGTTAGCCTAGTACTAATCTATAAACCTATGAATCTATGAACTTATTACATCAATTAGTTATGTACTCATCATAACGATAGATGTATGTGGTCCATCTCGCCTACATTCTTACATACCCACCCACCTACCCCCTTCCTGGTGGACTTGGAGGAAATTTATATTCTTAGACCCTTCTGAGGATATTATTTTTTCTCTCTTCTTGCTGTGTGTTCCTGTGGAGTTATGTATGTGTAATGATTATATTGTGGCAAACAAGATCTGGGGGTTTGGGCGTGGTGCATCCTGGGATACAGGCTTAGCCCAGCCAATTAGAGACTTTGTGCTAGTTATAGCGGCCGAGTCAGAGCCGATTCTCGGCTCCGAGCCCGTCAGTAATGAATGTAGGCGAGATGGAACACATACATCTATCGTTATGGTGAGTACATAGCTAATTGTTCACTTCTTCCATGAGGCTCATTTTGCATTTAGCCAAAGAAATCTCAAAGGGAGTGGGTTCAGGCATTGCCATCAGGAAACATGTCTGTATGTGCTTCTGAGATTTTGTGGAGCCCTTCAAGTCATCATTTGTCAATGCCCCTTTTGATAGCACTTCTTTGTTTGGCCCCAAGGTGAAAGACACATTATCCAGGTGTGAGAAGTATGAAAAGACCGTATCTGCTGTGGGCATATGTTTCTAGACCCCCTCAAAGATCACTTTCTAAGAATATATGAGGTGCAGAAGATGTGGTTCAAGAAATCTCAGGGTCCTTTCCAGGACAAACATGGAGGAAGTTCCCCTAGGGGCAGAGGAGGGAACTCCAATGGTCAACAATGCTCCCATGGCAGAGGTGGCCCACAAAACAGGGGTCCAGAGATTCTTTCTCTGACAGACCTTACAAGCACTACTGTAAGGAGGCCCAATTGTCCACCTCTGGAGGCAGTAGGGGATCGATTATCCCTGCACCAGAGAGCCTGGCTCGACATAACAAAAGATACTTGGGTGCAGAACATTATTTCCAGAGGTTGTATAATACCCTTTTCCCTTCCACCTCCAATCTCAAGAAAAATCCCTGATATTCCACCCAGTCAGAGGGAACAAGCAGCAATTAAAATACAAAAGCTGCTAGAAAAAAAAGAGTCATCCAAGAGGTCCCAGCAGACCAGATAGAATCCAAAACTTACTTAAGGTTCTTTTTTAGTACCAAAGAAAACAGGGAACTGGAGACCTAAATTTTGGATTTCAGCAACTTAAACAAGTCAAGTTTGATGTACCAAGTTTCAGATGGTCATAGTTCAGTCCATTTTCCGCTTTCTGGTCAAGGATGACTGGATGTGCTCGATAGACCTTCAGGATGCGTACTATCACATAAAGATGAACAGATGATCCAGAGATGAACAGATGATCCAGAAGGTGCTTACACTTCTGGCTGGGAACTAGTCATTACCAGTCCAGAGTTCTGTCCTTTGGCCTCACCACAGCCTGCAGGGTGTTCACCAAATGTATTGCAGTAGTAGCAGCTCACTTGAGGCTGCAAGGATCCCAGGTGTTTCCATATCTAGACGACTGGCTCATTACCTCCTCGACCAAGTATCAATTCCTGACCAAGTATCAATTAATAAGGGTAAGAGATCAGGTTCTCTAGATGTGTTCTCATCTGGGGATAACTATAAACTATGACAAGTCTCAAATGGAACCAACTCAGAATTTGGAATTCATAGGAAAACTGTTCAACACAAAGTCAATGATAGCTTCACTGCTTTCCTCAAGGATTCAAACTATAAAATCACAGGTCAGAAAAATAATCTGCAGTACCAAGATTTCATCCCTCTTAGTCCTTCAAGCTCTAGGATCAATGTTAGCGGCAGTAACACTAGTTCCTTTAGCCAGATTTTACATGAGGATTCTACAATGGATGCTAACAACACAATGGCCAACATTTTACCAACCCATGTCAACAATGATTCTAATTACTCACATATGCAAGAGAAATCTCAGGTGGTAGATTCAATCAGATCAGGTTCTACCAGGCTGTCCATTCCTTCCCCTCTCAGTCCAAGGCCATAGTGGCCATGGATGCTTCCCAGTTGGGGATGGGCACTTTCTGAGGAAAACAGTCCAAGGCACTTGGTCCCCCAAAGAGACCGATTTGCATATCAATGTCCTAGAGACGAGAGCAGTGCTTTTAGTGTTAAAGCCGCTTCAGAATACTCTTCCTTTGGGGATGATTGCAATTCAAGCAGACAATATGTCAGTAATCTGGTACATCAACAAACATGGAGGGACTAGATCTTACACTTGGTGTTGAGAAGCACTCAGAGTGTGGCAATGGGCGATCTCATCCAACTGCTTTCTGATTAGCAAGGCAGGAAGTCCAATGTGATAACAGACAAGCTGAGCAGCTGCATTCATCTACCTCACGAGTGGCCTCACAAGAACGTGACGGAAATTATTTTTCGTTAGTGGGGCCAGCCTTGCTGTGATCTTTTTGCTTCTCCTTTAAACAAGAAATGCAGCAGCTACTTTGCCCTAATTCCCCTCACAGGGAGAATCATTGAGGGATGCTATACTTCACGATTGCACCCCCCCCCCACTATACACCTATCCACCAATCCCATTAATTCCGAAATTCCTACAAAAAGTTGCCATGTTGAAGAGCAAAGTCATCCTCATTGCACCCTACTGGCCTCAACAGATTTGGTTCCCCTTCCTTTGGCCTCACTTACTACTTCACCACCCTTGGATTCCTGATCCAATTCTAGAACTTCTGCCTCACCTGACAGGCATGATCCATCCAAACATATCAAACCTCAGGCTGATGGCCAGGCTTCTCCAGTTTCATTAATATCCTGACAACCTATGCTCTATACTTTTTTCTTCACATAAACCTTCAGCACGTAAACTCTAATCCAGTAAATAGAAAATATTTGTGTATTGGGCACATTAAAATCATGTTGAACCCTTTTCAGCTCCTATACATAACATCCTTGAATTTTTAGCTCTACTTTTTAGAAAAGGAATTAGTTCGTCAACTGTTGAAGTTCAGTTAGCAGCAATATCAAACTTTCACATTGGTTTTGAAGGTTCCTCAGTAGCCTCTCATAAGCTGTGCAAAGCATTCTTGAGAGGCACTTTGCTTCTAAGACCTCTCTTTAAAGACCCTACTCCCCCATGGGACTTCAGTCTGGTACTGCAGGCACTTACACATTCCCCCTTTGAATCAGCAGATAAGTGTAACCTTAAATATCTTACATGGAAAATGTTTTATCTAGTAGCCATTACATCTGCTAGATGAATTTCAGAAATTCAAGCATTGTCTTCAAAACCTCCATACTTGATTTTTCACAAGGATACATTACAAACCAATGCATCCTTTCTTCCCAAGGTGGTGTCAGAATCCATTATCAATCAGTCCATTAATTTGCCAATTTTCTTCCCCAGATTTACTAACAAAGGAGAATACATGATGTGTTTTTGCCCAATCTCGCCTTCATTCTTACTAGGATGGGCCCAGATCCGATTCTCGGATCTGACTTGGCCTTATATGCAAGCTTGAGATCTTCCACTAGCTCGTGGCTAAAAACCCTATCCCAGCATGCCCTAAGAATGTCTCCCAGATCTTCTTTGACGCTAAACAAGATCAGATGCTCGTTCTGGTAGCTCTGGCTAAGTATAATCTTTCTTACCTCTCACTGTTTAAATCCTTGCTTTAATTGTTATAATAGCATTAAATAGTTATAGTCTGTTGTGCTAAATAGTATACTCTGCCACTTTTGTCTGTTTTTTCTGCTGGTTGGCCTTCGTCCTTCGTTGGGCCTTATTCTCCCTCTCCCAGCTTTCGGTAACTTCTATAGCCTGTTTAAGTTAGAGGGCTCTTTCTTTCATACCTCTCTACTTAAAATCATGTTGTTTCTGAAAGGCAGTTTATTTAAATTAGAGAACTGTCTCCCCCCCCCCTTAGCCCGTTTTAGTTAGAGGGCTTTCTCCCTTCCCTTTCCATACTGTCCTTCGAGCATAGTCTGTTTAAGTTAGAGGACTGTGACTTCCTTTAAAAACAGTATTTGTTGTTGTTGTTTAAAAAAATAAAATAAAATAAAAAAAAAATACAAAATAAAAATATTTTGTTTTATATATACATTCTTTTTCCTTCAAAATGTCTTCCAAGGGTTCAAAACCATCTGGTTTTAAGAAATGCAAGCAATGTGGACAAAAAATGTCATTGACTGACAGACACACTATCTGTGTCTATTGTTGGGAGCTGTCCATCTCCAGGAGTCTTGCTCTATTTGCCATTCTTTTAACCATAGAGCTCTCCTGGAGAGGAAAAACAAGTTTATTTTGAGAGGATTGTTAACTCATTACATCCAAGTGACGCCTCCAGGTGCGTCTGCAGTTAACTCCTACTGACGTCTCTAGGCGTCAAATGTTGTTTGTTTATATTTGCAACAATAATTCCATAACCTTGCTATGTATAAAGTTTTAAAAGATTTCATCTTAACGCAATAATAAACTCAACTGCATTAATATTTGACCTCTGTCTAGTGCAGGCAAAAAGATATTAACTGTTGTTTTTATGATATTAATTTATATAGATATAATTTTCACATTTTTCTAAATATCTCAACAACCAAGTAACAAACAGAGCTCCTTTACCTCATATGAAAGCTCTCAGCTAGATGAATAAAATGCTGCTGAATTATGTGTGTAACTTGAGTGATTGCTGAGATATTGTAAGTTGTTTGCAAAATATTACAAATGTAATAGTTACTGTGTTTACTGTGACTTATAAAATTCAGTTTAAGACCTAGAACCTTAAGAATACTACCACTATAAAAATAGTTTGTACTGAAAAGTTTGCCATTGACATTTCTTCAATAATCCTTATGGTTACACAGATATGAGCATTTGTTTGAAGTGTGAGGACATAATTTGATCCTGTGAAAAGTAGGGTTGCCACCTTTTAAGTGGGCCAAAGTGGGACATGGGGGTGAGGCCAATATGACACTGGCCACACCCTCTACTGTGACGTCACCAACAGAGTGGTGAAAGAGATGCTGTTATGGGTACAACGGATGGCTGCTGGAGTGGCTAGCTGGTTGGTGGGAGTAGCAGCTGGATGGATGGCTTGATGAATGGATGGCTGAATAAATGGATGGATGGCTGGCTGCATGAAAGGCTGGGGGCTGGATGGATGGCTGGCTGGAGTGGCTAGCTGGTTGGTGGGAGTAGCTGCTAGATGGATGGCTTGATGGATGGATGCCTGGCTGGATGGATGACTGGCTGCATGAATGGATGGATGGATGGCTGGATGGATGGAGGATGGCTGGCTGGCTGGATGGAGAAGGAGGATGGCTGGCTGGCTAGATGGAGGAGGGGGATGGCTGGCTGGATGGCAGGAGGATGTCTGTCTGGCTGGCTGAATGGATGGATGGAGGAGGAGGATGGCTGGCTGGCTAGATGGAGGAGGAGGATGGCTGGCTGGATGGAGGATGGCTGGCTGGCTGGCTGGAGGAGGATGGCTGGAGGAGGATGGCTGGCTGGCTGGATGGATGGATAGATGGATGGAGGAGGATGGCTGGCTGGCTGGCTGGATGGAGGAGGAGGATGGCTGGCTGGCTGGAGGAGGATGGCTGGCTGGCTGGCTGGAGGAGAAGAATGGCTGGCTCACTGGCTGGATGGAGGAGGATGGCTGGCTGGCTGGCTGGCTCACTTATTATAAAAAAAAAAAATCTTGGTCGTTTTTTAGCAGCTGTAGAAGCACTTAAAACAAAGCACTCCTTACAGCTGCGATCTTTGCAGGGCTGTTCCTGCCCTAATCCCCACCCCCTTTCGGGAATTGCAGCCAATTACTGCATGAATTAAAACATCCGGACCTAATAGGCAGCAGCTTTGCCTGCAGGTCCGAGTTGGTGACGTAACTAAATTGCCGTGAAAAAGCCAGAAGTAATTTCGACTTTTCCATGGCAATTCAGTGTGATAGCAAAAGCGGGACTTTTCAGGTCCCACTACTTGATACAGCAGGCAACGGGATAAGGTGGCTTAACCCGAGAGTATCCCGTTGACAACAGGACGGGTGGCAACCTTAGTAAAAAGGCTTAGGCTCTGCCCATTGGAAGTTACAGTGCAAATTCCTGAGCTCCATTGGAGTGAATGAGTTAAAAACCCTCTTCTCAAAGGCTATTCAAGAAGGTCCAGGTTCTTCTAAATCACAAAAGTCTCCTTCCTCAAAATCTGACAAAGCAGAGAAAAGATCTTCTTCTTCTAGTGCTCCATTGGAGCCATCTAAAAAAATGGCAAAAATGTCATCTCCAGATCCAAAGATTACCGGATCCGAAAAGATACCATCGGTTTCAGCACCAAAGGAATTTGAAATCAGAGCCGGTCCCCAGTCTTGGAGCAGTTCTCTCCAACCCTCAGATCACCCATTCTGCAGCCTTCTAAATTTCCAGACCCCTTGACTCTGTCTCCATGAACCTGTCTGACGATGATGTGGATTGAGTGGTACAAAGGCTACTAAGGACTCCAGCGCTGGCCAAATTATTATCGGATCCAACCCAGAGGGATTTGGATCTGACTGCATCCTCCCCTTCTGCTCCGATTTCTCCTCTGATCTGTTCTCGGACTTCAGAGTCGGAATGTCCAGAGCTGATACTGGTGGAAACTTCTGAACTGAGACCTATTTTGGCATCTTCAGCCCCGACTATTGCTCTGACATCCTCGGCTCCATTGAAACTTGAGGAGTCTAAGTGCCGACGTTCTCCAGTTGGGTCTAAGGTGGTGAGTCGGATCTGATCTTGCCTCCCAGGGCATCGGCTCGGGTGAGCTCAGCTCCTACCTCAGCCTCTGGCCTATCGTCCTTGGTTCCAGGAATTCCCTCAGTTTTTTTGACTCTAGGGGTTTTCTCGGATCAGGGATGTGGGGCCTTTGAGGTAATGAGGAGAATTTTGTCTCCACAGATAATTCCACTGTCATCTCCAGATGTTCTTCCCCCTAAAGCACTGGTGTCTGCCTCTGTATCCTTGCTTCCACAGAGCTGCAGAGATCTTAGTCCTCAGAATGCCCCACAGGGCACCCCCACTCTTTTGAAACCTCTCCAGAGCACCCCTCTGAGGAGGTCCCTTAGAAGAGGTTATGTAACAGGAAACACTTAGATTCCTCACAGGAATCCATTACTTCTGATACAGACCTTGATGAAGCCAAAGGGTCTCCATGGCCACCTCCTGATGATGTCTCGAGACATCCTAGAAATACTTAAGCAGAGAGGTGGCTGGAAGCTCACAGACCCTTCAGCAGAGGAGTCCATACTCCTGAAGGCCTTTGGATCTCAGCCTTCCTCCTCTTGGGTGTCTCCACCTTTCGACGAACTGATATAATTGGTTTCTCGAAAGGTGTGGGAGTCTTCAGATTCAGTGGAATCTGTTCCTAGGAGGCCAAATAAGTTTATTATGTCCCCAACTGACAAAACTTTTCTGACCAAGGGAATCCCAGTAGATGCTATGGTGGTGGCGGCAGCCACCAAGAAGGAACTCTCCGAGACATCCACCGAACAAAGAGTCTCACGTGATGGACAGATATGGAAAGCGCATCTTTTCTTCAGCGACTTTTGCCCTGAGATCTCCAAACTACCTTACCCATTTTGCAAGATTACAGAGAGACTTCCTGAAGAGCTAGGACATACTCTCCAAGGTTCAGTAGCTGAGGGGTTGCAGATAGAGTCTCCTCTCAGCTCTCTACCTTAAATTCAGTCATCAACTCCTCCATGAGGCTGATCTGTTATGCAGCAGATGGAGCCAGTAGAGCAGCGGGTTCATGAATTTCCTTTAGGAGACATTCCTGGATGTGCTTGTGTGACTTTGCAGAACATTTTAAATCTTCCTTTGTGAATGCCCTGTCCTTTTGGTTGTCTCTCTTTGGGCCCAAAGTCAAAGACACACTAACCAGGTGTGAACAGGAAGGAAAGACACTGTCTGCCATAGGAGTCTGTTTTTCCCTACCTTCTAGACTATACCCCAAAGGTCAGAAAGGAAGTGGAAAGATGTGGTTTCAAAAATCTCAGAGAGCTTTCCAGGACAAACATGGTGAATCTTCCCCCAGGGGCAGAGGGGGAAGTGGTAATGGAAGATGCCAACCACGTGGCAAAGGGGGTCTACAGAATCAGGGCAACAGAGAATCCTTCTTTGTTAAGCCCTTTCAGCGCTCCTGAAAGGAGGCCCGCCTTTCTATCTCTAGAGGCAGTCGGTGGCCACTTATCTTTACACCCAGAAGCCTGGCAACGAATAAAAGACAAATGGGTACAAAGCATCATATCCAGAGGTTACTATATCCCCTTTTCCTTCCCCATCCCAAAAATAAAAAAGATCCCACACATTCCACCCAGTGAAAGGAACAAGCAACATTAAAAATTCAAAAGTTGCTAGACAAAAGAGTCATCCAAACAGTCCCCACAGACCAATTAGGATCCGGAACGTACTCAAGATTCTTTTTAGTTCCAAAGAAAACAGGGGACTGGAGAACAATTCTGGATCTCAGCAATCTAAACAAATCAGTAAGAAAGTCCAAGTTCCAGATGGTAACACTGCAGTCAGTACTCCCTTTTTTGGGACAAGACAATTGGATGTGCTCGATAGATCTCCAGGATGTGCACTACCACATAAAAATGGACAGTCGGTCCAGGAGACACATAGACTTTCGGCTAGGAGCCAGTTGCTACCAATTTCAAGCTCTGCCCTTTGGTCTCACTACAGCTCCCAGAGTGTTCACTAAATGTATGGCAGTAGTCATGGCTCGCCTGAGACGCTTAGGATTCCGGGTGTTTCCATACTTCAACGACTGGCTCCTAACTGCCGCCTCCGAGCATCTACTAAAACAAGCAAGAGACACCACCTTACAGCTCTGATCTCAACTGGGAATTAGAATAAATTATGAGAAATCTGCCTTGCGGCCTTCTCAGCATGTTGTTTTTATAGAGACAAAATTGAATTAAAAAACATGATAGCCAGACTTCTTCCAGAAAGAGTTCAAAGTCCTTCGACGTCAGGTGTTAGGTCTTCTTTCAAAGAAAAAAGTGCAAGCAAGAACAGTCCTAAAAGTGTTGGGGACCATGGCAGCAGCAATAACTCTAATCCCCTTAGCACGCTTACACATGAGAATTCTACAATGGCTACTTTCCACTCAGTGGTCGATGCAGTAAGTGCCAATGTTACACAAAATAATAATAACAGAAACTTGCAAAAAAGACCTTCATTGATGGCTTTCCTCCACCGATGTAATGCTGGGCCAACCATTTGTACTTCCCCAACCATTGACCACAGTGACCACTGACGCCTGTCAGATTGGGTTGGGGGGGCATTATCTGGGAAAGATAGTCCAAGGTACCTGGCAGGATCACAAGGCCCATTTGCACATCAGTGTCCTAGAGATGAGAGCAGTGCTTCTAGCATTGCAAGCATTCCAAGACTCTCTGCCACTGGGATCTATAGCAATACAGACAGACAACATGTCAGTTGTATGGTACATAAACAAGCAAGGAGGAACAAGATCTTGCCCCCTTTGTCAAGAGGCCCTGAGAATATGGCAGTGGGTGAACTCTTCCCAACATTTTCTGATTGCAACGCACATCCTGGGGAAATCCAATGTGATAGCGAACAGACTCAGCAGGGAGATTCTGTTGCCTCACGACTGGTCCCTAAAACAGGCATTAGTGGAAAATATTTTCCACAAATGGGGCCAGCCTTGCTGCAACCTTTTTGTGACATCTATGAATGCCAAATGCAGCAGCTACATTGCCCTTACCCCCCTCCCTCCGGGGGAGTCACCAACTTGTTCACGATTGGCTGTCGGGTCTCCTCTATGCCTTTCCTCCCTTTCCATTGATACCCACAGTTCTTCAGAAAGCCAACTGTTTGGGAAGAGACTTGATACTCATCATCCCATACTGGCTTTGTCAAATCTGGTTCTCCTTCCTGTGGCCTCATCTTTGGGAGGAGCCTTGGATTTTGGACCCAGTTCCAGACCTTCTGACTCATGTATCAGGAACACTCCATCCTTCCCTCAGACCCTCAAACTGACAGCTTGGCTGCTCTGATTCCAACCATAGCCAGGTTTCCTAGCCTTTTTTCATCAGTGAAATACATTCTAATTTCTTCTCTTAAGGCTTCAACAAGGAAAATATCTAGAAGCAAATGGAAAATATTCTCTTTATGGGCTTCTTATAACCATATTGATCCCTTTCTGCCCCAGTAGCTTCCATTCTAGAGTTTCTAGCAAAATTATTTAATGAGGTTGCAGCTGCAGCTACTATAAGAGTCCAATTAGAAGCAATTTCTAGTTTCCATATTGGTGCATCTGGTCTCAACAAAATGTCTCATAGGCTGTGCAAAGCATTCCTAAAAGGTACTCTATTACTACAGCCTCCTATCAGAGACCCCCCTGTTACCATGGGACTTAAATTTTGTCCTGTTCCATTTAATTTTTCCCCCTTTTGAGACAGTATCATCTTGTGAACTCTAGTTTCTGACATGGAAAACTATTCTCTTGATAGCTATTACCTCTGCCAGAAGGGTGTCAGAGCTACAAGCCTTGTCAATAAAGCCCCCCTATTTGCTTTTCCACAAGGACAGGGTATTCTTAAGATGAAAACCTTCCTTTTTGCCAAAAGTTTGTTCAGAATCTAATTTGAACCAATCTATAGAGCTTCCAGTATTTTACCCAAATTACGAAAATAAGGCAAAATACATGTTGGATCAGCTTTATGTGCATAGATAATTATGCTTCTATTTACACTGGACTAAGAACTTCAGAAAATCTGACCAGCTGTTTATATCCTCAGATTCAAAGAAAGGTACCTCAGTTTCTAAAGTGACACTATCAAAATGGCTTTCATATTGCATAACCTACATCTATAAATCTCAGAACAGAGTTCTCCCCCAGAAGGTTAAAGCCCACTCTACAAGAGCCATTGCAACCGCCTCCACCTTTCTAGCTAGATTACCAATTGATACCATTTGTGCTCCAGCAACATGGGCAAAACCACATACCTTCATCACTCATTACAAAGTCGATTTGGCCTCCAGGAACAGGGTCTCTTTTGGCTGCACGATTCTGAAGAATATTCTCCCTTGAGCCACCCAAGAAAAATGGTGCTAGGGATGCTGTCCCATCCTATTAAGAATTAAGGCGAGATCGGACAACAGCACATAAAGGAGTTATGTATTCACCATAATGTTCCATGTGTGTTGTCCATCTCCACCTTCATTCTTACAACCCACCCTCCTTTCCCCCAGTCAGTTTTTACTCCTGGAAGACCGAGATGCTACAATGGGACATCATGGTTCTCTGACCTTCTTGATTGCACTCTGAGATATTAAAAAAAGTAATTGATTCATTATTATTATTATTATTATGACTGCAGACAAGATCATGGAAATGTTCCTAGGGCATGCTAGGCTAGAGTTTTTAGCCATGAGCTAGTGGAAGACCTCGAGCTTGCATATAAGGCCGAATCAGATCCGAGGATCAGATCCAAACCCATCCTAGTAAGAATGAAGGCAGAGATAGACAACACACATGGAACGTTATGGCGAGTACATAACTCCTTTTTACATTTACTGGATGTTCACAGACAATTACGTTTTTACCTGTATAGAACAAAAGACGTAACAAAAACAGACCAGGTGTTTATTTCCTTTTTGGATTTGAAATTGGAAAACCAGTTGCCGAAGTAACCTTAGCCAGATGGCTAACTGATTGTATATTATTTATTTATAAATAATTGGGAGTTAACATTGCCACAGTCAGTATGAGCTCATTTAACTAGATCCATGGCAACTTCTTTAGTTTTTCTTTCCATGACATCCATGGACAACATATGTGCAGCGACTGCTTGGGTTACTCCCCATACCTTTGTTGCTCATTACAAATTAGATCTGGTCTCCAGAGGTATCATTTGGTTCAACTGTGCTCAGGAACATCTTTCTTTGAGTCCATCCAGGATTTGTCTCTTTGGTTGTCTCAGGCTAGTACATTTTGTTATTCTCATGACAGCAAAACTATTCCAGGCAAGCCCTTGGCCCACTCTACCAGTGCCTTGGCTTCATCTATGTCTTTTTAAAAAAAGGTTGTATTCTTGAAGCAGCAACTTTGTCCTCTGTACTAACACTTATAACTCACAAGTTTGATTCCTTCTCTAGGTCTAGATCAGTCTTTGCTAGGACCATTCTCCAGGGGCTCCTGTACCCTTCCCCTTCCACCTCCCAAATGTTGTAAGCTATTATAATCTACCATTATAGCTAAGGCTATAGCAGAAGTGATCAATGTGATAAACGCAGTAAAGTTGTGTAAGTAAATTTACCATAACAGTAGATGTTTGAATGGTTGCTGCTGCAGTAGCCACCCCCTACCTCCATCACCCTTTGTTATTTGATTATGCCAGGGTGTGTATGTATATATGTATATATTTTTACTCCTAGATATATCCTGTCAGTGCTCTGCCTCCCTCTCTTAGATAGCATGAAAGCCCTGAAGGGCTTGACTCCCAAACCTTTGATCTGATGTTGTTAATCTTCTTTCCATTCATCATTGATGGGTTCAGTTCCGAGCCCTCAGAACCGAGTCGGCGTTATACCAAGCTCACACCAGCCAAAAAACAGCCAAATGTTAAAACTCACTCCACTAGATCTATGGCAACATCTGTGGATTTCCATTCCAGGGCTTCAATAGATGATATCTGTGCAGCAGCTAATTGGGCTAAGCCACATACCTTTATCAATCATTACAAATTGGACTTGGTCTCCAGAGGGAGAGCTGCCTTCTGCTCAGTGGTACTCAGGAATGTTCTTCCATAAGGGCTGCCCATGGGCTTCAAGGTAGCTTGGGATTCTGTCCCATCAGTGATGAATGGAAAAAAGATTAACAACATCAGGTAAAGAAGTTATGTCTTACCATAACATTCCATCTGTGTTGTTCATCTTCTTTCATTCATCACTTCCCACCCTCCTTCCCCCTACAAAGGCTCCTGGGAGATGCTTTGGGTCTAAGTGGTGCCCCTAGGGTATTTGGGCAGAAGTGGCCTCGGATTTACTCCTCTTTCTCTAGCAAATTCAATCTGAGGTAACAGGGAGAAGGGCATTCTGGGTAGAGACTTAGCTCGAGAGTTTTTTTGGCTGGCGCGAGCTTGGTATAAGGCCGACTCAGTTCCGAGGGCTCGGAACTGAACCCATCAGTGATGAATGAAAGAAGATGAACAACACAGATGGAACATTATGGTAAGACATAACTTC
The DNA here is from genome assembly GCF_019279795.1 of Protopterus annectens. Taxonomy (NCBI): domain Eukaryota; kingdom Metazoa; phylum Chordata; order Ceratodontiformes; family Protopteridae; genus Protopterus; species Protopterus annectens. The sequence continues at coordinate 811,886,635 of NC_056739.1, forward strand.
TTTTTTTCAGGCAGCTCAACTCAAGCTGTGTTACAGTTTGGTCGCATGGAAGGTGCCCTGAAGCTTTGAAAGCTGACCAGCTGTTATATCTTTGGCAGGGTATAACACATATTGCCAAGGCTATGGCAGCAGTGATCATTCAAACATCTACTGTTATGGTAAGTTTACTTACACAATTGTACTTTTTATGGCAGGATCACTGGTTTTTGAGACATTTTTTATTAAACTTAGTCATTGTTGTGGATAGTGTACAAGAAAAAAATATAATAGGTATATGAAGATGAAGCACAATTTTAGGAGGAAGAAAACGGATAAGTATGTAAGCAGCATGCAGGACTATGAAAACATTTCACATGCACAGGATAAAGACATATTTTAGAAGGAGAGGTGATTGTATAATAAAACAAGGGAAAGATGTATGATAAAGAGTCATAAATATTTTTTGCAAAGAAGAAGGGAGGAAGTGATGCCATTTCTGGATAAATAAGTTAAGACAAAGGAAGGAAAAAATATATCTATAGAAAGAATATTAGTAAGCATTCTATGGATAATTTGGGACAGCAGATGTGAAGAACTGCTATATAATATAATGTGGAACTGTTAAATTATCGGCAGAATAAATAGATGGTCGTGGAGCAAGGGTAAAGGGGATGAAATTTGGAATGCAAAAATATTTTTAAGAAATGTATATCTCTGAATTTAGTTAGTATTTTGTGCTTGAAAGATATTTTCTTGTATTTTAAGTTATGTAAAGAGAAAAAGAATATGGGATCTTTTACATCCAAATGAGCTACCACTATCTCAGGAGGATGAGAACACGATTTAATGTAAGATCCAAAGTCTAGAGCACTCAGGTGTGCAGCATCCTCCTAATACTGCACTACAATGCCAGTGATTCAAAAATAAATCCCATCACCTTGTGTGAGAATATAACCCACAGCCTTCTGATCTTCCAGTATCAAAGATGAGTGTATTGATTGCTGAGCCACTGATACTGACTTTTTTACTTTTAGTGTTTTACTACTAAATATTCATTACACATTTTCTGAAATACTCTTGTGAAATATAGCAATGTTACATATAGACCAGCAATAAGAAACATCCATTTCATTCACTAACCTTAGGTTCAACATAAACGCTATACAAGCTTGTTCTAACGGATGTAAGCTACCGCTTTATATATTTTAAATGACAATCAGAAAAACTGCCATTTAAAAATTCTCTTTCTATATGATTCCTCTTTATTTAAAATAAATCATACTGTGTATGACCTAGTGCTGGATTCCAAAAGGCATTTTGTTTGTGGTACAGCACTACCCCTAGCTTTCTTACCCTGTTTGATTCCAAAAGGGATCTACGCAATTCTTCATGTAGTGTTTGTTAATGTGAATTTGGCTATGTCCGATTCCATAACAGTTCATCATTGCTAGTCCAAAATTAAGAGTAAATATAATTAAGTATGCCAGTTTACAAAATTTTCATATGGAGTAACCTACTGACTTCACTGTGATGTTCTGGCATTAGACGCAGCTCCTTCTGAATGACAGCAGTATAAAGTACAGTTTTGTACCTACCATAAATGTAGATGTCCGATAGGTATGCATCTGCAGTCATAACATATGGGTTGTCCTGCCTCAGGCAGCCCTTCGGTCGGCCGGATTCCAAAGTCTGGGTCTGGCCTCGGCTGATGTCGCACTTTCCCCGACGTCAGAGCTTCTGGGGTATAAAGGCATCAGCCGACGCCATTTTCCTCAGTGTTTCTTGCCCCAGATGCCAGGTGCCCTCTAGGAAGGCTAAATTTGGATAAATGCTGAAAATTCCAAACAGTAGCAAACAATATATATAGATATACATATATACATACAAACAAATACACCATAATAGATTCCCCCAGCTAGCTGAAGAAGGGGTAAGCACCCTAGGAGTACCACAGAGGGGAAGGAGGGTGGGTAATCCTGACTGCAGATGCATACCTATCGGACATCTACATTTATGGTAGGTACAAAACTGTACAATGTCCTTCAAGGATGCATCTGCAGTCATAACATATGGGTAGAATACCATAGCCAAACTGGGGGAGGAGGTACTAAGATAAGGATGGTGTAGTTAAGATCCCCTGTAAAACTGCAGTTGCAAAACCTGCTCGGGATCTGGAGTATAAAGGTAGATTGTAATGCTTGGCAAATGTATGCACGGAGCTCCAAGTAGCAGCTTCTAAAATGTCCTTGGTAGCCACCCCTCGTAGGAAAGCTGTAGTGGTGGCTGTGGCTCTTGTGGAGTGAGGCCTGATATTTTCAGGAGCTGTCTTTCCATGAAAAGAGTAGCAAAAACGAATGCAATTTCCTATCCATTTTGAAATTGTCTATTTGGAAATTGCTTTTCCTTGCACTCCAGTTGCATATGCTACAAAAAGTTGGTCAGTCTTTCTGCTGGTTTTAGTTCTGTCCAGATAGTAGCGTAGTTGTCTGTGTACATCCAAGGTGTGCAATAGTTTTTCCCCCCTGTTCTGTGGGTTAGGGAAGAACGTAGGAAAATGGATAGCTTGGTTCAAGGATACCCTGGATACCACCTTTGGCATGAAAGTAGGATTGGTTCTCAGAGACACTCTATCCTGGTGAAAAATAAGGAAAGGCTGCACTGCCATTAATGCCTGTAACTCAGATACTCTTCTTGCTGAAGTGATTGCCAGAAGGAAAGCAGTTTTCCAAGATAAGAACTGTAAGTCTGCTGGTGCTGCTGGTTCAAAAGGGGGTAATGTTAATTTTTCCAGCACAAAATTGAGATCCCATGTAGGCAGAGGGGGTCTCCTTGGAGGTTTTACATTTTTGATCCCTCTTAAAAATTGTCTGAGGAGAGGGTGAGAGAAGATAGGTGGATCCATGTTGTACTCTGCTGAAATTGCTGAAGCATGAATCTTAATGGAAGAATAGGACAGGCCATTGTGGAACAGTTCTGCTAAATATTCTAGGATGTGTGCTAGGTTTGCCAGTTTGATATTTGTACCCTTTGATGCGCTCCAAATGAGGAATCTCTTCCATTTAGCTGAGTATGTCTTCCTTGTGGAGGGTCTGCGAGCCTCCAGGATAATGTCCTTGACCCTCTGAGATAAAACAGTTTTGTTTTGTTTTAAGCAATTTTCCAGGCAGTTAGCTGCAGTGTTTTCAAGTTTGGATGCAGGGTCTTGAAGTTGTTCTGCGTTAGAAGAAGAGGCCATAGGGGTAGAGGCCATGAGTTCGCCCAGGACATGCTTCTCATTAGCGGGTACCAGTGCTGCCTTGGCCAGTCTGGAGCTATTAGTATCACCTTTGGCTGTTCCTCCCTGATCTTCAGTAGAACTTTGTACATCAATGGGAGAGGTGGAAAAGCATACACTGTTAGGGCATTCCAGCTGAAAGAGAGAGTCCACCCTCCAGGCTTGTGGGTGGTATACTCTTGAGCAGAATTTCTTCAGTTGGTGGTTGAGTGGGGAGGCGAACAGGTCTATCTCTGGCATTCCCCATTTGCTTGTTATGATTTTGAAGATGTCTGGATGCAGCATCCATTCATGAGCATCCGTGGTAGTTCTGCTTAGGCTGTCTGCTAGTGAATTCTCTTTTCCTGGTACAAATTTGGCCTGCAGCTGGATGTTGAGATTCAGGCCTAGGTTCAACAGATCCATTGCCATCCGGCATAGAGGGTAGGAATGCGTGCCTCCCTGTTTGTTTATGTACCACATGACTGTGGTGTTGTCTGTCCTTATCAGCAGATGTCCTTGCTGGAGGAATGATTTGAATGTCTCGATTGCATGTTTCACTGCCAGCATCTCATTTTGGTTTATGTGCAAGTTCAGCTGGTCCTGAGACCATAGGCCTTGGATACACTTGTCCTCCATGTGTGCTCCCCATCCTAGGTCTGAGGCGTCCGTGGTGATAGTCTGCCTTGGTTGTGGTTTGTTGAAAGGCAACCGTCTGTTGGACTGGCAGGCCTGAGCCCACCACAGGAATTCCTTTTTCAGGCATGGAATGATTGGTATCATGGTTTCTAGACTGTGCCTGTGTTGAGACCATACATTCCTTAGGTACCATTGTAATTTTCTCATATGTAGCCTGGCATGCGGAATCAAGATTATGCAGGATGCCATGTAACCCAGGGCCTGCAGGACTTTCCTTGCAGTGAGTTGAGTTTGTCTTGTCAAAGCCATGAAGTAGACTGGGAGTTGCTTTTGTTTTTCTTCTGTGAGAAAAGCCATCTGAGTCATTGTGTCCAGATCCGCACCCAAAAATGTTATCCTTTGGGATGGCACTAGTCTTGACTTCTGGATGTTGACTATGTATCCCAAGGCCTGTAACAGGTGCATGACATAGGCCAAATCCTTTATTAGTTTTGTCTTGTTGTCCGCTTGTATTAGGCAGTCGTCCAGGTATGGATAGATTTGAATTCCCTGAAGCCTGCAATGTGCAATTACTGATGCCAGGCATTTCGTGAATACTCTGGGTGCAGTAGATAAGCCAAAGGGCAATGCTGAGAATTGATAATGCTCTGATCCTGCAAGAAATCTGAGATGTCTTCTGCAATCTGGTCATATAGGGACGTGCAGGTATGCCTCCTTGAGATCTAGAGTCACCAGCCAAGACTCCTTGCCCAACATGGGAAGAAGTTGCTGTAGGGTCAGCATCTTGAATTTTGGCACAATGAGATTTGTGTTTAGTGCGGACAAGTCGAGAATAGGCCTCCATTGGTTTTCTTTTCTTGGTGCAAGGAATAGTCTGGAATAAAATCCTTGGCCTTGTTCCATAGATGGTACCCTTTCTATAGCTTTCATCTGAAGTAAATTGTGGATTTGTCTTAAAGCCTCTGGCTTCTGGTTTGGTGGAAGGTTTGGCATTCTGCTCCTTCTTGGAAAAGTGTGGAAGTGAAACCTGTATCCTTTGTCTATGGTTTGCAATGTCCATTTGTCTTTTGTAATGCAATACCAGTTTTTCGAGAATAAAGACAGCTTTCCGCCCAAGGGTGCTTCCAGTTGTTCCCTGGTAGGCGGAATCAGAGTCAAGTCATTGTGTCTGTCCTGTGGAAGTGGTTGTAGTTGTAGCTGTGGCACTACTCCTCTGGTTGGCAGGCTGCCACTGACGACCCCTGTAGGCACCCTTTGATTGACCTCTGCCTCTTGGGTGTCTATTCCTGCCCCTCTGTGCTCTGGAGGTGTCTGGAAAGGACCAATTCTTTGAAGGCCAGTTTCTGCTGAACCTCGGAGGTTGAACCTGCAGAAAATCCTTTACTGTTTGCACAGATTTTGCTTTTTCTTCCACTTTCTTTAGAATCTCCTGTGCAGGGGAGCCAAATAAACTTTGTTTCTCCATTGGAGCATCTAGGAGTTTAGCCTTGACATGGTCTGGCAAGAGTTGCTCTTTTAGCCAGGCATGTCTTCGAATTACTGCCCCAGTCATAGCTGATCTAAATGAAGCCTCCAGTGTATCATAGCCACATTTTAAGAAATGATTACTGACCTGTTGAGAGTTGTGTACCAAATCCTGAAGGGACTTTTGGTCTAAAGGTTCAGTAGAAGAAAGCTTTTTATTCAGCTGATCTAACAAATATTCCTGGTACTGTATCATGTGGAACTGACAGTTTAATGCCCTGGCAGAAAGAGTAGCAGATGTATAAACCTTTTTTCCCCATCTCTCTAATGCTCTTGACTCTCTTTCAGAGGGTAGGGGGTTTTTTGCAGTGGCAGCTGCAACACCTTTTGGGCCCTGAGATATAGTTTCTGGGTCTGCAGCATGGGCTTTATACAAATGGAAGTGAGAATCCGGGACCCTGTAATATCTGTCAGGTTTGGCAGGGGCCGGGGGAAGAGAGTCAGGGGCAGAACTGACATCATTATATGCATCATCAACTACAGTTAGCACAGGTGGTATGGCTAGAGGCCTATGCTGTGGTAAGTGTAAAAAGGTTCTTAATCTTTTTCTAGAATCAGAGAAATCCTGACCCTGCCATTGAAAGTGTTCCCCTCATTGAATGTAAAGTTTCCCCAAAGGAAAATTCTTCAGGAGGGGAGGCAGAAGGAATAGAGTCTTCTGCATCTGAATCCTCATAAGGAGAATATGGCCCTTCCTGATGGTCTGATAAATCAGATCCATCCGAGGAGTAATCTGAGGATAGAGGTTCAGGGGGTTCAGTCCTAGGCCTTTTGTCAGGAGGAGGGTGGGAGGCCCTGTCTGGGTGAGGTTGGGAACCCCTAATCATGGATATAAGGTCCTCAGCAAGGCTGAGAATCTGAGAACTTGAGGGTCTCTGAGAAGCTTTTGCAGGTAAGGCTTTTGAAATTTTAGCTGCTTTAGCTCTGGAGAAGGCCTTAATAGACATAGAAGCAGGGGGCCTAGCTGCCCCACGTGCAGGAGTAGAAATGTCCAAAGGAATGGTGTCGGACAATTCTTGTGCGCTTGCTTCTTCGGTAGGGATTTCTGTAGCCGACGCAGCCGGGGCCTCTCTGGCCTCGGTTGTCGGAGGTATGATTTCGGCAGAAGTAAGAACCGAGGACTCGGTTTCAGCCGAAACCGAGACACTCGCGGAAGGCCTAACCGTGGTTTCAGCCGTAACCGTGGGCCGCGAGTGTCGGTCCTTTTCCTTGCGTTTTTTGGCTAAATGTGTAGTCGGAGTCTCCGACAACATTTTATATGCAAAAGCGGATCCAAAAAACTCTTCTGCAAACTCCGACCGACGTCTAAGAGTCCATCGGTTGAAGGAGGCACAGGCTAAACAAGCTGATACGTCGTGGTCTGGGCCTAAGCAAGGGAGGCAGTAAGAATGGAAATCCTTATGAGGTATTTGTTTCCCACAAGTTAAACAATTATTTACTTTGTCTGACATCGGCTGAGGCAAGAAAGAGTCCCCAACGGGGTACTTAGCTTTTTTAGAAGTCTTCGGTAGCTGAAATCTCTGGATCTGACCGACCGGCACTTGCGAACAGCTTCTGCTTCGGTCACCGCGCGGCAAGAAAGACTGAGGAAAATGGCATCGGCTGATGCCTTTATACCCCAGAAGCTCTGACGTCGGGGAAAGTGCGACATCAGCCAAGGCCAGACCCAGACTTTGGAATTCGGCCGACCGAAGGGCTGCCTGAGGCAGAACAACCCATATGTTATGACTGCAGATGCATCCTTGAAGGACATCTGCAGTCGTTATGTGAGGGGATGCTTGTATGGCTGCAGTGATTTGCATAACAGGCAGTTTACAACTGTAAATGGAATGTGCTGTTTCACTTTTACCATTATATGCTTGACAAGAGTTTTCCCTGGTATGCTTACAGTAATGTGGCTGACATACAGGTGGCATTGTAGAGTCAGGCATGTTCAGAGACCATTGACTATGTATTAGGATTGGCTAGATTCAGAATGCTCCATGAATAGATAAAGGGATTCATTAAAACAGGCTGCTTCAGAATCCCATTACTTGTTCATGATGTAGCATGACATATATATAAACAGAGGTGATTATGGCATAGTTTTCAGCACTAATTAATATACTCTACTATTCATATGTAAGTACTTGGCTAGCTGCCCTTGTGAGCCATTTTAAGCCTAGCAAGTTCCCTTTTAAATGTGAGAATCAAACCCTGAGGTAAACATAAATGTGTGAGGTAAATGTCTTAACCATTAGACCAACCCCCAAGCCCAAGTAATACAAATGATGCCATTGAAAAGAAAACGTTGCAACTATGTGGTAGGTATATAACCCATTTTTATGACTGACGTAGCTAGACATACAAAACCTTTGCACTAGATAGGATCAGCTATAGAAAAGTTGAAGAAAAAAGTGCTTGAATCAGAATGGCTGTTTCAGTGCATGCCAAAGCTATTTCAGCAAATGATTAAACCATGGAGCATTTATTGCAAAGGACCTTGTGCTTCAAAAGTCATCTGTAGAAAACAGAAAATAGAGCTGAGTGTGAAAAATGTTTGGTGGGGCTCACTAAAGGTGCAAAGGAGGCAATGCCCTTGATCTAATGTTATCAGTTTTCATTCGTTCCTCAACTGTTGGGTTCAGATCCAATCCTCAGATCCGACTCAGCCATTACTATAGCTTGTGGTTACCTAAAAGCTCCCGAGCTCCTCCCTACCCACAATTTACCAACCCCTAACATACCTCAGATCTCATTTGCCAGTTTTGCAAAGTAGATGTAGTTATCAAAGCTTCTGAGTAAAAGTCAAGTAAGTGTCTTTATCAAAAATCTACTAATTTTTCCATTTCTTACACCTCATGTATTCTGTTTATTACCTTTGTTGGTATTTGCTACTTTTAAATCCTTTGCTTCTTATAAAAGTTTTTACACTTCTCTGTGTAATCTTTCGTACCATTGTTGGTACTTCTTTCTTCACCTCCCTTTACCTATTAAAAAATCTTTTTGTATCTTTTGGTAGTATTTTTCTTCTTATTATAATGTCAGAAAAAGGCTGATTGGGGTTTAAGAAATGTTTGAAATGTGGTCATAAGCTCCCTCTGCCAGATGCACATAATTTGTGTGTATTGTCTAGGCCCAGACCACTTAAATGTAGACTGTTCTATATGCAGAAACTTAAATCCATGAGCAGTAGTGGATCAAAAAAAGTAAGTTGATTTTAAAAGGATGATTACCATCTGCCTTTGGTGCAGCGGTAGCGTTGTTGCCTCACAGCAAGAAGTTCTCCCATCCGATTCTCGGCTTAGGTTGGGAGTACCTTCTGTGTGGAGTCTGCATGTCCTCCCTGCGGTCGAATGGGCGTGCCTTCGTTGAAGGTTGGGCATCAGGCTGGCAACTCGACACCATAAACATCAACTGCCAATCATTAGTGGACCGGAGTTCCGCTGTGGCGACCCCTAACTCGGAAAAGCCAAAAGACAGACAACAACAGCAACATTACCATCTGCCTTTTCTGAAGCAATTACTGGGGCTCAATCTCCCAAACCAAGCATAAGGAGTCTTCATAGAAGTCCCCTAGACCATCCCGATGCTCTATGCCATCCTCGACAGAACCTCCAAAAAAAAGTTTAGGTCAGATTTGAAGGCTTCTACTTCAAATCTAGTGTCAGAATCACTGAAGAACATTTCAGATCTGAGTATGTCGGATCCAAGGCCTCTTCCAAGGACCTGTTATTCTCCTACTATTGACTCGGTGCCGTCCAGGGTTCCATCTCCATTTATGGAAAGAAGACATTCCAAATCTCCTTCATTAGCCTCCTCTCATTCTTCCAGGAGTCTCACCAAAGCAGATGTGGATTGGATGTATGAGGAAATTTCTCTCGACACAAATACAGATGGGTGTTCTTCCAGCTCCTACCCCTTCTGGTCAGGAAGCCTTGGCCCGTTGCACCCCTCCACTACTGGCTCCTTCTCTGATCCAGCCAACCATTTCAGAGCTTTTGGATCTGAGTTAGGTGATACAATCTACATTATTTTATCTCAATAAAGTTGTCCGTTTCCTCATAATAGCTGTGGTGGATGTCCGTTTCCTCATAATAGCTATGGTGGATGTTCTTTGCATATTTACAACTTGTCTGATGATTTATGTTATCAGAAGGTCTCAGAGGAGATGGTTGAAAAGCAATTTAATGCAATAGATGGCATTTTATTTGACCTTCTCTCTCAGAATGAGATAAATTATGAGACATGCACTTTTCTCATACTGGATCATCCAAAGATGGCACACTTTTTCGGCATACCAAAGTTGCATAAAGATTGAACCAACCTGCCCTTCAGACCTATGGTTGCTGCTGGCTATTACAAAACAGAACCAATTTCCATCTTTCTTGATCATATATTGAACCCAATAGTATAAAATTCATTATTTTACCTTAAATACTCCTAGAATTTATTGGAACTTCTAAGTGATTTAAATAGCTTAAACCAGGATTGTTTTTTTGCAAGTATTGGTGTGGTCTCCTTATACACCTACATTAAACAAAATGAATGAATTTGAGAAGGTTAGAGAATATCTTGCAAAGTACACCTCTTTAGATGCATTTTGCATCAACACCATTTGGAATTGTTGCATCTTGTTCTCGACAATATTTTTTTTAGTTTAAAGGAAAGACATATAGACAAAAAAAAGTGGTGTTGCCATGTGTGTCCATGTAGCCCCAGTATTTGTCAACTTGGTGATGGCTAGTTAGGAACACAAATTCTTCACTGCACATGAAAACTTTGATAAAATTGTGTTCTAGAAAAGATTTATTGATGATTTGATTTTCATTTGAAGGGGTACTAGTGCTGAGTTTTATTTGTTTTTTGAGGACCTAAATGGTACGATTGATTTTTTGAAGTTTACCATCAGTGGCAAAGGTAGGGGCATTAACTACTTGGATGCCCATTTAAAAATTAATTAAAGCCCTGGTGTGTTAGACAGTGAAATATAGAGAAAAGACACTTTTATCAACAATTATTTGCACAACACCAGCTTACACCGTTTCCACATGAAAAAGTCAGTGATCTAAGGTCAGTGCATACATCTCAGAAAGCTGACAAGCAACAACACAGTCTTTTTGTTTGACGATGAAAAACTCAAAGTCATGTTTTTAAATAGATGTTATTCTTTGACTTTATTGGACAACATAATCCAAGAGGTGATTGTGCTGAGAGGTGGGAAAGCCAAACCTATACTCAGATGCACCAATGACAACAAGATTCACTGTGCACTAATACATCTGCAAACACTGCTTTTGACTAGCAGAACAGTTTCACAGGGGCATTCCCTCTCCCAATTTCTACTAACTTGGGAGTTATTAGAGACATTATATTAAACAACTGGAAAATTATCCAAGGGAACCACAAGATGGTTACTACCGTTGGTAGTAAACCATGTTTTATTTACCAAAAATCTTTAAATATTAAAGATTTGATGGAGAGGGGTAAAAATTCTGCATTGATTGCAACAGGTACACTCAGCACTTTTAAATGCAGAAAGTGCAGGCATTACAGATACAAAAGTGACTGTTCAAGTGTGTTCATTGAAGGTGTGGACAAAAATATTACAGCTAGAAACAGATATGACTGCAACTCTTGTTGTGTTGTTTACATAGCCAACTGTCAATCATGTGCCAGTTTTTATATAGGAAAGACTGTTAGGAAACTTTCCAAATGTGTATATGAGCACACATTGGCTATTAAAAAGAGAGACGTAAACAACATACTTGTCAAGCATTGTGATGGTTTTAGAAAATTTAGTTTTTTGTGTGTAGGACCGTATATAGTATGGAAAGTTTTGTGGGCAATTACAATGTTCTGCTTGAATGCCATGAGGCTGAATGTCAGATAAGGCTCGCAGCTGACAGAATACCAGGTCTTAATGAACACATTCATTTAACGTGTTTTATTCTTGTGCAGAGTCTCTGATTTAAGGTGACTCACACAGGATTTTACACACACTCATACACACAAACATATATTTTTATTTATTGGTTACATTAGTAAAAGCTTCAAATTGTTGATTTGTTATATTTAAGCTGAAAATATTTTAAGCTGCTGTAGTTAATTTCACTTTAAGAACTTATGAAGCATTGTGGTTTGTGATTGGTCAATAAAATCATCTGACTTGCGGAGGATGTTTAAATGTCTTCACTGCTTTTATACCCATCTTTGTTTTTCTGATGAAGCTCTGAATGCATTAAAATAGAATGAAAGCACTAAAATCTTTATTTGTTTCTTTTGCAGGCATTTCCCAGAGTTTTGAAGCTTATTACCAGCTGCCTTTTCTGAAGCAATTACTGGGGCTCAATTCCCCCAAATCCAAGCAAAGATTTCCCCTAGTCTGTCCAGATCCTCTATGCCATCCTCAACAGAACCTCCAAAAAAAAAAGAAGTTTAGGTCAGATCTAAAGGCTTCTACTTCAAAGCCAGTGTCGGAATCGCCAAAGACCATTTCAGATCCGAGTATGTCAGATCCAAGGCTTCTTCAAAGGACCTGTTATTCTTCTACTATTGACCTGGTGCAGTCCAGAGTTTCATCTCCATTTATGGAAAGAAGACATTCCATACCTCCTTTATTAGTCTCCTCTCATTCTTCTAGGAGTCTCACCAAAACAGATGTGGATCAGATGATGAGTAAACTTCTCTTGGTGCAAATACAGATGGGTGTTTTTCCAGCTCCTACCCCTTCAGGTCAGGAAGCCTTGGCCCTTTCTACCCCTCCACTATGAGCTCCTTCTCTGATCTGGCCAACCGCTTCAGAGCTTTTGGATCCAAGTTAGCCGAGACCATCTACATCAGATACGAGGATATTCTCATCTTCAGCTCCGAGGATTTCTCTAAGTGCTCTGGCTCCAATGAGTTCAGATCCCAAAGACTATCTGAACTGTAGCATCCCTGCTGGATCCGAGGTGTTGGAGTTAACTCCAAAGTTATCAGAGCCATCTCTGCCCCTCGGAGCCTTGGCACTGGACAGCTCAACTCCGACCTCTGTCTTGGGTGGAATGCCTTCGGGCCAGATGGAGCCGATGGGGTGGAAGTGCAATTTCTCGATTCCATTGGCTTCCTTCTCTTAGGGCTTTCTGCTTTTGACGTAGTGGAGAGAATTTCTCTGCTTTGGCAGGACAGATAGTCACCCCCCCTCGGATCATCCCTCAGGATCTCATTTGCCTTTGCTCTCTGACCCTTAGCATTCAACTCCACAGGGACAGCCAGCCCAAACCATCCAGGCTACCCAGCTGGGTATCACCATTTCTACCGATACTTCTCAGGAGCATCCCACCAAAGAAGTACCCTGGGAAAAAAAGTGCAAAAAGAGACATTTGGATTCACTGCACGAATCAGTCACTGAGGATATTGACTTCAAAGAAGATCACCACCCGAAGACATCTCTTTTGGAGACATCCTAGAGATCCCTAAACAAAGAGGTGGATGGTCCTCTCACAATCCTTCTCTGGAGGAAGCGGAATTCCTGGAGTCAGTTGGGTCTGGCCCGTCTACCTCCTGGGTAACTCCACCTGCTGACGAACTCAGTGACCTGATCTCTAAGTGGGCGTGGAAGGAACCTGACATGGTTGAACCTATCCCCAAGAGATTGGATAGGATTCTGGCAACACCTGAAACAGAGCTTTGGAGTAAGGGAGCACATGTGGATGCTATGGTCATGGCAGAGGCCACCAAGAAGGAACTTGCAGAACAGAGTTCCACTGCCCTTCCCCCTAACAGGGAGAGTAGGGCTTTGGACAGGTTTGGGAAGCATGTCTATGCTTTAGCAACCTTCACTGTCAGGTCACTGAACTACCTGGCACATTTTACTTGACTGCAAAGAGATTTGATAAAGGAACTCTCAAAATCTCTTTCAGGGACCACCACTACTGAGATGCAGGCTTCTGTGGTCTCACAGCGACCTTACAATCCATTTCAAATTCATCTTTGAGGCTCATCTCTCATGCGGCTGAGGGTACTTCAAGGACAGCTGGTTTATTATGAGACATGTCTGGATGCACTTGTATGAGTTTGCCCTTCAAGTCTTCTTTTAATAATGCTCCCTTTGACAGAACTTCCTTAGTTGGACCCAAATTGAAGGACACACTCTCTACATGTGAGAAAGATAGAAAGACCCTCTCTGCTGTAGGAATTTTTAACTCTATAGGAACCAACAATGGGGATGAAAATATGGTTCAGAAAAATCCCAGGTTCCTTTCCAAGATCCATGTGGAGACAGTTCCCCCAGAGGCAAAGGGGAAACTCAAATGAAAGATGCCGCCCTCGCAGCAGAGGTGGCCCGGAAAACCAAGGGTCTACATATTCTTTCTCTGACAGACCCTACCAGCGCTTCTGAATGGAGGTCCGATTACCCCCCTCTGGAGGCAATTGGGGATTGTTTATCCCTGCACCAGAGAGCCTGTCTAGATATCACAACAGACAACTGGGTGTAGAGGATCATTTCCAGAGGTTAAATAATTCCCTTTTCCAATCAGAGGAAAGCAGCAGCACTAGAAATACAAAAGCTGCAAGAAAAAGAGTCATCCATGAGGTCCCACCAGACCAGATAGGAACCAGAAATTACTCAAGATTCTTTATAGTGCCAAAGAGAACAAAGGACTGGAGACCAAGTTTGGATCTCAGCAACTTGAACAAGTCAGTTCAACATACTAAGTTTTGGATTGTCACTGTTCAGTCCATTTTAACCTTTTTGGGCAAGGAAGACTGGATATACTTGATAGACCTTCAAGATGCATGCTATCACATAAAAATGAAGGTATTTTCACTTCCGGCTGGGAGCCAGTCATTACCAGTTCAGTGCCCTGCCCTTTGGTCTCACCACAGCCCCCAGGGTGTTCATCAATTGCATGGCAGAGGTAGCAGCTTACTTGAGACTGCAGGGATTACAGGTGTTTCCATATCTAGATGACTGGCTCATCACCACCCCGACCAGGTATCTACTCATAAGAGTGAGAGATCAGGTACTCCCCACTTGCTCACTTCTAGGAATCACAATACACTACAACAAATCCCAGTAAGAACTGTCTCAAATACTGGAGTTTATAGGAACAGTTTTCAACACGGTATCTGAAACAGCTTCACATCCTCTAGCAAGAGTGCAAACAGTAAAATTTCAGGTCAAGAAAATTCTTCCCAGTACAAATATTCCAGCCCTGCCAATTCTCCCAGCCTTAGGGTCAATGTCAGTTGCCATAACTTTATTTTCCCTAGCAAGATTTCATATGAGAATTCTTTAGTAGATGCTAGCAACACAATGGTCAGTTCTTTATCAACACATGTCAGTTCAAATAAGGATCACTCAAGCATGCAAGAGATATCCTCTGCTGGTGGGTTTGCTCAGATCAGATTCTAAAAGGCCATCCTTTCATTCTCCCGCAACCCAAGGCCAAAGTAACCGTGTACGCATCCCAGATAGGGTGGGAGCAGTTCCTGGGGAAAACAATCCAAGGCAGTTTGTCCCGCAAAGATGCAAATTTGCATATCAGTGTCCTAGAGATGAGAGCAGTGCTCTTAGCATTGCGGGCCTTTCAGAATTATTTCCTTTTAGGGACAATTGTGATTTAGACAGACAACATGTCAGTAGTCTAGTACAGCAACACACAAGGGGGAACTGGTCTTAACCCCTTGTATCAAGAAGCAATCAGAATGTAGCAACATGCAATCTCATCCAACCGCTTTCCAATAGCAATGCACATTCCGGAGAAGTCCAAAGTGATACCAGACAAATTGAGCAGGTCCATTCTATTACCTCACAAGTGGTCTCTCAACAGGAAAGTGACATAAATGATTTTCCATCAACAGGGCAGGCCTTGCTTTGATCCTTTTGCTTCTCCCCTAAACAACAATTGAAGCAGCTTCTTTGCACTGACCACCCCCTCCGATGGAATAACCGAGGGATGCTGTATTCCACGATTGGACCACTGGTCTCCTCTATGCTTGTTCCCTGAATCCCTTGATCCCCAAATTTCTGCAGAAAGCTGCCAGGTCAAAGAGCAATCTTATCCTTACTGGCCTCAACAGATTTGGCTCCCCTTTCTTTGGCCTCATCTACTTTTCCCACCTTGGATTCTGGATCCAACTCCAGACCTCCTGTCTCACCCGACAAGCATAGTCCACCGAAATTTCTCAAACCTAAAGATGACAGCATGGTTTCTCCACTTCCATTAATAGCTAGACAACCTATGGGCTCAATCCTTCTATGTGGCCCACCTAATCATCTGTCATATTTTATGTCTTCACATAAAGTTTCTATCAGAAAACTTTACAGAAATAAATGGAAGAGATTTGTTATTTGGGCTCATCAAAGATGTATTGACCAGTTTTCAGCCCCTGTACAAATTGTCCTTAAGTTTTTAGCAACAATTTTCAATGAAGGAGCTAACTCCTCAACATTAAAGTTCAGTTGGCAGCAATCTCTACCTTCCATATTGGATTTGAGAATTCTTGCCTTGCTTCATCAAAGTTTTGTAAGGCCTTCTTAAAAGGCACTCTTTTGTTGAGACCACTTTATAAAGACCCTACTCCACCACAGGACTTCAATTTAGTACTACAAGCTTTAATTCATTCACCCTTTGAACCAGCGGTTAAATGTGATCTTAAATTTCTGACCTGGAAAACAATCTTTCTAGTGGCTATTACCTCAGCTTCAGGCATTGTCTTCCAAACCCCCCTACTCAATTTTTCATAAGGATAGAGTAACATTACGAACCAACCCCTCTTTCCTTCCTAAGGTCATGTTAGAATCCAACATCAACCAGCCCATTAACCTATTTTTTTTTTCCAAAATTTGAAAACAGAGAAGAGGATATGTTGCATTTGTTAGATATTCATAGACAATTACGTTTCTACCTACATAGAAAAAAGAAATCAGAAAATCTGATCAACTGTTTATTTTCTTTGCGGAATCTAAAATAGGTAAATCAGTTACAAAAGTAACTTCAACAAGATGGCTTATCGATTGTACATCTTTTGTTTGCAATAAACTGGGTATCTGACTACCAAGGCCTTTAAGAGCCCACTCAGCTAGATCCATGGCAACTTTGTCAGTATTGTTATCTAGGCATTCCATGGATGATATAAGTGCAACTGCAACTTGGGCTAATCCTCATATCTTTATTACTCATTACAAACTAGATCTGGTCTTGAGGGAAAGAGCAGCCTTTGATTCAGTCATGCACAGGAACATCCTTTCTTAGAATCCACACAGAATTTCAGCTAGCTGGGGACTCTATCCCAGTAGCTGAGGAACAAATGAAAATTCACAACATAAGATAAAAAGGTTATGGAATTACCATAATATTCCATCTTTGTTGCCTAT